>NW_011494529.1:2712638-2717290 GCF_000754665.1 Bison bison bison
TCCGACCCTCAGCAACCCCATGGACTGCAGCCTTCCAGGCTCCTCCATCCACGGGATTTTCCAGGCAAGAGTACTGGAGTGGGGTGCCATTGCCTTCTCCAATTTTATACCTCAGTGTTCCTCAAAGGAGGGCCTTAAAAAAAAGAAGGAAAAGTTTCTTGTATACCAGATTTCTCTAGAGAAGACATGCTACAGTGAACTATTAAATAATAGAAACCACCTGTGCCCTGTTCTGTCTACTTCAATTTGCTTTCCATTTATGTAGATATTTCTGACATAAGAAAACAAAAAATTTAACACTTACTAGTAATGTCATCAGATGACAGAATTCCTCAATGGAAACCAATCTTACGGGAAAAGGGCGGTATCAATTACTGGTTTTGCAAATGTTTAAAACTACATATGGGCTATTAGTTGGGAGAATCCTAATTTTAAAACATTGAAAACCTTAAAATCTTAGTTTCTGAGGAAACTTCATCTAAGATGGCATCAACTCATCTCCTAGTTTTTCCTTCAGTTGTGTCTCTTTGGCACCTACCACAGTGCTTAATAGGTAGTGAGCATTCAAAACACGTTTGCTGAACCGAGTTGTCAACGACAAGGTTGAAACTGTCAGCGGAGGCAACCAAAATACATCTCCTATGACGACACCAACCAAGGGCATTCACCTTGATGCAAACGATAACAACAGACCACAACTGCTCCTCAACTTACACACGAATTTTCTATCTCCAGAGCTCCTGGATGCACAGACTTGCAAAATGAAAGTTTCCTCTAAGCTTCTTTCAAAGTATAAAGTTCTGAATCTATTAACAAACCAGGACAAAGGTTACTTGCTCACCACTTTCTAAACTTCAGAGAAGGGCATCCCTGGTGGCTCAGTGGTAAAGAAGCTGTCTACCAATGCCAAGGACACTGGTTCGATCCCTGGCTCAGGAAGATCCCACATGCCACCGGGCAACTAAGCCCATGTGCCACAATTATTTAGCCTGTGCTCTAGAGCCCGGGAGCCACAACTACTGAGCCCATGTGCTGCAACTACTGAACCCCAAGAATCCTAGAGCCAGTGCTCTGCAACGAGAAGCCTGCACTCTGAAACTAGAAAGTAGCCTTCACTATACAAAACAAGAGAAAAACCCGCACAGCAACGAAGATCCAGCACAGCCAAAAATAAAATTTTTTTTTTAAATTTTAACTTCAGAGAAAACAATAGCTTTCAGCACTATAATGTACTTCCAGAGAACAATTTTAAGCCCATCCATAAATTCCAAAGCAGCCCTTAGGGAGAATGATATACTCAGGAACACATGGAGATAAAAACAGGCCGTGGAAAGATCAGACCTGGTAACCAGCCCTAACCACTTACTAACCATGGACCAAGGACACATTTCTCAGCCTCTTTGTTTCTCAGCAGCATTAAGGCAATTATAAAAGCTCCCCTATCTAAAAGGTAAGATTTACATGAAGAACTAATAAAATAATGTGTAAGAACCAACTTAAATATCATAGAAATTAACAACACTAGTCTAGCAGATCTGGCTTTCATCCTGGCTCTGCCACTTACCATTGGCCTAACCTTGAGTGAGCTAAGAACACTCTCTGAACCTCAGTTTCCTGAATAACAGGAGTAAACCACAACAAAAGGCATCTGCCATCTCCAATCGCCCCCACCACCCAACATGAAAAATTCTCCAAAACTTGGAGAAGTCCAAAAGGAAAACAAAGCAGAAACAAAGCAACCCACATAAAACCCAAGAAACCCATATCCACAATTTAGAAAACCAACAAAGCCAACCCTAAGAAATGGCACCCAGCTATGTAAACTCCTTTAAGTGCCCGAAGTGTTTAAAGAGTCTGTCACAGAATGCTCCAGCACAAAGCAAAACACACTGTTACAGCTGCTCTGTTCACACTTTTTAAAAGGTGTCGGTAATAAAGGGCCAAACATGCGACTCTCTGAATGTGCATGTATGTTCCTCTCCCATCTATCTGTCTGCCTCCAGTTCTGCTGTCTCATGACCTGGCCTCACTTACTCAGCATCACCCACCCCAGCACAGCACCTCTGAGGCTCAACTGCAAATAAAGTTAAAAGCTATGCATAATCAGTCTTTAGATAGCAAAATTGAAAATGTCTCTCTTTGAAGAATCACAAAGCTTTCTGTCTGAAACCTCTGACCTTTCTAGAGAAATCAGAGTCACTGTAGTTTAAAAATGTAGGTGGTAAAAGTACAAAGGATTACATTTATCCATTGTGCATGTTTGCCATCTTTTCTGAGATGAGGGGCAAATACCTTCAGAACAATTAGTTCTTCAATGCTAACATTTCAGGCTGCAATACCCTCATTCTCCAAGATCTGTACACATCCTGGGCCCAATGAGATGGCCCTTTTCTGTTTGTTTCTATTTCTATCTTACAGAAAATCTAAAATACACAATTTCAGAATCCCTTTTTTTAAAAAATAAGACTTTTGTCTGTACAGTAAATAAGCAGAAAAAATAATAATAAAAATTCATTTGAATCTTCTTAAAAACCACTGTCATCCTTGATTGGGTCGGAAGGGTAAGGGACTTTTAAAAGTACATGTAAAAGAAAAGAGATTTCTTGATAAAAAGTCCTTGTCACATATTAAGAGGCCATACAATAAAAGTATTGCAATGACTATCTTTCCCTGACAGGAACAGACAACAATAGTTGTGCTGTTGAACAGCATCAAGTTACAAAGACTTCATTCTCAGAAGTTACTTGAAACTACTTTCCCAAAGAGAACCTCCACCATTTAAAAGGAGGGGAGAAAAGCCAACTAAAGAAATCAATCAGAAACGTTAGTAACTCGGTAATTTTTATACACAAGGCATCCATGCAAAAATCCTGCCACAGTCCTACAGAGATGCAGAAAGCTTCTGCCAAATTCTTATCCCAAATCCTTGCTTCATCTTAAGTGTCCGTAACCCACTTATCCTTAACTTTCAATTACTTAACGCTAAAAATGTACTCTCAGGTATACACTGTTTTCCATCAACAACACTTTTAATGTTTAATATTTATGAATTATACTCAACATAAAAGATGTTTACTATTTTCATTCTTAATCTGCTATTATATCTGAGCCCATACAGCTCTGCTGAAGGTTTACATGCAGATGCACAGTATCTTAATTACTCATTCTACAGTAAGCTCTTTAAGCATCTCCATTCCTCATTCATTTGGAATGTTTAAAAATGCCACAAGAAGGGCTTGATGTCATCTCAACACTGAAATCCATCTGTCTATGGCCCTCTTTTGACTTTACTCCTTTTGCAGCCAAAATTTTCACAAAAGTTGATGAGAATTTGTCAACCTAAGGACTTGTGATGTCAGCTCCTGTGAAAGGCAATGGAATATTTGAAAGTGACAATGATGGGATCCCATACGTACAATATTCACTTTATGCAGGAGCTTAAACTTAAATCACTAATCTCTTCAAAATTAAAACACATAGAATTCTAAATGTTTCTAATAGGGGAAGAGGAAAAAGGTAGGGATATAACACAGAAGAGACAGTTATGAGTTTCCCATATTAAGTAATAGGTCCCAAATTTTGAAAATTAAATGAATTATTGATGTTGTAGCACCACAGTTCCTATTTATCCACTGACAAATACCTTTCCCTACCAAAAATTACCAATCGGATAAAGCTATATGACTCACCACAGATACATCTTCCCCAACAGCATGAACATGTTGTTGCACTAGCCAATCACAGGCTGGCAAAATTACAAAAGGAAATAAAATCAGCCAAACCATAGCAACAAAGACAACAGCCTGACAATGGCAGATGCTACACAGAAATACCAACAAAACTGCTAAATATTATTCATTTTTAAAATATGTTTTATTGCTACTTTCATTTCATCTTGCTTTTATAACCCATAGAGCATTTCAAAAATAGTCATTAAAATATATACATGAATATATATGCTCTGAAAACAGTTTTTGTTTGGAAACTCACAAGCTATTGGTCCCACCAGAAACTCTCACCAGAGACATCAAAGGTAGGCAGTATGGAACCTGATGGAGAGGACAGTGGGGTGTGAGCCCTATTTTTTTTTTATTGCAATCCTCTTTTGTTTCCAATTGAATCACTTTTAACACACACCTCAGGTTTCCCTTTCTGGGATGACATACTCCACACCCTAACTTTTAAATTTATTAGCACTTTTAAAAAATTAAACTTAAAAAGAAAGTCACATTTCTATTTTATTCTATGTAAGTTCAATTCAACAGCTTATTTTTTTAAATAAATATTAGAAGGATTCATATATACAATGAACAGATATAGTATAAATTATAATTATCACCTTTTTTCTATTTACAATTATAAAATTCATGTTGAGTGAGGCTCTAAACTTTTACACTTAAGTCATTAAGAACTAATCCTGCTGAAGTTTAAAGGAAATGAAAATAAAGGCATTAAATAAATTAATCAATAAATACATCAGTTACTTAAGGGCATTAACATGAAACTTGTTCCTATTTTCAGTTTTTCTCCTTTGTCTTTAAAATGAAAAATCTACTTTTTTAACTAATAAAATTCCATTTTTTGCTTTTTTAAATAACTGTATAAAAGATCTTTTGGGAACAAAGTAAATTTAAAACATTTAAATCTAATGA
>NW_011494529.1:2717390-2729881 GCF_000754665.1 Bison bison bison
ATTAAAATATATATATATATATCTTGTGCATATTTAAAAATGTACAAAAATCTACCCAGTAAAATATTACATGCAATTATGATTTTTAAAATAATAGTTGCTTTAATTCCCAAAACATCTAGAATCAATTCATCTAACTTTATCTTACCAAAAAAAAAAAAATTCTTAAACCTGTGTTATAATGCTTCTATTCACTAAACTTCTACATTCTAAAAACAAGAAAGAACAAGTCATTCCAGATTTTTGACCCCAACACTAACAAGCATGAGACCATTTCTCCCTCTTCTAACCAAGTGTGGCTTCATTTTGCGGACAAAACCTGAACTTCACTGTAAAATATCTCCGTGGGAAGGGTTTGGATTTTGACTTTTTATTGCCCTTTGATTTAAGGTAGGTGTGTGATGCCATTTAAGTGACATCCAATCCCTCTTTAAATCCAGACAACAGGATGTAAAGAGGGATATCAGACAGATCTGAATTTTATTTTTAAAAGAATAGGACACAGAATCAGGAGGCCTGGGTTTAATCTTGCTCTGCACAAGTCACTAGGCACCTCTGAGACTTGATTTTCACCTGTACAAATGGACAGTGTATTACTTATTTACAATACTCCAATGAAGTTTAAAAAAAAAAAAAAAAAACAGAAAGCTACAATGTATGACAAAATATAGTACTGCACTTGCTGCAAAACAGACACTGAATAAAATTTATTATTAATATTTGCCCAGCTGCCTGCTTGCCTGCCTTCCTTTCTTCCACCCATCTCTTTTTCTGTGCAGTGCTGTGCTGTGCTTAGTCACTCAGTTGTGTCCAGCTCTTTGCGACCCCATGGACTGTAGCCCTCCAGGCTTCTCTATCCATGTGGATTCTCCAGGCAAGAATACTGCAGTGGGTTGTCAGGCCCTCCTCCAGGGGATCTTCCCAAACCAGGGATCAAACCCAGCCAGGTCTCCCACACCGCTGGTGGATTCTTTACCATCTGAGCCACCAGGGAAGCCCCTCCTTCTCTCTACTCTTAATCTATCAAGGTCCAAAATACTTACCACTAGGAAAATATGTGAAAGACACGAAGACAAATAAGTTTAAAGCTCTCAAAAAACATGAAAGCTATATACCACTTCAATCTCCAGTTATTACCATCATCCTAACCATTTCTCAGGTTGAGATTAGCAATATCTCACAGACCAACACTTGCCAAATGCACAAATGAATTTATCTCAATCTTATCTCATTTAGTATCTGTTACAAACAAAACAGCAAAAATATCCTCTGCTCCAAACCTGCCACAATTTGTCATTTGTGAACGTATTCCTTTGGCTAAAAGGCCATGTTTATTTCACTAGAATATTAATAAGACTAACCCTGTTAGATAAAATATACTTTTACCCTGTGGAATTGTCATAGCAAAATAAGAAGTATTGATTTCTAATAGTTGGGGAAATGCCTAGGAAAAAAGCCATTTCTATCTTAACAGCAGCTAGAGAATTCTGATAAATTCTAAAGTTTGGATCAATCACTTCTAACAGTTGCCTTGGTGGGAAATGGCCAAAATGTTGACAACACTGTAAGTTTCCCCCTTGAAAAGCAAAATGGTAATAATAATAATGATTATCTCAGTAGCCCCCTTTCCAAGTTCATGCATGCCACAGTGTCCTTAACTGGACCCCTAAATGCTACAAAGAATTTTTGCAAAACTTTTCTTTCTAAAAATCTGAAAAGAAATTCCAAAAGCCCCCACATAGTCTCTCAGTCTAGAACATACGATGCAAAAAATGATGGTGAGATGGATTATAAAATTCTCCACCTGATGTCTTACTGCCTGGGATCCTTTTACAGTCATTACTTAAACCAAAACACTTTTTAGAGCATCTCCATTTGCAATTAAGTTCATAGTTTTATGTTTCTCTTAACAAAGCATGCCAGTTCATTCATTCTCTTCCTCCTCCACCTGACTTCTTCCTTCCCCTGACCTCACCTCCCAAGGATTTACAATTTTATGTTTAAAAGCAAGATCTAACCTCTAAATGACCATGGGAAAATAATTGCTGAAACGACAACAAATTGGTGTTTAGCACATTCACTGAATGCAATCTGTATTTTATGTTTTTCCTTCTATTCTAACCTCAAAATTGTTTTTAATAATCTATATTAACATTTGTGAGCAATTAGAATTGTTGCTGCTTCTGTGCAAGTTTTAAAAAACCGACAGGCTGTTCTGCATCCTCTGGAAGCAGCTTGAGGCCTTAACCAAGTAAAACACCCAGTCCTACTGTGTACAGCAGTGACCACAACAAAGGCTGTGGTTTCTCCCACACTAGCCCTAAATAGGTTTAAATTAATGCTATCCATCACGGGGTGGAAAAGCAGACAAGGCAAATCCAAGCCAGCAGCGTTGGGAAATTTCTTACCAACACTCAAACCTCTGAGCCATAAATGAGCTGACCTCTGTTTTACTCCAGAACAACCCTTTTTCCCTATTCCTTCTACTCTCTCTGCCTTTCAACTTCTTTCTCACCACATTCTAGGATAAAGAATATTTTTACTGCATTCTAAATAGAGGATATTGCTACAATCTTCAAGTTATGTAGAAAACACTCAAGGATATAAAAGCCATATTTAATCTCAAGTTTGTTGATTGGGCTAACTCCCTTAAAGAATGAAAAGATAAGTAGAAAGATGACATCTTCTAAAAGCTTGTGCATATACCAGTAAGTTACAGTACATCAATCAGCCACAAAATCCACCTTTGGTTTAAGGTTAGGGTTACAATTTGAAATAGAGTGGTACTAACATTAAATATCACTGTATATAATCTTACCCCATTCTTTTTCCAAATACAGTTTATTATTATAAATCAAAGAAACTAACCACACAACTATTTCTACTAGGCAGTTTATTAAGGTACTATAATGTATAGTCTTAGATTTGAGTGTAAACATACATACACACAAGCTCCTGCTAACAGGACATATTAACTATATTTTAGATACACAATCCTGCCACAAACATAGTAAGTTACCTTAAATTTAAAAATCATCACAATTAATTTAGCATAAAATTATAAACTGTAACAATCTAACATTATCCATTAAAATTTTTTTTATAATTCATGGGGTCGCAAAGAGTCGGACACGACTGAGCAACTGAACTGAACTGAACTGAATACTACTCAGTATGCACTGATAACCTTCCACAGATGATTACACTGTATTTCAGGTACCCGCTTTTTAGAAAAAGAAAGCATTTCCCTCTACTCTATCCAGCACTCTGTGTGCAGCCTGGATGTGCACACACATGCACACGAAGCGCACACACGCTCCTACACAGACACTCCTAATCTTACACCTGCTCTGAAGCAGTAGGAAGTGAATTCTCAATCTGTCAACATGACCATCTGCTCTATCTGCATATCACGGCTTCCTCTATTACTATATGAAGGAATGGCAATCACGAAGCCAAAATACAACTACGGTGCACCTGAATGGGAGTCTCTCTTTGTTGAAATGGAATAATATGTGGCCTATCAAGGAGAAACTAACAGTAACAGAAATAATTTGAATGAGCATTCAGGACAACATAATTAAGTGAACAATATCGTACAGGTAATGTGGTCATCAGGAACCCTGCCAGCAGGTTTCCAGGACAGGTACCAAGCTTCCCAGGCACCGCAACTCTTCCAGTAAGTGAGCAAACCTATATTATTCCTGGTCCGAACAACACGAAGTAAAGGTAGCAACGATGGGAGCATGGAAGCAATCAGTAACAACTGTACTGAAAACACTACTGTGCAAACACGGGCACTTTCCACCGTGAAACTAACAAGTACTCTGCTACCATTGGGAAAAGTTCAGTTTGCTCTGTCACGGGCTAATTAACAATTACAGCAACTACCTGACTTCTGTCCTGTATTTGTCTTTCAAAGTGAATGTTAAGGCAACTAAAAATACTTTCAATCTTAGAAAATTCCTCACCTGCTAAAAACTGAAGATGCTCATTGTGATTAATCGCCTTGGGGCCTAAAGCCACTCAAAACTTAGCAAAGGCCTTCGCTGAATTAAACATAATTCTATTTGTTTAACTTTAGTTTTTAAACATCTCCACACAGCTGCCTCAGCTTTCATTCTATCCCCCAGCAGGTAATAACTATAAAAAGTAAATTGTCACACTGTCATTTTATGGCCTAGATACAGCAACCTATCTCTATATAAGAGATGAGTCCTTAAAAAATCTAACCCCTTACCAAATTTAACTAACTCAACTGAGAATCTTTCTAGAATCTGATTACATTACCAGAAGTTATACAGAAGCAGTTTAAAAAAAAAAAAAAACTCTCCAGAAAGTTCTCGGTTGAGTGCCTACTAATGAACAAAGGTTAACTTTATCTAAAAGGTCAAATGCCTGGTGGCTAAGGTTATGACCTTAACAACTTAAATTGTGACCTTGCCACGTGCCGGGTATATTGTAGATTCTGATACAGATCATCTGGTAAAGACTAGTCATAAATTAGCTTTACTGTTACACGCCCACAAAGAAAACCATTTGCCACAATACCATAACATCTCCAAGATGTCATGTGATACATGGGAAGGACGACTCAAGTACAGACCAAATTCTGGGCATAAAATGGTTTTACTCTTTTGTACTTTTAACGAGATGAAATTCTCAGGCTTCTGGAATCACTCCGATTTCATTACACTTGTTACTGTTTATCAGCCACAAAATTCACAGTTCTAATGCCCCTTGATTTAGAGGGAATAAAAAAAAAAAGGAATGCAGTTTATGTATTGTATTTTGCGTCTCAATAACTTAAAAAAATCATCTCCTACACTTTTAAAAAACAACTGATTCTGCATTATCTTCCAGTATTTACATGTGTGTTCCAAGATTTCAACTTCCGTCCAAAGAAGAGGCTGAGGCATGAAGCAATAATTATTGTATGCATTTTTAGAAAGAAAAAAAAATCTTCTTGTGGCAATCAAGGGGGGAAATGGCATTTTGGGAGGAAAAAAAATACATTTAATAGAAAGGAGGGAGGGAGACTATAGGTGAAAAGGCCACAATGGTTTTGGCAAGTTTCTTGAAGCACGTTTCAGAGTCTCTGCCTCCTGCCAATACTGGCAAGTTCTCAAAACTTTTAAGGAGGTAAAAACATTGTTTAGTGTTTACAAATCTTCAGTATTATAACAGATGCTTGTCAAATCAGTTGTATGCGAGTTGACCGATCTACCTCCTATTTGTACTGGCAGCTTCCCTTCCACAAATAGCAGGCCTTTAAATCTCTGAAATCAAATTTGAGATATTTTCAGACAAAAGGCCATGAGCATCCCTCGGACCCTTCCCGGTGCGCGCAGAGGCGCCGCGGCTGCGCAGGGAGAGCCAATGGCCTGCACTTGGCCGGCATTCAGTCAACCGAGGGATTCTGGGAGGCGCAGGGAAACCGAACCGAAAGGTAGTCTGATCCACGGTGCTGGCAATAAATCTTTCATTAGCAATAAGGATGCTCACTCTTCCTAAGCAACCTTCTACCTGCCATTTTACCAACATCAACCTTCCGGTCCTTGAAACCGCCAGCAACTGTGTTGGCTCAAGGATCTGGAGCCATAAAACGGGCAAAAACCGTAAACAGTGAAAGAGAATCCAACGTGAAACGGCGAGAGCGAGAAGGGCTGCGTCTCTGTGAATCTAAAGGAAACGTTTACACCTAAAACTTAGAAGGGACGCTGCTCATACCAATAAGCGTAGAACGGGTATTCCGTTGTGATGTTACCTTCGAAGGACGCACACACCGCGATGGGCATCACTCGTTGGCACCTGCAATTTCCTATGTTGGTCCGTTAGAGCATTTATTATCATTTATAAAGTATTTACTTCTCCAAATATTATAGATTAAACACACGATTTTTGAAGAGTGTGCTCCCAAAGCACCTCTAATAGCCACACCTTTTTTTGCACCTTGCCCTGGCAGAATCTCTACTTATATTTATAAAAATAAAAAAATTTTAACTCTGCTTTTACAGTAGACAAAGTAACAACAATAGAGTTAACCAAGAGTTAATAAAGGGCCGCTTGTTCCTGTTTAGAGGTCATTTGGGAGATGTTGCATTTTCGTTTTTGCTACCCAGAACTGGCTAAAGCAACAGGCACCTCTTATAATTAAGTATACATTTTCAAAAACCCAAATATTTGAAACACTTACAGATCACATCCTCTAAAATACTCATCTATCCCCTGCCAACAGAATGCAAATGATGATGTGACATGCTTGCAAAGTAAATTTCTCCAGTTTCTTATGTAAGGACAGATGGATAACAAAAGTTCTCTTTCTAAAACATATATTGAGAAAAATAATAGAGAATAGGCTATCAGATGATTTCTTTAAAAAACTGCTCACATTTTTAGAATTAAAAATGTTTTGCAAAACAATGGAGTGTTCCCTTTTACAGGTATCATCTTCTCTGCCCTTTGGCAAAAAATACATACATACATGCACCCCAAAACAACCTACTGGAAGGATTCCACAACCTTCGTTCTTCCATCTGGCTCAAGTAACTGCCATAAAGGTAATCTAGCAAGACCGATATGTACATATAAAAAGTCAACAAGTTTCACAAGACCTGAGCTTTCACGTTAACACAATAAGCCTTTTGTCTAAAACAAGACAAGAGGAACAAAGTAAAAATGCATTGTTTTATCCAGTCCTCAATAGTTTTATCCCGAATGCTACTCTACCTGCTGTAACAGACACAGGAAAAGCATGCCTTGAAAACAGCCTTGGAACAATAAAGAATGTTATTATGAATCAAAGCAACTCAATCAATTTTCAATATTGGTTTCTCAATTTGTTCACGCACTATACAGGTTTGGTTACTTTTAAGATTAACCTTTCCATCAACTGCTTAAAGAGTTGGATTGTTTTTTTTTTCCCTTAGCAATCTTAAACACCACCAAGTATTCCTAACACAAAGTAAGTTTGTATTAGTGTGATTCTTTTTTCTTTATAAATGATCAGCAATTTGATAGCAATCTTACCTCCAACCTCTTCTTGATTAGAAGGGGGCTCAAGAGGCTCCAGAAGGTTAAAAACACTCCCAGAAAAGCAACTAAAGAAAAGCAACTAAAAACTTTGCCTCACTATCAAACTAAATGCTTTTTAACTAGATCACTTGCCAGTTAAAATAGACTCTTTCTTACAAGGGTTTTTAAGAGGTTTCTCTCACCCCTCATCAAAAAAACATGATTTAAACAATATCTCATAATTGACTACCAACAAATTGATAACACTACTTGCCAAGAGAATTGAACCGAACAAGAATGCTCTCAAAGCTATGCTTTCCCACCTGAATGAAGGTGGAACCTCAAACTCTGCAGCATCTGGCTACTCTGACATTGGGCTACCTTGGACACCACGCTGTCCATATAGACGTGGCCTGCCATAGGGAGCTCAGGAATGGCCCAGCACACGCAGAGGTCATCAGGAAAGAAGCACCTGCGAGAAAGTGGACCGACTTCTCACCATCGCACTTACCTGCTGCATGCACAAAGTATGCCAAATATAAATCGAGTTCCTTAACAGAAACCCCTATGTGATGGGGCTGGACACAGAGCCCTGGATTAGAGCACTGCGGGGACTTTACAAGGCGCTCGCCATCAGTACTTTCGAGCGGAATACCTTTAAATAAAATCACCATAACAAGGTCCAACCTCCAGACTTTATCTGCCTGGCGGAGGCAGTCAATTCTTCGCATCTTGCCTTTCTGGTCTGGGTTGGAAAGAACGCAACACGGAGGCTTTTTCCCTGTAACTGTAAGAACAAAATCCTCTCGGTACTCAGGTCGGATATCTTTCCGCAACTTGGCCAGCAGTCGAGATGCCCACTTCTGTTTGACCTCTGGTTTTTCACTTAGCAACTCATCCTTCACAGCTCTCTCTTCTTCTTTTGACATACGCTTTTCATGTTTTTTGAAGTATTTTCGTTTTCGGGCCTGCAGGTTGAACCACGTGTAGGCGAAGGCTCGGACGTGGGGCAGAAGTGCTTCGATGAAAGGATGAAATTCATCCTGGCAAAATGAATCAAGACAAAAATATAACTAAAATGAAAACAAAAGGAAACAACATTTCTTTAGATGCTCACCTTTAAAATATGTATATATAATCCTATTTCACTTGAAATTTGATTCAAGCATTACCAAAATCATACATGGGATTGCTATGGGAAGTCCAAGAGGGGGGGTTAAAAATACTATCAGTATCGTGTCTCACAATCTCAAAGAAAAAAACTGTTAAAAGTAAAAAATGGTTTGTTATGTTACAGAAGTGTACCAGGTTCTATTGTCGGGCCTACGTCCCAAAGCCTTTAGACAGCCAGTGAAGTTTATCGAAATGCTTATAACAACATATAATCTTAACCCTATTTCAAGGAAGGCATATCTAATTTTGCTCCAGCCTTGACCTCACTACTTGTAGTACAGCCAGGGCTCCGCAGCCAGATTGGCAAATCCTAAACATTTAGATGCCAGTCAGTGTTGATGTAAGTCTAGGAGCAAAAATCATCTCCACGCTCAATGGAAACAAAGACTTTCCCTCTAAAAGTAGTGCGTGTAGACTCTGATCTGTTTCTTAGTCATTTTTGTAACATTTTAATTCCTTTTTAAGTATTACAGTTAACACAATTTTTTTTTTTTACTCAAAAACTTAGAAAAATTTGGCAGGTCCATATATAAAAGAAGAAATGGATTTTATATTTGTCGGACTAGAATAAAAGATCTATGTCCAAGACATAATTGCTGATATTATGGAAATGAAACAAAAAGGCAAAAAAGGGGGAAAAAAAAAACAAAAGCATTCAAGCCAGATAGTAAACAGAATGTGTCACTGTGACAACACGGTTGCAACTAAATACATTCAGTTTACTGATGTGATTGTGAAATACCTTCAGCAATAATCATCCCTAAAGAACAGAGTACCTATTTAAATTTTGAAAATAGTATTTCAGGTTTTTTGTTCTCACAGGGAAACAGAGAACCTGGTATATTCAATGCTTATGAGACTACAGGAAAACCCTCATGCTTGCCTCTTAAAATTCAAGTAATTTGAAAATAAAATTGAATCTAAAACATTTAAAATTTTCTTACTCTTTTATTGAAAATACTTGATTCTTTTGTTTGACATTTTCTTAGGAAACAGAAATATAAAATTAAAGGAAAATTAAACAGTAACCTCCACAAAGCTTTCTGAGTACATCTAACTTTTGATTAACCAACCCACACTAATCTTACATAACTTCTCCCCACTGCACAACCCCCACCAAAAGATAAATTATTTACTTTCAAATAAATGAGGATAAGGAAGCCAAAGAGATATTTGATGACTTTTTTAAAGGGTGGAGGACAGACAAATATAAAATGCATTCTTTAAGTTTGGAATATCCATCTAAATATATACTTTGGAGGCACAAGTAACTATAATGTCCAAAATATTAATACTATCAAACCAATTATTAATTTTTAAATGTTAAAATATAAATTGAGTGTTTAAAATTGGTGAAATATTTTAACAATCAAGCCTGTTAAAATATAAATTACAATCATTTAAACACTACATATGACTGCTTTTTAGGTAAGTTTATATTAATATACAATAAATCATTTCAATAATTGACATTTAATTTTTTCCTCTCTCAACAAATTTCAGGCTTTGTATTTCAAGTTTAGGCTTGAAAACTGCTCTTTTTCAATAAAAGAATCCAAAAGCAAAGAAGTCAGCCTTTATAATGCATGTACATTAAGTGGAGAGAAAACAGAGAAAAATACAAGAATTATATTATTCTTTCCTATATACCATTTGCACTTTAAAATTTCTGATGTTTGGGTATCTTTTCTACTATTATACTTTGAAAGAGAGAAATGGGGTGGGGGGAGCATTTTTCAAGCCACAGTTTATCTAGCAAGGTATACACCAAACCGCAGAGCATTTAAACATTACTAAATTCGGAGTTCATCCTTGAAATGCTCTAAAATACATAAATTTAGGATTTGAAACACTCCTTCACATTGACTGACTTTTTTATATACACAGGACATGCGGGGGACCAAGGCTCTCTGGAATTATGCAAAGAAAGCCCGGAGTCTACCTTAACTACAAAGTGAGCTTTCACCAAAAGGAGGATTTCATTTTAAAGTCTCAGCACCATTTTAAAATGCAAAGAATAAGTTAGCTCCAAACATTCATATTTATGTCCAAACCTAGTCTTATTAAAGCACTTTAATAATGATAAACATTTAAAATAAATCTTCCAATGTGACATTTAAGTGTTCAAAGATATCCCAATATGCTTCTCAGAGAACTGCGAACTGCGTTCACTCGTGTTCAAAAGGATTTTGTTTACCTGCCAACCAAATGCCCACATATCTCATCAAAAAAATCCTTAAATGAGGTCAACTATGTCAACTAATCATTAAGAATAATCTAAGTCCCAATTTTGCATCAAAAGTATTTACAAGTTTTTACTCCCCAAAGGTTTTAAGAATGTGCCAATAAAAGTGCACAATATTTTGTATTTTTTATGACTCAGTCACATGCACAATGATAGTGCTAGTTATTTTTCTCAACACACAATTAGAAATATTCCAGAATATCAAAACTAAAGGCTATCATTCACTTGTAGGAAATGTCCAGGCATAGCATAAATTAATTTTTAAAGAAAAAAACAGTATGCCCTTATAAATCATGTTGTTGCACATATCGCCATAAGCTGTGGAATATTTAAAAATAGTCAAGAGAAAACAAAAAGAATATTTTACGTATGTACTCGGTGAGAAAGTTACAGGCCAGCAATAAAAACAAACCTGAAAACCTGTTTCAAAAGCAACAGGACTTGGAATCAGCATCTTCAATGTTCATCTGTTCGCAAGTAAGCCAAGTTTCAGAACCACGGAATGCTGATATTTCTGCAACTACTTCTTTGAAAGGTTCACCTATAAATTTCTACTGTTATCATTCTATGACCAGGTACATGATTTGGTTAAGATGTGCCCACTTGGATTAAACTATGATGTTTGGCATTTTCCTAATAAAGTTTTTAAAAATTGCATTCACGTATATGGAGTCTATTCTTTCATTTAGAGTCTTTTTATCACTATGCTTTACTGGACTTTCTTTAATGACCAATAAACTTCTTTTTTGTTTTTAAAACTGGCTCTAAAGCTTTATAAATATTCTGGCAAGTTAAATACATTGTGAATCAATTTTTTAAAAGAACAACTCATAAAATACATGACCCTCATTCACTATTTAGTGTACATTTTCTTTACAAACTGTTACACTAAATAAGCATTTCTCTTGGTGTTTCCAGAAGAAGGCCTACTGAATGTATCCATCACAGGGCCAAATAGGTTTTTGTTTTTTTTTAAAAAAAAAAACTTTCTTAATGTGATAATGGCTCATGAGCTGTGAGAATCCTGTAACTGTGTTAAATACCTGACTATGCCCTGGGCCTACATGCGTACACTGGTATCGTCATATATGCACCATGCCAAAATATAAATTTATCTATTGAGAGCTCACTGGAGAAGTCGCTGAAGTGTCTGCTAAGTTCCCTCCTCACAACAGCAGCACCACTGGTATTATCTACCAGTTCTATGTGTTGCAAACTTTTGCCAGCTAGAACTTCAGCCTTTGAATCTCAGCATTTTCACTGTAGTCATAACTCATTCAAATTATCTTACACTTTGCATCTTATCCATATGCAATTGTGAACCTTGCCAAAAGTGGTTGGAAAAGTTTCATTCCATACTTCCACAAGTTACTAAAATAGTAACTTTGGAAGTTTGTTAGGGAAAAATAAAAAACTTTTACAATAACTGAAAGCAACTGCCATCCATTATTAATGCTAGGCCTAAATCCCAAATCGACCATTTCAACATAAAAGATATATTTAAGAGTCTTCTGAGATCAAATAGCCGGTAGATGACTGTTAGATATTGCAATAAGAAGGGATGTCATGTGGGAAATAAATACAGAATCTAGACAGGAGAGAAGAAACTATGGATACTTTTTAGTCTTCCAAAAAGAATTCCGGATAAACCGTTATCTCCTGCTAAATGAAAGCAAGAAGTGGTAGCAGGTTTTTGTAGGGAGTGGTGAGTAAACATTTTACATGAAGCATACAAACTTCATGTACATTATTAATGGTCAGATCGCAATGTACCAAAACAGTATGAAGGCTCACAGTTTTCTTCAAAAAAAAAAAAAAAAATTAGCGCAAAATCACTTTGACTTCATGCCTTTTGGTCAAAATAAATAAATAAATAATATATTCAATAGGGACCAGATTTGGAGCCTTGAAGTAGCAATATTTTGCCTGGGGGTAGTGCAGACAGGGGCGGGATGGAAAGGGAGGACATGGAAAGGAGAGGCGCTGGGGCGAGAGAGACCCACGCTCCGAGTTAGGTCGGAGGGGAAAAGTTGCCCCAATCCTGAGCGCGGAGCTGCCC
>NW_011494529.1:2730388-2731016 GCF_000754665.1 Bison bison bison
GGCGGCCCCCTCCCCGGGCGCCGCGGAACTACAGAAACCGGCCTCGCGCCTGCAGAAACGCTGAGTCCAGATTTCAGCGTGACATGAGCTGCAACCCCGCCGAAACACGTGCGGGGCGTCCGAAAACACCACCGTTCCGCAGTCAATCGCCCCGATATTAATTAACGCATTAATAAGAGGGCGCCATTAGCCATGTGCCCACACAAATGGCCGTGCAAGAGGAATGCACCCGCATGGAAACAAAGTTACTTTCTTAAAGCTGTATTTCTCCGCCCCCCCACCACGAGCACACGCGCGCACACTTACACACACACACACAGAACACGCGCAGATATGGGCACACCCCGGGACACATGCCCCGGGCCCTGCTAGCGCGGGGTCCCCGGCACCGCCGGCCCGGCCCCAGGTCTGCCCCCCGCCATCCCGACCCCCCCGCCCCCGACTCCCGCATCCCAAACAGCTGCTTACCTGGGTGAGACAGAGCGGAGAATACATCACTGCCGGGCGGTGGGGTGTGCGTGTGCGTCTGGTGTGTGCGGTTTGGAGGTGTGCGTGAGTGCGGGTGAGAAAGGAGAAAGAGGGAGAGAGGAGGAGAGAGAGAGAAGGGGGGAGAAAAAAAAAATCAAGC
>NW_011494529.1:2731377-2762823 GCF_000754665.1 Bison bison bison
CTCAGCGCATTACTGGGTAACGCAGTGAGGAGCAGTTACAGTCTGTACTCCCGGGCAGCTATAGGCTGCCACAGGATGTGCTTAAGCAAACAAAACTACTTTTCCTCGTCCCCATCCCCCAACCCCCGCCGCAGACCTTCGCGGACCTCGGTGGAGGACTTGGGCAACTTTGCCAGGTTGCCCTGCACCCCTCGATTCACTGCGTGGGCACGGAGAGAACCGCGGAGAAAGCCGAGCGGGGTAGGGGGGGGGCGGGCTTGCAGATTTGCATGTATGCAAATTTAAAAGAATCAGACCTCCTAGGTAACTTTTTTTCCCTTCTGAAATGCGGTACGGCTCAAAGCATTGTAATCTCTCCAACGAAGCTTTTTGTGGGAATAGATCGTCGGCAGAGGTAATTATGCACAAAATCCTGCAAACTTTGTGCAGCTTCAGTCCTATGGCCTCCAGAAGCGGGGGTGGTGGGGGAAATTTTCACAAGGAAGATTCACCGGATTTGGGGGCTGGGGTAGGGGGGTTGTCTGGAGAAAGGGAGGCGGAGATTAACGAGCATTCTCCCTCCCAGGACTGTGAAACTAGTGGGTTTGAGCACAGACGCCATAGAAAAAGTTCTGTCACGTTCAGAAACAACAGTGGTTTAGCTGTGACATCTTTTTCTTTTTAGGAGGGAAAAAAAAACGTGAAAGGGATGTCCCCTTAGGGAAGGGAGATATTCTCGTCCACAAACGCGTGCCCAGAACTGGACACAGGCCTGTCATTACCGCCCCTGTTCCCGGGACACCTCTGGAAGGGTGCCTTTTAAGAATCCCCTCTTTTTCCCTCCCCCAGGTAATAGTTCTTAAAATGGAAAAGAGCTTCCTGCAATTATTTTAGGTTTGCTAAAGTATTGTTTTGGCAGAAAAGGGGGGTGGTTTTTAGGGTTTGGCAAGATGCCAATAAGCCTGCTTTTCCAGTTTTTTGTTTTTTTTTTTAACCTCATATTTTCTCTCTAGGTTCTCCTCACTGCTGGGAAAGGGAAAGAAAAAAAAAAGTATACCTTCTTCCTCCAAACCCCCATTCCATCTCTTCTCATCTCCCTCACTCTAGTTTGCAGCCTTCTGCATTTTCTTATCCTCAAAATTCCAAAAGGGAAGACGACTATATGGCGATGAAAGGCTCTCTCTAGCACACAGACAGGGGAATGTGCACCTTGGTGGAGGTTACCCATCTAGAGAGCCTCTGAAAAGAGGAAATTCCTGTAGGAATGCCCACTCTGCGTGTGTGGATGAGATGACGTGTTAAGGCCACTCTCATTCAGACTCTTCCCCCACCCCACTCTCTTTTTTTAAAAAGTAAGGGGCAAGAAATATGCTCCTAGAGAAAAGAAAATGAAGTCCTCAAATATTCTGCATCTTTCTAATGTGATTTTATGCTTGTTCTCCAGTTACTTAATAGCCAAAATAATTCCTGGCTTCTCAGGAGACCATTTTCACACTCCCCCGCTTCTAAATATCCTTGGAAATCTCTCAGGTTATTTATTAAGGGGTGAGGGGAAATAATGACTTAAAACTTTAATAAAAGAGCCCCGTTTCCCAAACGACACAACTGCTTTTTTTCCTTGCTTCCTCTTAGATTTCAGTAGGAGAAAAACGTCCTAAAAGGATAGCCGAGTTACAGAGACAACATTCCTGGCCACGAGAACCCTTGCTGGGATCTATAACTTCAACGCGCTCCAAGTTTCCTCGATAGAAGTTTCTGGCTGACAGTTCCAACATGTAACTGAGGCACAGTGAGAAGTTATTGTTCAGAGTGTGTACTCTTGGGAAGCTCTCTTCCAGAGAAGATTAAAATCTTTCTTTTGGTGTATTAAAAGATAGACTTCACATCTGCCACTTTCCAAAACAGTAAAGATTCTGAGTTTTAATTGAATCTCAAGAAAAAGGAAAAGGATTTAAAAAAAAAAAAAAAAGCACTGGCACGTCGCCCTGGTGTTTTTTTTTTTAATGGGGAAAAGTAATTTAATGCTGATATTTCTACTTTAAAAACTTCTTTTGTTGCAGCAGTGGATGTGCCCGCGATTTCCAGCTTTCTGCGGTTAGCAATATTATCTTAAGTAACTTTTGGCGCCCTTCGTAAGACTTTTGGATATGGGACGATTGTTTGCGCCCTCTAGGCAAGGGCTGGATCCAAGTTCAGCACCAAAGCCCTTCACATCCGCTCCTGCTTTCTCTGCTATCTCCGCCAGCTCCCGCTCCCTCCCCCGCGGGAGGGGGGTGGGGTGGAGAGGCGGGGGAAACACTACAAAGCCCAGCTCCAACTACAGCCTTTGGAAATCGGACTGAGAAAAATACAGTAGAAGAGTTACAGTTACAGAGAGGCTTCTGGTAACTTTCTCTCCAACAGGCATAAATTTAAACACACACACAAAGAAACAGATGTTCCTCAAAGGGCAGTCTGGGGGTAAAAAACATTTCCAACTCTCTCCCCTGGTCCCAAGTTACAAAAGTAAATCCTTGTCCAGAGTTCACAAAGATACTGAGACCCTTGAAAGAGCACAGGGATGAAGGGTGAAGAGAAGAAAAAAAGGATAGTGGAGAGAACAATATAGGAAACACAGGTGAAGCACAAAAACTAGTTTACTGCAATCATATAAATGACCCATTGTTAGGAAGGATAAACCCCTTATTGGAAATAACCACTCCAATCATTTATTTTGTAAGTGCTAGGAGACTGCCTTGAAATGGGATTGTCTCTGTGCAAAGGAGGCTCCTGTCATGCTCTCTGCTATCCATATTCTTCCTGGCACAGAGCCCAGCCTTGCATTTGCTGTGTTTTATTTGCAGAAATGTTACCTTGCCAGTTTTAGTGAAATCCTCTTAGATATATAAATTACGTCAATAAGGATTCACTCATATGTGCATCTCGGATACCTCTCATTTCAGAGGTTACTTAATAGGAAGATCTTGTTAATATGATTTAGATTTTAATGTACAAAGCAGTGAAGATAAAAGTGGGGTTCAGAAGTGACAATGCCATTTACTATAGTTCTTACCAAGACTAACTTTATTACTCACATTTCCCAAGGTTTTCCTTCTCTAGTTTTTTGACCTGCAGTCACTTGTGTGCAGATTTTTCTTATATGCATATATTCCTAAATTGAATCATGTTGCTTAACTGAGCATCTAAGCAGATTCTTACATCAGATTTCCAGGCCAGATTTGATTAGAAGGCCTAAAGCCTTGGGAAATAGCTGGATGGGAATTTAAGCCAAAGATGGGAAAGAGCCTCTATTATTTTCCAACAGAAGTAGGTGTCTACACTGCTCATAGGGAAGGAAAAGATGGATATATTTTAGTCAGAGGCTGCCAGTTACTGTCTCCAAGACAAGCTGCTGCTGTTGGTTTCCACAGGATTGGTGTCAAAGACTTGTTCAAGAGGCCAGACTCCAGTGGAGAGTTAGCAAGTCAGCAATCTTCCACACACACCCTCCACAGGGGTTAATGTGGTAACAAGAAGAAATGTGCAGTTGGCCAGTCTCAATATCCTATTCGCTACTGACCATATATTAAACAGAATTCAAGAAAAGTCAAGAAAAACACTCTCCCCTTCTTCCTTTCAAATGTATAAAACAGCTGTCAGTCCACCTGTGAAACAGTCTCTCCTTTAAAACTGTTGTTTAGAGTTCCAGAAGAGAGGCTTGCCTATTCCTTCAAAGTACCTGAGAAGCCAAAGCTTCTAAGATAAACAGAGAAAGACGTTTTGCACTGCTAAGCATGCAATACATTACTTTCCAAAGCTCACTACAATCCCATAGTTTATCAGCCACACATTTTTAAAAGTTGAACAACCATCTTCCACAACCGTTAACAACTTCCCTGAATTTACAAATAATCATTCATGCAAAGTTAAACATTTCTCTAACAGAATTTTTTTAACTTTTTCTAAAAGGCAAGGAAGGCTTACATTCATGCAAAACAAAACAACCCCACGTTAATTAAGTTCTTTTTTTCTTCTAAAATTCAAAAACTCTTTCCTATTGTGCTTGCTAAATCCGGAAGAGCTTGTAGCTTTGACAGCTTGAACCACACCATCCCCTTCAGAGCCGCAGAGAACTTCAGATCTTCTCTGTCCCGCCCCCTCTGGCTACTGAGAACCATTGTACACCCAAGCTTGGATATGATTGGGTAAAGCTTTTGTCAATCTCCCCTATGGTCCCATTGATTAGAGGATCGAATCGTCAATTATTCTCCCGGTCCAGACATTTCTTTTCGGGTTAGGTTGACTGCTGAGGCCAGACGTCTTTTTACAGAACAGAGCACGTACAGGATTTTTCCCCCCCTTTCTGGAACCGAGCAAGCGCTAGGAGGAAAAAAAAAAATCTGTCAAGCTCAGCAATTTTTTCAAATCTCGGGGAGAAAAAAAAAGGAAACCCGGTCCTTGATGTACATAACAAGAAAAGAAAAGCCATCCACAAAGCTACATCTTTAAAACAAAACCATCACAATAGACATTTACCCAGCAATCACTCCAATGCATATGCAAGCTAGAGAAATTTTAAAGTCTTAGCCATTAAACAAAATCATTCTACCATTATTGTTGTTTATAAAACGCGTACCGTATAAACGCAAAATAGAAAGTTTAAAGCTGAACCACGTACCACTGCAATGTAAAAAGAGTACGTGAGAAACTGAGAAACTTTAGAATGTTCAGACGAATTGCTTCATTAGTTGTCCCCCTTTTTTTGCATTAAAAAAGACATCTAAATAAACTTGGAACCGTTGAAAACCCGGAAGAGATTTTTTTTAAGCTGTTGGCCAATTGCAGGCTTCTCGGAGACTTTTTTTTTTTTTTTAACTCCAAATCAGGAGGCTTTTGCAATTGCAATACGCGCTCTCTGCCTCTCTCACTGTCTCTCTCTCCTCTTTTGAAAGCGATCCAACCCCGGCTGGCTGGTTCTCAGATTCTCTCTGGTTTTGCCTTGTGTGCTTTGGATTGTACGAGACTTTGCAGAAGTTGCAATCGATTCGCAGTCTCTCTCTCCTCTCCCTACCCCCTTGTTTATTTCCGCAATCGCTGCAATTTGCATAGTAACCACGCACGAGGCGGTGGGGGCCGGGAGGGGGCAGGGAAAAGGCCTTGCCCCCTTCTCCCCTCCTCCTGTCTCTCTCCCCGCCAGTCTCCTCCTCCCCCACGGCTTGTGGCCAATAGGAGCCCCGGCATTCAGCGCAAGCTCCGGTCGGGACACCGTTCGGAAGAAAGCCCCTGTGTTACTAGGCCCGGCTCTCTGGATGGTGTTTTTGGCGCAGTAGGAGTTCCCCCGCTTGAGGACCTCGCAGCCGGGACTAGGGAGATGTGACGATATAGTACCTTTGCCTGCGGTTGTGCGGGTTTCGCACGTTTTAATCAAGTCTGCACACCTGCTTTCTCGGTTTCTTTTTCTGTAGTCTCTCGTGAGTTATTAGGCTAGTTCAGGATGGTTAGTGAGAGATTTAACCTTTATTTGCACTGGTGTAGACCAAGAGCTAAAGATCCTCTTTGGTTCATTAAATCAAGAGAGTGCAAAATGTCACAGAGAACTCACAATGAAATAAAGCTTCTACTCCAGATTCAGAAAGAAAAAGGCATTGGCTCTACCCTGCAGATGGCTGAACATAAAACTGTTAGGTGGGCTCCCTCAAGAATAAAGCTGTCCCTTTAAAGCAAGAGATGCAGTGAAATTCTAACTTAATTGCAAGGGTCTAATTTGTCAATATCCTTAAAAAAAAAAAAAAAAGCCTGAGTTCCACAAAGTTTAATACAGCCCTCCACGTCCCATCCCCCGAAAAGAAGAGCTGAAAGACATTCCACATATATAGGGGAGAGGCGTTAAAACACAGTTATTGGATTATTAAGTCCTCCATCTCACTGATTCATCTTATATCATTAAACCAGACTCTTTAAGATCATGTAATCAGGTTATTTCAATGTCAATCTTTTATGTGTTTGTTTCAAGCAATAAACAAGCCATTGGTTCAGTGGTGATGTGTGTATGGGGTAGGGTGTCCCTTTAAGTGGAAAGCTTCACAACTGGCCTATTATTTTTTTTTTTTTTTAATGTGTTTGCTTTGCATCAGTTAAGTAGCTTAACACATTTTTACTGAATAACTGAGTTACAGGAAAATGTGTGCTTAGCTCACTTGATAAAATTTATCCAATAAGAAGTCAAGAGGAATAGGAAGCAACCTGGCAGTTGTCTGATTTTCTTAACTGTCCTTGGTGAAGTTACCTAATTAATTAATAACAGGACCTTGCACAGTTAAATTAGAGGTTAGAGAAACTTCCTATTTTATTTTGGACCACATTTTTGGCTTTAGACTTAAACACTTTACAACTAGCTAACTAATGAAGCATTGCTGGGAGGTAAAGTACTGTGGCTGCCCTTGGTATTACACAGGATTTGCTGTTCTGGTCTGACTCTGATAGATTCAAATATTGTCTAGCTCTGGAAAGTCTGTGGCATTTAATCCACTGAGCATTTCCACTTGGCATACCACTTTCACCTTAGAAACACACTTGATGAGATATAGTGGCTTAAGTAAAAAGAAAAAAAAATTTTTTTTAAGTAATCAAAAAATTTCTAGGCTTAGTTTGGCTGGTGCTACGCTATGTGATATTGAGACGGTTATGTAACACCTGTAAAATAGGATATGGACTTATTGTGAGAATGGAGGTCTGTTTTATCAAGAGCTAAGAGCCTTTGAAATGCACAAGAGGTATCAACTTGTATTGCATTGCTCTGTAGATGCTGTGGCCTGAATAATTACTAATTTTAAGCAAACCAGGCCTTGTCAGTAGGTGGTAACGGTGAGTTTTGTGTATAATGTCTGTACTTCATTAACTTGGTCTAATGTGGTAGGTTAGCACCTGTTCCAAAGTAACCTTTTATATCTTCGTCTAGTCAACAACAACACAGTATAGGCTTTGGAATCCAACTTAGGTGTTAATGTTGGTCCTACTAATGTGTGGTGGTGGTGGTGGTTCAGTCGCTAAGTCATGTCTGACTCTGTGACCCCATGAACTGCAGCCCACCAAGCACCTCTGTCCATGGGATTTCTCAGGCAAGAATACTGAAGTGGGTTGCCATTTTCTCTTCTAGGGGATCTTCCTGACCCAGGGATTGAACCTGCGTTTCCTGAGTTGCAGGCAGTCTCCAGCAATGCAAGTGGATTCTTTACCACTGAGCCACCAAGTAAGTGCCTACTATGTGACTCCAGGCAAATTATTTAACCTTGGTAAGCTTTAGATCCCTCCTTTGAAAAATGGTACATATTCAGATACCATATGTAAATTACTACAATATATGTGATCAATAAAGGTAGCTATAATAATACTATTACTGTTTAATATTTATAGTGTTCTAGGTGAGCTTTCCGGTTTGCTCAGTGGTAAAGAGTCTGCCTGCCAATGCAGGAGATGCAGGAGACACAAGTTCGATCCCTGGGACAGGAAGATTTCCTGGAGGAGGAAATGGAAACCTACTCCAGTATTTTTGCCTGGGAAATCCCATGGACAGAGGAGCCTGATGGGCTACAGTTCATAGGGTTGCAAAGAGTCAAACATGACTGAGTGACTGAGCATGCACTGTGCACACACACATACACCCGTATTCTAGGTACACTGAATGTGTTAAGAGCTAAGGAAACAGAATAAGATATTATCCCTGCCTCCAAGAAGCTTTCAGTCCAATGGCAGAGACAAGACATAAAGGTAAATAACAATATAGTAAGTGCTATCTCGAACTTAGATATACATAAAGGGCAGCAGGAATACAGATGATTGATCTTCCTTGGGTGTACAGATAAAAAGAAAAAAAAAGTGACATTAGTGTTAGGCTAAAAGTATGCATTTGTCAGGTGAAAAACTGAGGGGCAGAGTACTCTTGTCTAGGAGAGCACGGTGACATCAGCGTACGCAATGGGCCAGAGAATCGGGTGGGGTTCGATTGTGGCTCATTGCACTAGCTAGTAACTAGAGATGTAGTTGGTAAAGCAGACTGAAGCAAGACGGTAGAGACCCTTATGAGTTTTGCTTGAGGGACTGGAGAGGCCTCAAAGGTATTTAACCAAAAGATAGTCAAGATAAGATGTGCAAGTTAGAAAGATCACGGTAGCAGTGGAGGCAAAGAGACCAGTTAGGACAAGGCGAGAGAAGATGAAGTCTTGAACTATAGCACAGAAGAAATGAATGAGCAAGAGAACAAAGGAGGGAAGAGGAGAGAGTAGGAGAGAGGTGTGGAAGCAAGGGAGAGACACATCATTCACATTCATTTCAGGGACTTTGATCAATAGGGACAACATAAGAGTGCAGTGTTTCCACATTCTTCCCAAAGTCCAAATATCTACATGACGTTTAATATCTGTTAATGAAAGAAGCTCTTCTTACCTTCCTCACCCCACAAATTGCTACTTCTATATCCTTAAACCTACAATATTAAATAATTTAAAAATAATAACAGCAACCATAACAGTAGCTCACATAGATTGACTGTTTACTCTCTATTAGCTCTTTCCACTCCCTGAATTTGTGTTCTAGTAACTTCAGCCCCATTGAAAAACAGCTGTACATTAAATAGGGTGGTTTTGAGTTGTCAACCCATTTGAGAGCCTCACGTTTCCACATAGGCTGGCTTTATGCCTCGAAAATAGTATGCTCTTCCAGGAATTTTGCTTTGTTGACCCAAATAAAAACCTAATCCTCTTGCAGGGCATTGATATGGAGACTAGAACATCAGAGTCTTACAGAATAGAAACATAATTCAGAATCACTATATTTTTCTAATAATAACTTTAAATGTCTGTACTAAATTGAATGTTGAACACAAAGGTATACTTCACATTTTCTTGATTTGCTTGGGTAAATCCTAGATCATCCAAAGAACTTTTTAGGGTAAGTAATGAACACTGGCATTTAGAGGTCTAACATGGCAATATAAAGGATAATACATAACACGGCAATATAAATACTAGAAGCAAATTTAAATCTAGAATTTGAAGAGGCTTCCAAATAAGCAAGTTGTGGCAGTCTACTGTCCCCACCTAAATCTGTTCTCTACTTTTGGATACATAGATGAACAATTAGAGTCTATATTTTCCAGCCTCCATTTCCGATAGGCATGACACATGATTAAGTTCTTCTCAATAGGATGGAAACAGGATAGCTGAGTGCAAGTTCCATGTTACTTGCTTAAAAGAAATTTGTTGTAAATTTTTGGCCTCTCTAAGGGCTTCCATGAGGCCATGTCAGAGACCAGACTTCAATGACAAAGAGCAGGTCTGCACCCTCAGAGACAAGAGAGTGGCAAGATGGAAGGACCTTGGTCCCTAAGTGATCTCAGGGAGCAAAGTTGCTCCTGCAGCCTAGATCGAATTTAAACTTCTGGTTCTGAGGTCTCTAATATAGCAGCCTAGCATTTACTACAACTAATAATCAAGATTACAAAATAATCTCATGAGATCTTTGGATAATTTTCTCTATAAAGATGTTATGGTTTTCCCCCAACTTGGTACAGATTACATTTGCTTTTATTATCAGCCTCCTTTTCCAGACTCTCCTCTTGCCTCAATTCTGTGACCTGCTCATCCCATACACACTAAATAACTCATCTCTTTTCATCATTTTCTGAACATAGCATACATGTTCATTCCTCTCTTCCTTTGTCTGTGTGATTTTTTTCTGTCCAGAAATCCCTTAAAAAATGAGTTCCACTCATTTTTTCAAGAACCAAATACTACTTCCTAACTCCCCTGGCAGAATCCATCCGTCCCTCCAGCATGATCTCTAGTGTCTTATACTCATTTTTAGGACAGCTCTCTCTTCACATTGTATATAAATTTGTATGAAAGTGTTAGTCACTCAGTCATATCTGACTCTTTTCGCTCCAAGGACTGTAGCTCACCAGATTCATCTAACCATGGAATTCTCCAGGCAACAGTATTGGAGTGGGTAGCCATTCCCTTCTCTGGGGAATCTTCCAGACCCAGGGATTGAACCCAGGTCTCCCAAATTGCAGGCAGATTGTTTACTGTCTGAGCCACCAGGGAAGACCCATCAGTTTGTATATCAATTATTTATTTGTCCATTTGTCTGCTAGACCATGAGCTCCTTGGAAGCGCGATGACTTCATTCCTTCCTGGATTCCTATAAGCAAAGTGCCATAGTAGATCCTCAATGAATGTTGGGCAAATTCACATGTGAATGAATAGATGAACAAATGGTGGGCATTCCAACCTTTCAGTCTGATAAAACACAAGGTCAGGAGTATGGCTGTTGCAAGACATGGCATTATCACTGGATGGAAATTTTAAGTAATAAAATAGTAGGACGTTGAGTTTGCTTTTCACAGATCTTCCACACACATTCTCACCTTTACCTTTCCTTCTAGGCAGGTCAGCCATTGTCATTCTAACCACACAATTGAGGAAACTAAGGCTCAGGAAACTGTAGTGGTTACTCAAGGTCATTCATCGGTGAGTGGTTGAAAACAGTTCAATTCATTTAGCATTCCTCTCCAAAGCTCTAGCTATGATTTCTGACTTAGGAAAAAGTTCAGGCTTCAATTTTTTTTAAGTACTAGTGGGCTCTAATCGTAATCAAAGGCAAACACGTGGATCCATTGTTAAAAAAATAGAAAAGCTTTATTGAGATATAATTGATATACAAAGAACTGCACGTATTTAATGTATATAGTTGGATGAGCTTGGCCATATACCAACACCCATGATCGATCACCACAATCAAGGTAATAGATATATCCGACACCTCCCAGAGTTTCCTTGTGCCCCCCCACTTTTGTTTGTGGTATGAACATTTATCTTGAGGTCTAACCTCTTAAATCTTGAAAGGCACAGTACAGTGTTGTTAACTATATGCACTGTATTGTACAGATCTCTAGGACTTATTCATCTTGCATAGCTGAAACTTAACACCCACTGAATAACAGCTCTTCGTTTCCTCCACCCTAGACCCATCCTTCTTATTCCCAGGTGGCTCAGTGGTACAGAGTCTCCCTGCCAAGGCAGGAGACACAAGTTCAATCCCTGGGTTGGGAAGATCCCCTGGAGGGGGAAAATGGCAACACACTCCAGTATTCTTGCCTAGGAAATCCTATGGACAGAGGAGCCTGGCGGGCTACAGCCTATGCGGTTGCAAAAGAGTTGGACATGACTGAGCAGTTGGGCACACCTGCAATTGAGCAGCATAGATACACACCGTGATAAACTGCAGAAATTCCTCAATACCAAAGATGGTGTCGTACAACTGAGCTGCTGGGCTAACCAGAGAGAGGAAATCTGTGTCATAACTAGAGTGAAGGTAGCAAAGTACCCAATTCACAGAAGGAAAGGGGAAGGGGAACTCAGAAGTCTCCAGCCACCACGTTTTACAGATGATAAAACTGAAACTAGCCGAGTGAAGCTCATGGTCTTACAGCTGGTAAAGAATTAATCCCCAGTTCAGTGCCAGTTTCATTACATCATGCAAAGGATATTTTGCAGGAATGGGAAAGGAGTGAATAACTATCTCTGATATCAAAGTTGAAAAGAGGCCTGGGAAAGTGAAGAAATACTGCTTTTGAATCTGATAGGAGAAAGAAAACAGTTAATTATCTAAATCGAATGGACGACTATAAAATCCAGGCGGGTACCTAAAAGATTTACCTAAACGTGTTCAGACAGTTCAGTGATAATTTTCAGGAAAAATAAACGAGGGTGGGGTGAGAGCAGCTGTTTAGAACTGCAAATTCGTGTGAAGAGCTGTGAATGGATCTGGTTTTCTAGTCTCTGCTCACTGTGGCCTTAGACAGTTCAACCTCTCCCTCTGGCTTCCTTCTCTGAAAAATGTTTAAGTATCATCAGCCCTGCTTACATATTGAAGTTTTGTGAGGATTCAATGAAATCATGAGTGTGAAACTGTACAAAAATTTAGGTTTCTGTTCTGTGAAGGCCTGTACCACCAACAGTTGTTTATCATACAGCACAGAATAAAGAACATGGATATGTAGTTGGTTGTATTTATCCTGACTCTATTCAGAAATGTTTTTGAGTAGGGATGTGTATGTGTGTATCTCTCTTTATCTCTGTCTGTATAACTATATGTAGACACACACACATATAGTCATATATATATATCTCCAAAGTGAGTGAAAGTCATTCAGTCATGTCTGACTCTTTGTGACCCCATGGACTGTAGCCCACCAGGCTCTTCTGTCCATGGAATTCTTCCACGCAAGAATACTGGAGTGGGTTGTCATTTCCTTCTCCAGAGGATCTTCCCCACTCAGGGGTCGAACCCAGGTATCCTGCATTGTAGGCAGTTTCTTTACCATCTAAGTCTCCAGGAAGCCCATATATATATATGGGAAGAGAGAGAGAGAGAGAAAGAAACTATTAACATAAAAAAAAAAAAAAAACTATTAACATAGAAATAAGGTAAAGTCAAGGCCGAAGTTAGTATCCAGGATACATACAGTGAGACTCTACGTACTTATCTAGGGTTGAGTTGCAATTTCGACTTTGAGTTTCCTTATCGTCAATTTAAAAAAGAAAAGGTAAAAATGTATGAAATATGTAATATTCATATCATTATAAAATGCAAATTCAAGAAAAGTTATTCAAAAGCAACACAGACATTCTGAGGTCTGCAAGATTTTAACACATAAGCTCTTACCACCAGCATCACCACCACTGTAATACATGTACACAAACAAGTATTGTAAAGAGGACAAGCTTCTCTATGAGACACAGAATCATAGACTCAATCCCTGGGTGAGACTCCAGACAGCATAAGGACAGAGGGAGCGTGCTTCTTCTAAAACTCCTCAATTATAGCTAGAGTGCCCTGGGCTGGTGGAACTAGTGCTCTGGATACTGCTAAATTAGGATGTACCTGGTCTGACATCAGTGTCTATAGGTCCAGAACATCAGCAACAAAGGAGAAACCAATTGAGGTTGGCCCCTTTAGCCTGGGGTTTTTCTTTTCTTCTTCTTCTTTTTCAAACTCACAGTTTGTAGGATCTTAGTACCCAGACCAGGAATCAAACCCACATCCCCTGCAGTGGACCACCAGGGAAGTCCTGACCTTAGGGTTTTTTACACTCACTCTTAAGATAACATCCCGTTCCCCACAAGATAGTATGAATAGGAAGGAAATAGGAACTGGACAACCCAGTTGGCATGGATACTGAGTTCACACTTTCCCATCCATCCTCTATCCCTTCAGAGCTCTCCAGCCTCCCTTGACCTTTCTTTCTCTTTTATAAAGTGACTTAAAATGTGTACACCTGTGGTGGATTTATGTTGATGTATGGCAAAACTAATATAATAGTGTAAAGTGAAAAAAAAAAAAAAACTGGGATCAGCTGGAGTTCCTCCAGCAAAGAAATGTATAGAGTTGGGGTTGTTGTTATTGTGTTGGATATACTAGCAGTAATAAGTAATGACTTGCTTCAAAGTGCAGTTAATAGGCTAAGAATCAGGATTATGAGTTAACCATAAACATCACAGGAAAAAAAAAAAAATGCCTGTGTGTCAAGGAAAGGGAGACAGGGTACAATCTGACACTGTACTGGTAGGCCCGTTAGGAAAATGGCAATCTTTTTAAAAAATTAATTGTGGTAAAATACATAACATTTACCGTTTTATCCGTTTTATAATGTACAGTTCAGTACATTAAGTATATTCACACTGTTGTGCAACCCTTATCATTATCCATCTCTAGGATTTTTTCATCATTCCAAACTGAAACTCTGTATCCATTGAATAGTAACTCCCTGTTCCCTTCTGCCCACAGTCCCTAACAAGCACTGTTTTACTTTCTGCCTCTATGAACTTGACTACATTAGGAGTCTTATCTAAGAATAATGATTCAGTTTTCACACTTTTGTGAGTGGCTTCTCTCACTTAGCATTATGTCTTCAAAATTCATGCATGGTCCTGCATGTATAAGATTTTCCTTCCTGTTTCAGGCTGAATACTATTCCACTATAAGAATGTACCATATTTTGTTTATCTATTCATCCATGGATGGAAACTTGGATTGTTTCCACCTTTTGGTTTTTGTGAATAATGCTGCTAAAAACATGGTGTATAAATTTCTGTTTGAGTCCCTGCTTTCCATGCTTTTGGGTATATACTTAGAATTGTTGAATCATGTAGTAATTCTATTTTTAATTTTTTGAGGAGGAAATGGGAATTTTAGTTTGTCTTTGGGGGAAAACTGAACAAATTATTTAATGATAGTTCATTTACAGAGTTGCTTTCATGAGCATCACGAATCTTGGATTCTATTCTCACTTCTCCTATTAGCTATGTAATCTTTAAAGTCTCTTGAATTTTCAGGACCACTCTCAGTTCGCCCATTTGAAAAAGATGTTTTTAAATTAGTTGATATCTAAGGTCCTTTGAAATTCTAAAAGTCTCTAATTCTGCATATTCTGTTTGGTATATGAGTTCATCCATTCCATTCTTCATTTATTTTGGAAATGCTTTTTGAATGTCAGAGCAGTTTTTTGTTGTTTTTGTTTTTTTTTTTCTCTCTCTCTCTCTCTTAAAGATAAACAGGGCTTATCCAAGGGGAATGGGAATGGGGAGAAGGAAGGCTGGGGTAATAGTTGAAAAAAGAAATAAAACGGACTGTGAACTAGTGGAAAGGCAGGTACCAAGAGAAGGCTGAAGGGGTAAATATGGGTCAGAACACTCTAGGCTGAGTGACCAACTTTTAAGATTTTGCACTTTATCCTAACATTAATGGGGAGCTATTGAAGAGCTTAAGGTAGTAACAAGATTAGTCTTTGTTTTAAAAAATCACACTAACCAACAACAATGTGGAGAATGGACTGTAGGTGTTCAAAACAAGTTGCCTATTCTTTCTCTGCTTTGCTGTGTTTTTCTTTAACGGTGGAGAAAGGAGTCAAGATGTCCCAGAACCTAACTTGGAACAAAAGACATTTAGATCAAACTTATTTCATCTTGGTAAACAATACTGTACTGAACTTCTCCTTACACTGAAAAGTATTTGTCCACCATTTCCCCTGAACCATGAAAACTACTCATCATGTAGTGTCTTCAGGTCATTAGCTTGCCAATTAATATGATAGGACTATGACATTAAAGAAATTTTTAAAGATGTTCTGATCAGAACTATTATCCTTTTATCTACAATGTTAAAAAAATTAAATATCACCATATTAATATCACTCTTATATTTCATGAGAAAACTTTAGAAAACTCATATATAATTAAGTGGAGTTTTTCCTTAATTGGGATGCAAATAGTCTACTTCTGGCTTTATATAATATTCTTTATATAAATAATGTAGTATTCTAAAATCATAAAAATACACAGTGATGCTGTTTTCCTTTTTTTATATACCTCATTTTCTTCACTCTGAAAGTTATGTGTTATGCTGCATCAGCAGATTGTATATCTATGAAGACAACAAATGATCCCTGAAGGCCATTATTTTTAATGGGTGAAGAAAAGGAGTTCTTAGATCTTAGTTCTATTTTAGATCACACAAATGCAAAACAAATTGTTTGGAAAAATACTCTGAGTTTTAATATGCAAGAATAATGCCTTGGTTTACTGCAGGTATTAAGATTCATTCTATCACTCATGCCTTGTTTAGTAAAGTAATGCCAGAAAGAATGGCATTTGCCTTCAATAAATTTTGGCAGTTTGGCATAAGTTTTACTTTGTGTTAAAGAAAACCAAAATGAGAGCAAGGAGAACCAATTATAAAGAGTGCTTTAGTCTGGCGAGGATGCTTGAAATGGCCAGCTTGTAGCAAGCAGGGCCAGGCCAAGAGCCGGGAAATTAAAGTTTGTATGGTACATGGTATGCTTTTGGTATATTGAAAAAAGAAGTGCTTCAAGAAAGAAGCCAAAGAATGGTAAGTGTTTCTGGTTTTAACATTTTTCCTATTAGTTTGTTAGCCCGCCCAAGAGCTATAAAGTTAACAATAAATCAAATATATTTTAATTTGTCACGAGATAACAGATAGAAACAAAATTTTCCCAATTGATTTTCTGCCAAAGTATTTCTACTAAGCCTATCCACTCCCTAAATTTACACTTACTGTCAAAAATTAAGAACTATCAAATAAATTCAAGCCTGGGAAACATTTACTGGATGCTGCGGTAGCCTGGCACTCCGTTACTTTCTACGGACTCAGGACAAGTAAGTGATGATCTGGTCTTCAAAGAGGCAAGTGACTCTTGGGAAGGCTGGGTTACTTTATTTGCCAGAAGGCCAGAGCAGAATACCTTCTCCAGGTCATTCAAAACATATGACACATGACATTGTACCAAATAGCAAGGCACATCCTACCTCACTGCTCTCCTTCCAAACCTGATCCTTATGTTAGTAGGACTAACTTTTCAAAGTCTCTATTTGAATATCAGATTGCAGTAAACCGTACATTCTTATGTAGAACCATAGTATTTGAGTAAGTCCTGAAAACATAATATGCATGACACTTGCTTCAAAGTGTATTAAAACATAACAATTCGTGTTCAGTTTAGTTTCTCAAAGTCCAAGTTTGAGAATACAGTTGAATTTTATATTACAGATAGTTGAAAGACTCATTGCAAGGTCAGTATCAGTACTTGTTAAAATACTATTTGACTTTGGGGGGAGGGTGTAGTGTGACCAGGAAAAGAGTTTTTCTCAGTGGATAACAGTGACACAGACACCTGTTTATTCCCCAGCTAAGTGTTAATTGGAAAGGCTTATAAAAACTCATTCTCCTCATTTTTCTTTTGTAAATTTGAATGTGAATAATGACTCAAATACATAATTTTACAAGTGTCTGTATTGCTGTGATATTGTTACTTGATCATTCCAGTTGTCTCAATTTGCTCATGTCCTTTGCTTTAACTTTTCTAAAAAAATGTATTATATAGCATTACTTACTAAGTGTCTTAATGAATATGCTAGGTGCAATAGTAATAGATTTCCATGAACTATAGATAAAATAGTTAGAATTAACTTTGACATCAAAAACAAAAACAGACAACTAAAAAAAACTTAATGTTCTCACAGTTCATGATATGAAAGTTTAACATAACAATCTAAATTGAAAGTTTAAAAGCACTTCACTGATAGAGCAATCCCACAGTCCCATTATGAGAAAATCTGAAGTTTTTCACTATCAGAAATAGTTACTTTGAAAATAAAAACATGATCAATTAAGAAAACACCATAATTAATGCAAATAATGTTCAGATATTTATTATTTTCATCAAAGGAGATGCCTGTTGACTTTAATTCTAAAACAGCAACACATTAAGAATTTTACTAATTTTTCCTATAACATATAAGAGAGCTTGATTTGTGATTTTTCCCCTTAAAAAAAAAAAAACAACTTTGATACCACAAAAGTTTTAAAACTAACTTTCCTGCCTGAATAGGGTCTCTGTAAATGGCGAATCAAGGTTGTACAGAAGAGTATTAATCACAAAAAGTATTAATTAAGATAAACTTTAGGGATGCATTTCCCAAGTTTACAGCCCTGCCTAATGGCTAACAAAGACTTATTTGTTAGTTTTCATACATCCATGTCCATGTGTGAACCAATACATTTTGGTCTATCACTTTTATAGTTATAAATCAGACTCATGCCCAACTCAGAGGCCCTGCAGTCCGGGTCTTTAAGAAAAAAGGACAGTGGAGGTGTTGCTGTCTGGGAGAGTGTGGGCTTCCTCTGGGTTGCTAGGCCGCCTTTCTGTGGACCTAGATGTATAACCTACTTTCATTTGTCTCTAACGACTGAATTAAAACACTCATTTATCTCCAAGTCATTATAACGTAGAAACTGCACTGTCTACACATCATGGGCTGTGAAACAGCAGCCGGAACACATGACAGACTCAGTATGTTTGAAATGTTGGAGCAAATGGGGTGGTTGGTTTTGAATTCATTTGCACTCATTTTTACTACTTGAGACACGCTCATTAAAACGCTGTATTTCAACTATGTTATATGCTCCCATTTAACTGAACTGGATTTTCTCAGCACTGCTGCCTCTGACTTTTTAATTTGCTTTGAACAGGAGTATTCTTCCAAGTCGTGGACAATTCAGGCAGACTTTATCAGGTAAAGCCAAGTCTTCTGCTTTGCCTCTGCCTTCCACCCTGCTCCCGGGACCTACAAGTTGGGATTGCAGCTAAAGATGGGAACTGCATATCCCAAACCGGAGGGCTGAATCACGCTCACTTTCTTCAGGGCAGCTGCTCACAGGCATTCTGCTCTGCACTTAAACCCTTTAAAGCTGCAAACAAACTGGGAAAGTTACATCACCGTCAACAAAAGCACGGTTGCTTAAGTTATTATTATGCAACGTTGTGTCATTACATATAGACACCGCAATTATTTTCCCAGTCTGGCAAATACGACCTGCTTTGCTGCTTCGGGGAGAAGTAAAAATCCGGGATAAATAGGTCCATGCCACCTTCAGGAATGGAAAAGGTTTCCCACCCTCTGGAGAGATACTCAGGTTTTATCCTGCAAACAAAGTGGGACGCCAAACCGTCTCTCCAGTCTTTCGAACCCCACATTTTAAATGTAAATGATTGGTCTGGGGTGATCCATATGCTCGGAAGAGCAATACAATCACGAGCACGTGAATTCTGGATGTGCTTTTCAAAAACTCGCAGGCATCAATACACATCTGGTAACTAGTTTATTAATTAGCCTTCCCACCCGCCTTCCCCCTCCGCAAAAGTCTGGGTGACCACTGGGCTGTGTCTGCAGCCCAGGTGAGCTCTACAGATCCGGTCGGAGATTGCCCCCACCCCCACCCTGCCGCTGTGCAACCATTGCAAGGCTGGGTGTCTAAGCAGAAGACAAATCAAACATGTTCCGGACACGTTTTATTAAAAATTTGAAACCAGATAAAAAGGATCAGTTTGTCAAAAGAAAAAACAAAAAAGGTAACTACTTGTAGTTAGAAAAGAGTGAGAGTGAGGACAAATGACCCGCGCAAGTGCATATGACCATTTTTCTCCTTAGGCTGTCTCAGAGCAGAGAATGAGGGCGAGGGAGGGAGGGATGGAAGGAAGAAAGAGGATTTCGAGCATCATTTCCCAGTCTGCAAAGGTCTGGCCTCCCCTATGCTCAAGAAGCGGTGGTAGCCATTTTCATTTTCCCCCCCTAAACGTAAAAGGAAAATAAAACAGAAAAGGTATATCTCCTTTCCTGCACTAACGGCTCTGCTCATCTTTCTAAAGGAATTTTTTAAAAAATGAATTTTAACAATCTCAGGTACAAAACCTAATCCGCATGCATCCAGTGAGGCTTCAACTCGATTCGATTTGGCGACCCGCACTGAAGGAGACGTGATCTTGGAAAAATCAATCTGTGCCTCGCGCCCCCCAAGCCGTCGCTGCCGCCGCCGCCGCCGCCGCGGCCGCCGCAGTGGCCACAAAATTAGCGGCTCCGAGGACGTTTTTGCCGCAGTGCACGTCCGCCGTAACCGCCGAGCACTCGGGTGAATAATGCCAGTACAGTGTGCAGACGATCGGGCTGATTGATCACGCAAAATAATTCAAGACTTCAGTCCGGCTCTCGGTCCTGCCACTTTAAATCACAAACGCGCGTCTACACCGTTCTATAGGGGCCCACACATGCATGGTACACGTGTGTGCGTGTGTGTGCGCGCGCGTCTGTGCGCGCGCGGAGGGCCAAGTGAAATGATTCCAGATTGCATCACATATAGGAACCGGGGGAAAAAAGAGCCAAAGAGCCCCTCACCCCAACCACTACCCCCACCTTTTGCAGCGTGGACAAGTGGCTTGTAAGGGAGCTTGGAGCAAAATAAAGTCTGAACAAAACTAGACTGTGAGACTAGCACGTCGCAGAGTGAAAGTGAGTGACGTTAACGCAGACTCGGTAAAGACTCACTTGCAGACAAAACTAACATGCCCCCACCCTTTTATTTTTTTAATAAGGGAAAGAAAATCATAAATTGAGTTCAGATCTTAAATGCTGCTTTCAAAATGCACGCACATGTTGAAGACTCTGCGACTGTAATTTCTTGGGTAAACATCTGGTGAAGACATTCCAGGAACACATCTGAAAGGAAGAAAGGCGTAAGACAGCCCCTTCTTTATATATCGTGGGTCAAAAAGAGTTGTTAAAACATTTTTTTTTTTTAAAGTATGCTGTCAGTGAAAATACCTTTATGAACTCTCAGGATGAATTCGGGTTGGGAGAAGGATTGAACTGAGAGTGGAGTCCTAGTCTGTGAACTTGAGCAGGTCTCTTTTGCTATGGCCCTCTTTTCTCATCTGTAAAATCACAGAGGGTAAATTATATGCTTTCTAAGATATTTTTATTCTGCACTAACATGATTTTAGCCAGGAGGGAATAATGATGGGGTACGGGGAAGAAGTTTTAATGTAGAGAGAAAAAGAGGTCACATTCTTCAGGTGGCATCTGTTTAAACTGGTGGTGATGGAAGTGATGAGTCCAGTATGCCTGAGTTCTTAACAATAAAGATTGTGTCTATATTTAGAGCTGCTATTGTCCCAGTTCTGAAGTATAGATAGTATATAATGAATGCTCTTTGAGAATGACATTGTAGTCTTGTAATTATATTTTTTGGGGTAGAGACTATTTTCAAGGATCAGCCAATATAATTTTGGGATTGGAACAATTTTCAACATTCTTGTTTATAATCTGTTTGTAAAATGCATTAAATTACTTGGATAATTTAGAGAAAATAAATTTTTAGTAGGTCTAAGAGTTCTTCTGCGCCATATTGGCTGTCAAGATTGACTGAATTAAGGAGATTAATTACTCGTCTAATTTTTCGGAAAACAACGCCAAGCAGGGTCATAGGCAGAGACCACTCTTTGACATTCCTCTTGTCTGTGTCATGAGTGGTCAGGAGTGTGGGTGCTAGGGCCAGATCACTAACTAATTTTCACATGCACCAGCTGAGTAATCATAGCCAAATTGCTTAGTTTAGTTGCGCCTCAGTTTCCCACATTATAAAATGGGGATTATAATAGCAACTAATTCATAGGGCTGTTGTCAGGATAAATGAGTTATCATATTAAAGTGCTGGGAACAGAGCATGGCACATGTAACCAACAGCTCAATAAATGTTAGAGGTTATTATTACTCCAGTGTAAATACAGGGAAAGCAAGGGCAGATATAATAGAGGGATCTTTGAACTGCTTCTGAATTTCAACTAAGGCCTCTAAGCACTTTATCAGGCTTTTATGATGTCAGCTTAAAGCAGGGAGCACAGCAGTCTTTATTAAGAATAAACCAAAACATTCTCTACCAAACTCCATTCCCATACATTCAATAGTGGTAAAGTTGGAGAATCCTCCACTTGACCAGGTCAATGCAAATATGTAATATCGGGTCTGTATGTTGAGTGCATCCTTATTAATGAGTGTCCTGACTGTCCAGGTGGTAGGAAGCCAATATTTTCTTTGGGTAGAAGTTTGCAAGGAATCAGTTCCTGCCTGTTCTGTTGTGATACTTTCTTTCCTACACAATTTGTTACCTCAGGCCTAGTCTCTGTCATTGAATTATGGGGTCAAAACAATTGCAAATCTCTGGCCTGCTCCCTTCGTGTCATTATTAGTTTAAAGGGGAAAAGCAACATTCTGACTTTTTCCTCCTCTCTTAATGACCCCCTAGAGTGCAGACTTGAACCAGGCTTTAGGAAGGGTCACAGGCAAGGAATGCTTAAGGGAGCAATCCCGATAGTGTTTGCATTTTGGGATTGGAGGCGAGCTGTAGTTAAGCTTTATAGAGGAAGTGGAGATTAGGTGTTTCCAGAACAAGGTGGAAGCTGGCAGGCGTCGGTCACTGCATGTTGGAAAGTAAGGTCCCACTTCTTTCTTCCCGTGGCATCCGAAGCCCCTACCAGGAGCCGGGAAGAGACCGCCCCATCCAGGGCTGGCAGACCTGCGGCGCCGAGGGTGAAGTCCAACTCCAAGTTGAGAGGGCTGCATGCGCCGGGTTCAGTTCGTTAGCCAGACGACGTCTTGCTGAAAGCGCAGGAAGAAAAGTTGTGTTCCGAGCGCTACTTAGTGCGTGCTCGACTCCACTTTGTCAATCTGATTAACACAATCTCCTAAATAAATAAATCAATAGAAGAGGGTGTGCTGCCTTTCATAACACCTGTTTGCCTTCCTCCTTTTCGCCCGTGGGGACTCCCACTCTCTCCATCATGGACACACTCCCTCTAAAGAGGCGCTGTAAGGTGCCGAAAGGAAACCCAAGGTCCCTGTATATATATAAAGTATATAGGGACTTATGCTTTAAAATTTTTCCGGAGGCAAAGGGGGGAACCTTGGCGAATTTCATTCCTCCGCGCCTCTGCAGCAACTTGGCAACACAAGCCGCCGGCGCCTGGCCTCGCATAGTTTTCCGAGACCTCCACGGAGTCCCCGCGAGGACCTCACTGCTCACGGTCCCCAGTGGCCCGCGGACTTCCCCTGTTGCAGAGGTATTGGGGGAATTTGAGAATAAATCCCTTCAGCTCTACCCTCCGTCCTCACCGACCCGAAAGACAGGTCGAGGATCCCCCGCTCCAGGTCCTGGAAGGGGGCGGGGGCGAGGGCGGGCGGAGGGACGGAGCGGGAGTCGCAGGAGCTGAACAACAAGGTCACGACCGCCAGGCTGCTGACCGAGGCGCGCAGCGGCCGGCGCCGCCCTCTGGCCTCGGGGCTGACCCCGCGCCGCTCGGGTCTCGGTCACCGGCCTGGCAGGTCCCTAGGAATAGGAGGGGGGCGACGCCGCAGAACCAACCCTTACTTTTGAGTGGAAGCTGAAACCCGCGGGGCTCCCTGGCGAGCGGTCTTGGAAGGAAGATCAGACGCCCAGCACAGCTGAACTTTTGAAGGGGCTCTGCTCTGCCACCCTCTTTCCTAGTGGCGACTTGTGAGAGACTTTTATCCCCTCCCCTCCGCGTCTCCATGCCTGGGGAACTTGGCCCAGACGGCCTAGTTCTCCATATTAATTGGTGATTCCACCAGCTCAGCACCGCTTCTCTCAGACAAATACCTTCTAGGGTATCTTGGAGAGAAGGAAACACGTTCAATGTTCCCCCCACCTCTTTTCGAGGGAGTATTATGTGAGTTTAAAATCTTCTAGGCGTTAAGAACCAAACCAAACAACAAAACCAAAAACAAAATACGCTGCCTTCACGTGAGTGGATGTGAAGTGAATCCAAGCCTTCCTAGGATTCTGAGCCAGCCTTTGCTCAGATAGTAAAGTCCCCAAATCCTTCAGGAAAACAGAGCCTCTTTCACGCACTTATGGAGGGGGATTTCATAAGGCTGCAATATATTACCATGTTTAAAACATTTCGCAGAAGCTAGGTTTCCTAAAAGCGACTTGCCAGCGATGCATGGAAAAGCAAATCCGCTTACCGAGCGGGGCCGCTGAAGAGGAAACGGGGAGGCAGGACCCTGACTCAATTAAAAACCGCAGTTTCCAACTTTTGAACCACAGCACCGATATTGTGGGGCTGGCGGGACTACCCCTGGAGCTGACAGGTTGCAGACCTCTGGGGCTCTTTTTCACTGCTTGCTGGAAGTCCCTGGCTGCTTGGAGGTAACCCTTCTTAACACTCAGAGTTAAGCACCCCTCCCCACCCCCACCCCCCACCCCTGCGCCCTTTAGTGTTTTGTGGACTTGTGTTTGAACTCTGCATCAAGCCTTACTCCTTATCCACTTGGGGTGGATAAACTTGTTCTTCAACTGGCAGTGTGTGCACCCAGGGTGGGAATGTGGGTGCCGGTTCAGGCAAAGATGTGTGTTTGTGCCAGAATGTTGTCTGACCCCCTGCCCCACTGGTAAGGAATGGGCTCTAATGTAGCCCTTATCTCCAGAAATTCTCCCTGGAGTTTTCTTTCTGAGAGAAAACACCACCTAAATTATTTAACAATCAAGGTTTGTGCATTTTGTATAATCAACTCAAGAGAAAAGTTGCAGTTTGCTAGATGTGTGATTTCTCTGGTCAAGGGTGCTTGCAAAGGTCTTAGACCCCACAACTCTGAGGGTGAAATCACCAAGAGTATTTTGCCCAGAAAGTATAGCCTTCCAGCTTCATGAGAATAAGGTCTGCTTTCCGTAAACCTCAAATTATTCAAACAATAGCAAAACCAAATCTCAATTACCTGCCCCCTTCACAAACACAAATGCACCCCCAAGTATTTCTGTTTCTCTTGTGGTGACCAGGCTATTTGTAGCATCTTAAACTATCTCTTTGGCAATTCCAACTTTTACAAAGTTTCTTGCTCTTTACCAGATAAGTTGTACTTAACCTGTGAGCCCTGACCATGCTTTCAACTCCTTTTAAAGGTTACATTTTAGTCCTAAGGGATAAAAATGTTGCTTTCACCCTGTATACAGGAGAATGTTGGACTGCAAAGTGGGCACGTCTGTAAGAAACTCCATCTCTTTGTCCATCACATGGACAGTTTCAACGTGCCAGTTCTTGTCTGCTAAGATGCCAGGGCAAGGTACTCCAGTCATCTGTACTCTGGCTCACCAGGTCCGGGCTCTTGGACTGCGGATGCTGCGCACACCTGCCGATTTTACAGCAGTGAAATCTGTTCAGGTCACCCGAGAGCAAGAGGACCCCTTTTTCTGTTGGAGCAACTTCATTAAGTAAGTGCTAGACCTTCACAAAAGAGAACACGTTTTGCTTAAGCTTGTTCTTTCTTAGGAAGCGCTTAGAGACCGGGCCCACCAATATTGCGGGTAAAGTCAAGGCTACCAGAAATGTGCACTGTATTAGAATGCTGACTTGGGACTCACTGAAGATCAGACTGTTATAATCAATCTCGTCTCTTTTTGTTCCCATTGCTTTATTTTTCCTTAGGTCTCTTTCCTTCTTAGTGTTCCCTACCTCCTAAAGTTATGAGTTAATAAAAACGCTGCCCCCCCCCTTTTTTAAATACATAAAGTTGACACTAAATTTGAAGAGTTAGTGTTGCAGCTAAACTCTCCTGGAGCCTAGCGATCGGTTCGCCTCATCTCTGTAATGCCAGCACTACTGTTCTTGAAATTTACTAAAATAATTCTTTCAAGGCCTTTGAGAAAATGTAATAAATGCTAATTGGAAAAAGAAAAAACCGAATTCTCACTTATTTTACTTTCTCAGATCAAGGAAAAGGACTCCAAGCAAAATAATAAACTTTATGTTGTTTTCAAGCGACTCTATTTTCAGTAGCTCTTTTTCTTCCTTAATTAACTCACGAGCTTTGTTCGATTCCATGTCTACGTATCCCCAAGTGCTCCCACTAACCCACCCATCAATTCACACCCCGAGAGACCACAGGAGTGGACACCGTCTTAAGGGGACCCTCCCTGTATTTGCTACCTGGCTAAAGCGCTCAATTTCAGAAGATACGAGAAAATGTCTTCTTCAGAAACTACCAATGAAGGAAATCATTTACCTAATTAATTCAAGAGCCTCTATAGGAAGGACTTTGGGCCTGGAGATCCTCATACTAGTGAAAATCCCTTTAGTCCTTCCCCCTCTGCCCCGTGAGGGACCGCGTCAGCTGTCTGTTCAAGAGCGGCCCTGGCCAGCGTCTGCCCCTCCCAATGTGCCCCCAGATGGCACAGCCGAGGCGCACAGACGCCGCCCGCCCGGACCACTATCCGATTCGCCACTATGCGACCCTGGCCACCCTCTACCCACCTCCCCACCCCCAGCGTGGGCCCCCTCCTCTCGTTTTCTCCTTCTCACCCTCCCCAGTGATTTTTATGGGGGTAGGAAGTAAAATGGGAACGTTTCCTCCATCGCGATGCCCACTTCCTCAGCCGTCTCCCACCCGGGTGGATTGGAATTAAAATCCGGGAATTCAACTTTGCTGCGAAACCTTTGGTTCTTAAGGAGGGGCCGGAGGGAAGGAAGACCCCGCAGGGAACACGCGGCCCAAAAAGGCTCCCACCCCGCCCCACTGCCATCCCGCGGGGAGGATGAAAGCAAGGTCCCGGGAGGGGCCGCTGGCTCCCAGAGGGGGCGAGGGCTTGGAGCGGAGGAGGCTGGGGCCAGGTGCCGAGTGCCGGGCCCGGGCTTCAGGGTTCCCGGGTACCCAGACCCTCTTCCCAGGCAGCGCGCTCCCGGCCCTGCAGGTGCACCCTCCGCCCCCTTTTAGGCCCCCTCCGTGGAAACCGCCTTCCGGCCCAAGTTCGGTCCCTGGAGGCTTTGAACGTGGCCTTTCAGAAGTTTTTAAAGCTGCCCCGCCCCGCCCAGCATTCACGGGTCACACTCTTCCCCCGATCCCTCCACCCCCGCTACAGCTGCAGCACCGGGAGTGAGGGAGCGGGGAAGGGGGAGGGCCGGCGCAGGCTCTGGGGTCGAAGCACCACCTCGGAGCGCCAGGCTCGGCCTAGAGCGCTTGGAGATCCGCTCCCTAGCCAGACCTCGGAGGAAGCGCAGACAGCTCCCGCACCGCACCGGCCGGAGGGGGGAGAGGACGGGAGGGGAGGGGCGAGGCGACGGAGAGGAAGAGACCGGGCTGGGGCGGAGGGCATGTCCACATTACCAGGGTTCCTGTGCCGGGCGCCAGCCAAGGGACTATTTAAAATGGCCTTGAGGGGAGGCCGCTGGTGACCGGTGTCCTCGCCCTCCAAGTTCCCCGAGCGAATCAGGGCGCCACCTACAGGCGAGTTCCAGATTGCAGAAGGGAGAAGGGGAGAAACTGCCGGTCAAGAAAAGCGACCCAGGGGAAGAAGTAGGGCCCCGTTTTGTCCAGGGGGCCGTCTCTCTGCTCCTGAGTCTGAGTTCTGAGCTCCAGAATTATGGAACTGTTAGAAGAAGAGGGAGTCCCGAGGGCACTGAGAATGAACTTTTGGGGAGTGGGGAAATGGGGTAGTAAATACAGGAATCCGGGAATTCGTGGATCAAAGAAATTCCTCCTCCAGGCTAGTCCGAGGCAGTGCAGCTTGTTTCACTAAGAGTGGCCCTGTGACCTTGGACAGGTTACTTGCTCTTTCTGAGTCTTGATTTCGTCAACCTTTAAAAAGGGGAATAGTGATACCTGTCTGACAGGATCTTTTCTAGAGTTAAACGGCATACTATGCGATGCCTTCTAGAGGGAGCTTTCAGCGATTTTTAATAAGAAAAAACTGTCTTTTACTCTAACAAATCTAACTTATAAGCCCTTGTCTACTGTTTTCTGTTTTATGAAGATTAGGGCCTTAGAAGAGAGTAGAGAGAGCCAGAGAGAAATGAGTGTCTGATTAGAAGGACCCGTTAGTAGCAGTTGTGATAACTACTCTCTCTAGCTAATCCCCTCCTCATAGACAAATAACAGCATTCTAATATGGATACCTTACTATTGCTATTTTGGGGCTTCCCAGGCGACACTAGTGGTAAAGAATCTGCTTGCCAATGCAGGAGACTAAAGAGAGACACAGGTTTGATTCCCTGGGTTGGGAAGATCCCCTGGAGGAGGGCATGGCAAATCACTCTATTATTTTTGTCTGGAGAATCCCATGGCCAGAGTAGCCTGGTGGGCTTCAATCTGTAGAGTCACAAAGAGTCAGACACAACTGAGCAGCACACACACACTATTACCTCATTTAATTTTTATCACCGTACATTGTTTATGTTATTCTCATTTTGAATATGAGGAAATAAAGACAAAAGGATACAAGGAATAGTTGGTATATTTTGTTTCTTCAAAGAAATTTTCCTATGTCAACAACTCAGATCTATATTTCAGAATCTACTTTTAACATCAGTTTATTAAGCACCTACTATGTGCATGTGATTCTCATAACACTTCCATGAAGTAGGACTTCAAGTTCACTCTTAATAGAAGAGGAAACCTTGGTTCAGGTAGATGGGGGTATGGGGGTGGGATGGTGGGAGAATAGGGGGTCACTTAAAATCCTTCAGAGAAGTGGTGGAGCCAGGTCATGAAGAGCCCAGCTCTTCTGATGATACATCTAGGTGCCTCTGTTGCACCATAACTTAGTATGGTTCCAACTAGCTTTGGGATGCTGCTACAAGTTATTGGGAAAGGTCACTTGGAGAAGTGGCACCTTGGTGGTTTTTCCATGTTGCAGGTGTGGTAGAAGATGGTGTTTATAGCCTTTAGCAATGGTCGAGTATTACAACATTTCATAAGGAAATATTGATGGTGGAGGAAGGTGGCATGTGTGCCATAGGAGAAGCCAAACAATGAGTTGATCTAGTTACTCATTAACAAATATGAGTAACATATTTAATGACCAAACCAACCAAATCTCTTTATAGCATACTATCACACTGAAAATTTTTGTATAATGTAGCTATGGCAAAATCCTGGCATCTGACCTATAGTGATGGTCCTTTGTTGATTTGGTTACAAAAATTATTTACAATAAGTAATTTTGAATATTAAATATTTTTGCTGATATCTGCATCCATGGAATAGTAACAGTTCATGATGAAAGGATTGGATTATTTGGCAGGAAAATTATACTCCTTTCAGTGCTTTTGTTTTTCCAAATTGTGTAACAATTACTCACTAGCTCCCCTTCTTCTTATCTACCTAGGCACTAAATCAAACCATGTTGAAGGTGTGGTAGAATATGGTGCATTCCTACCCAGAATACCCTCTTTTCACTTTTTAGAATAACTAAACATAGCAAACATTTATTGCCTGGAGAATCCCCACAGACAGAGGAGCCTGGTCAGCTAGAGTCCATAGGGTCACAAAGAGTCCGCCATGACTGAACGCAAATATAGCAAAAGGGAAGTTAAAGAGGCTTTGGGTTGGGGTATTGGATGTAAATGTGTTCTGTTTTTTTTTTTTTAAACTGGGTCCAGTCTTAGTGCTTCTGCTTGCCAGTGAAATGTCGGAAGCTCCCAGACCTTAACTCCATTTCACTTCTATACAGATTCTGTACCCTGAGAGTATTTCTAATAATGTAATAGATTTTCATTTTTAAAAACAGATGCCATAGGAGATTCATTAGCAGAAAAAACCCCACTGTGTAACTAACACCATAAAGTTATCAATGTTAAAGTCAGATGGCTTTGGATGGTCAGCTTTTGGGGACCAGTTTGGTAATTAGGTAAGAGGGCTTTGTGAAGAAAAACCATTTGAAACCAGTACCTACTCATGGAATTTATTTTGTGTGTTCCATCCTGTTCTAAGTGCTAGCAGAAGTATGAAGAAATGCAGGAGTAATTCTTTTGAGATTTACATTCTAAACTTCAATGTAGAAACTTTTTGCTCTCTCCCACTCCCTAGGTCCATGTCTTAGTTCTATCATAATAAAGTGGTGGGGTTAATGTTCGGAGAACACAGACTCCACCTCATACATTAAGCTGACATGTTTCTCTTCTGAAATTACTATCTTCATCCTAGAATTTCAGTTACAAATTTCATCATCTTCTGGTATGGTTAGATAAAAGAGTGAATGTTGAATACTTGAGATTTTATAATAGATAGCATAGTACTTTGGAGACATTTGTTTTATTCTCTGATGTGTAATTGTGCTTCTGTGTCATGGAAACACATATTGGTTGGGGTGTGTTGGGCATGTATCTGGAGATCTTAGCTACTTCTTTTTGGTACCTTTCCCCAACAGCAACAGTGAGCAATCCAGGGCTCTTTTCAGTTATGAAAGGACAGAGTGGGGATCCAGTCTATATGTCACTTTGAAACTCATTCGTATTCTTCATATCACCTATGGTGAATCACAGCCTGACCTCCCTAAGTTGCAGTCTCAGAGCTTCTGAATGTGGGCTGCAGGCCCACAGGTGTGAGGGCTATTTGAGAAACTGAACTGCTGCTCCTGTTCATGAAGATGAATTTTCAGCCAAAGCCATTGGTGAGGGTCAAATAAACCCATGTTATGTGTGATTGGCATCAGATGGACTAATCTGATGGGATAGTTGCTCAGAAAGTTGATTATACTAGAAGCTTATGGTAGAAATTAAACATTTTCAAATAATTTAGATGCTATAAAACATAGCAGTATAGCATGGACTCCTTAGTGTCTGGAGGCAACAGAGCTGACTGGATTTAAGCAAGAAGAGCATAGACACATGGTTATTTAAATAACCTTAGAGATGCCTTGAAGAAGCCTAGAGATCATGGCAACATCTGAAATAGTTGAAAGAAAGGGTTATATCGATATTAAATGTATTAGGGCCAAGAACATTGTCTCATAATACCCTGTATAATCCTCATAATTAATGCCTCACAGAGGTGAACAGAGGCTCCTAATTACACCTTCTAAGAGGCATAAAGGAGATTTAGACTTAGTCTAAATCTAAATGTGGCCCCAAAGCACAAGGTTTTCCTACTCTATCCAGTCAATCCCAGGCCCTTCAGCCTTCTCCAATCTGGCCTTGATTTACGTGTCCAACTTTCTCTTCCAGCGCAAATGATGGGCTCTTTTTCTTGCCACCATCACCTCAATCTTTATTGTCTGTTTCCTGCGTTGTGAGAACACAGAAATCACCTCGGACCAGTTTACTTGCAGGGTCACCCAGGACCAGAAGTTCTGAGACTCCAACAGCCAATTCTAATTTTACCTACCCTTTAGTTGTTGACACGGATGGAGGAGCCTGGTAGGCTGCAGTCCATGGGGTCGCTAAGAGTCGGGCACGACTGAGTGACTTCACTTTCACTTTTCACTTTCATGCATTGGAGAAGGAAATGGCAACCCACTCCAGTGTTCTTGCCTGGAGAATCCCAGGGATAGGGGAGCCTAGTGGGCTGCTGTCTATGGGGTCGCACAGAGTCGGACACGACTGAAGCAACTTAGCAGCAGCAGCACCAGTTGTACACTCACCTGGCTGCACCATTTGAATTTTTAATGAGACCTCCCCTTTTTTGAATTTTATTCTCTTTAATCAGCTTGCAAATTCCTATTTTGATTCTTAATAACTGCTAGTCCCTGGTTCAGTGTTTCACACCTTGTTGTCTATCTGGAAACAGGCAACTAAATAACGAACTCCTCACTCCCCCTGCCCCTCTCCCCCAAAAAGCTGGCGCAGAAACGCGACAAAGGGGTGGGGGAGACAGGTTCAGCCAGGGTCTTCTCCTTCAGTCCCCGTGCCATCATCCTCAGCTCCCCTCCCCCAAAAGGCTAAAGTCTCCTCCGCCACTCCAGTATTCTTGCCTGTAAAGCCCATGGACAAAGGAGCCTGGTGGGCTACAGTCCATGGGGTCGCACAGAGTCGGACACGACCGAGCACACATGCAGTCAGTGCCCTAAAACAAAAGGCTCAAGGAACTACCTTCTTGCCTGGGCCCCATCAAACCCCACTTTCCCGTGTTCAGCAGAGTCCTTCCCTGCTCAACTCTCGGAGCTGAACTTGGGCGCTCCTCCTGGCACGCGGACTGGAAAGAGGAAACACGTGCGTGCTGCGGCGGTTTTCGCGGGGAGACGGAAGATGGCAGCAGCCGAGGAGGCAGAACGTTTCCCAGGGAACCAGAGAGCCAC
>NW_011494529.1:2763354-2772156 GCF_000754665.1 Bison bison bison
GGTCGGGCCCCCAGTCGCCCCGCGGGAGCTGCGGACTGAAAGCCGCCGCGCTGCCCCCGTCCGGCGCTCCCCTTCTTGGGTGGAAAGCCGGATTGAGGCTGCGGACCCCGCCGCCAGCCACCCCCACCCCCATTCCCAGGTCCCGAGAGGCCGTCTACTGCGGTGGTTCACGCCCTGGCTTTTTTCACCCAACGCGGGTTCCTCGCAGCCGTCTGGGTGAAGAGGAGCGGCCCCTAGCTGAAGCCGTGCCCCCGTCTGACTGCTAAGGAACACGTCTGCAGGAGTCGTTCAGTGGCAAACGACTAATTAATTTTCCAGCACTTGTGCAGAATACTTTAAAATGGAAAAATGAAGGTCTTCGATGAAAATGAAGCTTGATAGTGTGCACCTGCCACTAATGTACGGTGCACGGTAACTTCCCCTCATTAGAGAGATGACTTGGGTTGAGAACAAGTCATATAGTGAAAATCACTTCAACACGTGCCTGTTCATATGCATAAACTCCTGTGTACCAGATGGCAAAATATAATGACATCTTAAACAGCTAATTGCATAAACCTTGTAATGCAGATAATTGCTGTACCAAAGTAGGAGTTAATAATTTCCCACTGTATTGCCTGGCTTCAGAGTAATCCTTAAGGAAAGTTGTGACAATTCTAACACACTAAAGTTCACCAAGCGGTAATTAAAACTAGCATTTAAATCATTTGACTTTCAAACCCTTAATTACGATTCGGAAGAACTGCATTGTGAAAATCCAGAAATTTTGAATAGTTACAGGATAACATTTGCTGCTTGTATTTTATCGAGTTTTCTTTCATGGACTTCCTGTAGCATAATATTATAGGGAGTCAATGGGGATATGTTCCATTCGCTAAAATTATTTCCAGAAGCATGAGCTTTGCATTTTGGGGCAGGAGTAGGTAACACCCCCGCCTCCCCACTATGGATCTGTTGATTATTTTCAACTTAACATTTCTTTACAGAGCCCCTGCTGTAATAAATTCTAAGCCTTACTATGTGCCTGGCATTTTTCTAAGCACTTTACAGTTATTATCTCATTTAATCCTCAAAACAGCCATCTGAAATGTGTCTATTTACATCCCCATTTTCGAGATGAAAAAGCTTAGGCAGAGATGCTAAGTAATTTGCTCAAAGTTAGTTAGAAGTCACTAATCCAAACTTAGTTTGGCTCCAGAGTCTATGCTGTTTACCACCATGTTATACTGTCCCATGGGCTAAGCCAGGGCTTAGTAACAATGTTTCTTACTATTTTATGTTCTAATAATGATTAGGAATAAAACTAAAATAGCATAATTGATTTTAGCTTATCAGTTTAACTCAATGCATTTCAGAAATAGATATCTGCTATTTTCATAAGGTGGTATCAGAACAGTAAATAAGTCAAGCAAAATAAAACTTTGAAACTTGGTTTTGATTACATCAAGGCTTAGTTTAAAAAACATGTGGCTTCATGTTTCTATTTCTTCATCTTCAGAAAGATTTTACAACACCTTAAAGAGGATATACAATAATGAACATAAAACAAAATCCTCCTTATTAAGTATACAGCGAAATATAGTTTTTTTCTCCATGTTAATATTGTGGAATTCCCCTTTCCTCATTTTGGATAGAGGTAGGTGGCATAAGCGGAGAAGGCAATGGCATCCCACTCCAGTACTCTTGCCTGTAAAATCCCATGGATGGAGGAGCCTGGTGGGCTACAGTCCATGGGGTCGCTAAGAGTCGGACATGACTGAGCGACTTCACTTTCACTTTTCATTCTTATGCATTGGAGAAGGAAATGGCAACCCACTCCAGTGTTCTTGCCTGGAGAATCCCAGGGACGGGGGAGCCTAGTGGGCTGCTGTCTATGGGGTCACACAGAGTCGGACACGACTGAAGCGACTTAGCAGCAGCAGCAGCAGCAGGTGGCATAAGAGAGAGACACCAAGAGTTGTTTCCCTCCTATGGAAGCCATAGCGTCTGAAATCCCACAAGTATAGATTATTTTCTGTGACTTAAGGACCATCTCCTCTGAGATGCTGCTCTTAAACTCTTTGATTCAGTGGGAAGCATATTGGTTTAGAAATCAAAGACTGGCATTGGCAATGCAGTTGGACCATGAACTTGTAATATAATCTTGGACAGGTCGCTCTGTCTCCCTGAAATTCAGTTCCTTTGCCACAAAAATAGAGAACATGGCTTATGATTACCTACATCCCTCCCTGTTTTATCATTCTAGAATGTTATGCAACTATATCCTACTGTTACCTTACTGGGAATGAGATGTTTAGGTGGTATTATCTTTAATAGAAACAAAGTCCTGGATTTGGGGAGTAAGTGAAAGAATATCTGTAGGTGAAGGAAAGACTTAATTTAAGGAGCATTTTCCAGGTGCAGTGCTGAGAGTGTAAAGAGAAATAAGAAATAGTCCCTGACATCACAAGTTCTAAAGATAACAGACGACACTGACAAGTAAACAGAGGAGTACAGAGTAGACTGATAGGTTCTGTGACAGAGATTAATGCAAAATACTGTAAGATAGGAGTTATTCCTAGCCAGGATGTGGGAGTCATGGGAAATTTCCTTGAGATGAATAATTTTGAAGGATAAATTGGACTTGATAGAGAATAGAAGAAAATTCCATGCAAAGGACACTGTATCCATGGTAAAGGGGAGAAGAAGAGAGAAAACATGACTCTGTCTGGGAACCTAGGGGAAGTCAGCATTGCTGGCTATGAAGGTGTAAAGTCAGGAAGGACAAAGAATAGGCAGGAGAGGTGGGGAAAAGATCAGACCTCAAAAAGTCTGCTAAAGAGTTGGACTTCTTCAGTACAGGGGAATTCAAAACAAAGCTTATCTATTTTAGTACTGCTTAGTTTCTGGATTACCAGAAAGAAGTTTTATACTCATTTACTTTGGTTTTTAATAGAAGATGTGAGGGTATCAACCAGAAGGAGGAGCCCTACTTTGGCCACCCGGCTAAATGTCAGTGGTCATCCCTGGTGATCCTCAGTGAACCAGCTTTTTTACAGACCTCCCTCTTCTCCCCTCCCCACCCTGGACCCCTCTGCAGAGAAAATGATTGATCTCCAGTGCTAAGCCCCTAAATCCTCCAATCCCCAAGCTAGTGGGGATTTATATACCAAGGAAGAAATCAGAGTCACAATGATGGCAAAAGCAAGATAGAAAGCATTTAAAATGCTTTTTATTTGTTTTAAAATGATACATCTCACCTATGTTGGTAAGGAAATAATTACTCAGAAGTTCTAATCTGATTTTAGGAGTTGAGCACTATCATTCTCCCACACTGCTGGTGGATGTGTACACTGGTAATACTCTTCTGGAGGACAACTTGGCTATATATACAATGCCTTATATATTCTGACCAGCAACTCCATTTTTAGGAATTTATCCTAAGAAAAATATCATGAACTGTTAGAATATTTGATGAAATAATGTTTGTGATAGTGATTTAATAATTGGAAAAATTTTATATCCAATTCTAAAGAACTCTTTAAATGAATTATGATATATATATATACTAGAATAGTATAAAGCTGTCAAGATGTTATATATTAAATGAATACATTCAATTCTAAAATAACTACAGTGTGATCTCATTTTTGTTAAAAATGTCTATATATATGAGAAAAAAGATATATAGGAAATAGTGAAATTTTAAGTGATTTTTAATTTTTCTTCTTTCTTGTGTTTGTATTTTCTAAATTTTTGACAGTGGAAATGTATAACTTTCAGAATAAAAAAGCAACCATGATAAGAAAGCATAATAAGGAAATTCTCTGGCAGTCCAGTGGTTAGGACTCTGTGCTCAGTGTGTTCCTGCAGAGGGAAAGGGCTCAGTCTCCAGTCTGGGAGCTAAGATCCCACAAACCATGTGGCAAAAAAATAAAAAGAAGGAAAGCATAGCAAGAAATAATGTAAATCATAAACATTAAAAAACAAATGGAGAGCAGTCATGTACATTTATCTAATTATGGTGGGTTGGGTAATTTGGACTATTTATCTCTCTGAGGACAATAAGAAAAACTGGTGAAAATATAAAAATATCAGGCACTAGATAACTAACAAAGTAATGAAGAACGACCTAGCTAGGATCAAGAAGAGAGTGAGGCCCAGTAGGTAAGCTCAGCATTTGGCCCCACTTTTCTACTAGGTCTATTAGGTCTAGAGAGGGTAGCAAGGGAGGGAGAGACTGGACGTCAGGATTTACCCAGGTTGGGAGTGCTGGCTATGACCCTAGGAAGGTATGAGCCCCGGGAATGGGTGAACCAGAAACAGAGAGGCCCAGGAAGGACTAAGACCAGTTTTGAATCATCTTTAAATTGAATTGAAGTGATTATGGCTTGAGGGCCGAGACAAATGTAAATCCACTCTGGGGCAGATAACCTCATCTTAGGCCTCAAATTAATTCTACAAACACATTGTTGAACACAATGACCATCAGATAATCAGGAAAGAAATAAGAATACGAGGTGACCAGATAATAAGAATGAAAACTAACAAAACCAATAGGCAAAAGAAACAGACCTATGGGAATTCCAAACAGAGGAGTCATGAGACACGAACTTTAAATTACAGTGCTTAACATATTTTTAGAAGGCATGCCTAAGCATAAAAATACAGAAATTGGAAGGAGAGTAAAAATGTGCATAGAACAAGTACTAGCCAAATGTAACTGTTATATACTTTAAATGCTTGTAAAACACTATTAATGAAGAGAAACACTTTACACTGATAAAATACTTAATTCACAGGAAATTTGTATATTCCTAATAGACACAGAAATATATAAAGCAAAGATTGACAAAACTAGAATGTGAAACAGACTAACATAACAGAAAATTTTAATAGTCACTTTTAATATCTAATAAAGCCTGCAGACCAAAAATCAGTAAGAATATAAAAAAAATATACTTGGCCATTATTGGTTGTCTTACTCTACATATGTCTATTAAATCAAATGTGACCAGAGCGTTGCTCAAATTCTCTCAGTTCAGTTCAGTTCCAGGAGTTGGTGATGGACAGGAAGGCCTGGTGTGCTGTGGTTCATGGGGTCTCAAAGAGTCAGACACGACTGAGCCACTGAACTGAACTAAGCCAGGCTTCAGCAATACGTGAACTGTGAACTTCCAGATGTTCAAGCTGGTTTTAGAAAAGGCAGAGGAACCAGAGATCAAATTGCCAACATCTGCTGTATCATGGAAAAAGCAAGAGAGTTCCAGAAAAACATCTATTTCTGCTTTACTGACTATGCCAAAGCCTTTGACTATGTGGATCACAATAAACTGTGGAAAATTCTGAAAGAGATGGGAATACCAGACCACCTGATCTGCCTCTTGAGAAACCTATATGCAGGTCAGAAAGCAACAGTTAGAACTGAACATGGAACAACAGACTGGTTCCAAATAGGAAAAGGAGTACATCAAGGTTGTATATTGTCACCCTGCTTATTTAACTTATATGCAGAGTACATCATGAGAAACGCTGGGTTGGAAGAAGCACAAGCTGGAATCAAGATTGCTGGGAGAAATATCAATAACCTCAGATATGCAGATGACACCACCCTTATGGCAGAAAGTGAAGAGGACTAAAAAAGACCTCTTGATGAAGGTGAAAGTGGAGAGTGAAAATGTTGGCTTAAAGCTCAACATTCAGAAAACGAAGATCATGGCATCCGGTCCCATCACTTCATGGGAAATAGATGGGGAAACAGTGGAAACAGTGTCAGACTTTATTTTGGGGGGCTCCAAAATCACTGCAGATGGTGACTGCGGCCATGAAATTAAAAGACGCTTACTCCTTGGAAGGAAAGTTATGACCAACCTAGATAGTATATTCAAAAGCAGAGACATTAGTTTGCCAACAAAGATTCGTCTAGTCAAAGCTACGGTTTTTCCTGTGGTCATGTATGGATGTGAGAGTTGGACTATGAAGAAAGCTGAGTGCCGAAGAATTGATGCTTTTGAAGTGTGGTGTTGGAGAAGACTCTTGAGAGTCCCTTGGACTGCAAGGAGATCCAACCAGTCCATTCTGAAGGATATCAGTCCTGGGTGTTCTTTGGAAGGACTGATGCTAAAGCTGAAACTCCAGTACTTTGGCCACCTCATGTGAAGAGTTGACACATTGGAAAAGACTCTGATGCTGGGAAGGATTGGGGGTAGGGGGAGAAAGGGACGACAGAGGATGAGATGGCTGGATGGCTTCACTGACTCAGTGGACGTGAGTCTGAGTAAACTCTGGGAGTTGGTGATGGACAGGGAGGCCTGGCGTGCTGCGATTCATGGGGTCGCAGAGTCGAACATGACTGAGTGACTGAACTGAACTGAACTGATGTATCAGGATGGGGAACACATGTATACCTGTGGTGGATTCATTTTGATATATGGCAAAACCAATACAATATTGTAAAGTTAAAAAATAAAATTAAATTAAAAAAAACAAATAAATAAAAGAAAAAAAATGATAGTAAAAAAATAAATAGTGATATATATGCCAAAAAAAAAGACTTAATAAGATACAATGGAAGCCATGTATATAGGGAGATCTGTAGCTTCAGATGCATATATTATAAAAGAAGAAAGGCTGAAAATCAATGAGCTAATCACCTGTTCTAATAATTTAAAGACAGAGCTGAAAATAAGGTCAAATGAAATATAAGGTAGGAAGTAAGAAAAAATAAGAGCAGAAAATAGACATAAGTAGAAACTAAACAAAGAGTAGAAAGGATGAACAAATTCAAAAACGAATTTGAAAAAGTTAATAAAGTCGATAAATCCCTCATGAGGTTGATCAAAGGAAAAAAAGAAAAAGAAAAGAAACAGTGAACACAAATTACGAGTGTTACAAATGAAAAAGGGGACATGATTACAGATACTATGCACATTAAAAACATTTGATGAAAAGATAATATGAGTAACTTTATGCAAATATATTTGACAATGTGGATGAAATACACAAATTCTCTAAAAAAAATAAACAACTTTCAAAATGGATAAAAGAAAGGGAAAGTACGAATAATTTGGTAACAGAGAAATTGAATCTATACTTAAACCTTTTTATAAAGAAAATCTTGAACTACATGGGTTTCACAGTAAATTCTACCTATCTGTCAAAGAAGAAACGCTGCCAATCTTCCAAAAACTCTTCCAGAGAATAGAAAATGGAGGAGTATTACCTATTTGATTTATAAGATCAGCACAACCTTAATACCAAAGCTTGATGAGGACAGTTTATAGAAGTATGTCCTATTCTCTGTTGTGAACATAGATGTAAAAATTCTAAACAAAAATTGGACATGTATAAAAGGATAATAAATCATGACCAATTTGGCTTTATTCCAGGAATTAAAAGTTGGCTTGATATTCAGAACCCAACAATATGCTGCATCAACTGAGTAAAGGAGACAAAATCATATGCTTATCTAAATACATGCAGAAAAAACATCTGATAAAATTCAATATCCATTGGTGATTTAAAAAACTCTACACAATTAAGAATACAAAATAACTTCCTTAATCAGGAATAGAGTAGCTACTGAGAACCAGCAGCAAGCACCATACTTAATGGCAAAATGTTAAAAGCTTTGGGATTGGGAGCAACATGCAGGATGACTTCTATCTCTACTTTTATTCAGTATTGTATTGATCCCAGTTAGTATAGCAAGGCAGCAAAAGAAACAAAATCTATCAGGATTGGAAGGGAAGTAATCAACTCTGCTTATTTGTGTATGCTATGGTTGGGTATGTAGAGAATCCAAAATACATATGAATGTTGGAATTAATAAGTGAGCTTAGCAGATCGCTGGATACAAGATCAACACACAGAAACATTACATTTCTATATTGTAGTCTCAAACAATTATATAATTAAGTTGAAAAAGCATGTTTTTAAACTAATATCAAAACTGTCAAATACTCAGGAATAAACTTGAAGAAAACAAAAATATTTTATAAAACTGCCTAGATAAAAGTAGGGACATACCACGTTCCTATTGGACAATACAATATTATAGATATGTTATTTCTATCTAAAATGGTCTATAGATTCATGTATTCCCAATTAAAATCCCAGCAAGATTTTTTAAACCTGAAAAGATTATCTTAAATGCATATGTTAATGCAAGTGGGCAAGAACAGGCAAGACACTTGATGAAGAATAGTGGGAGGATTTGCTCCACTGGATGTAACGGCTGCAGAAATTGGTTTGGTATTGCTACCTGAATAAGGATAGGGATTTTGGAGAGAAGGCAATGGCACCCCACTCCAGTACTCTTGCCTGGAAAATCCCATGGATGGAGGAGCCTGGAAGGCTGCAGTCTATGGGGTCGCTCAGAGTTGGACATGACTGAGTGACTTCACTTTCACTTTTTACTTTCATGCATTGGAGAAGGCAATGGCAACCCACTCCACTGTTCTTGCCTGGAGAATCCCAGGGACAGGGGAGCCTGGTGGGCTGCCATCTCAGGGGTCGCACAGAGTCGGACGCGACTGAAGCGACTTAGCAGCAGCAGCAGCAGCAGCAGTAGCAGCAGCAGCAGCAGGGATTTCGGAAAGAGACCCATGCAAATGTGAACATAATTCAAAACAAAGATATTGATTCAGAGCAGTCTTTTTTAAAACTGCATCAGTTGGTGATCACTCTGGAAAAAATGAAATGATTTACTTCTCTGCACCAGACGAAACAAAAAGATGGTTTCAGGATGATTCAAGTACACTACATTTATTGTGTACTTTATTTCTAGTGTTACTACATTAGCTACACCTCAGATCATGAGCA
>NW_011494529.1:2772256-2798758 GCF_000754665.1 Bison bison bison
AGAGATTGGGGACCCTTGCTCTAGAAAATAATATAACACATCTTCACAATCTTGAACTAGGCAAAATTTTCATAAATTGGGCAAAATAATGCACGAGCTATAAAGAAAAATGTTGAATAATATGAACTATATAATATTTATAACTACTTTTCCTCCAAGTAAACCATTAGGAGAGTGGAAAGAAAGCCACCAAATAGAATATATTTGTAATAGGTATAACTGATAAAGGCTTGTGTCCAGAATAGATAAAAATAACTCCTATAAAAGAAAATGGCAAATCTTGTACATGGGCCTGAACAGGCACTTCACCAAAGAGGGTTTCAAGTAGTCAAATTATATATAAAAGATGCCCATTAGTCATCAGGGAATAAAAATTAAAACTACAATCAAATATCACACACTTATCAGAAGGGCTAAAATTCTCATGTGTCTCTGGTGGAAGTGAAATTGATGCAGTGACTATGAAAACCAGTTTGCATTATCTATTAACATTGAACATATGAACACCTTATGACCCAACAATTACTCTCTAGGCATAAATCCAAAAGAAATATGTGCTCCAAGAAATGTGTATAAGAAAGTTCATACCAACATTATTCAGACTAGTTAAAAACTGGTAACAATCTAAATATCCTTCACCTGTAGATTGGATTAAAAAAACTGTCATACAGTCACACTTTTTAATACTACAATAAAAATAAATTAAAAATAAACGAGCCACAGCTACCTGCAACAAAATCATTCAAGCTCACACCCCTAATATCAATTTAAAAAACACCAAAGAAAGTATAGTGTATGATTTGATACTACCCACCACTGTCCTGATTTTTAAGATACTATTTCCTTGCTCCACTGTCAATGGGATTCTCCAGGCAGGAATACTGGAGTGGGTTACCATGCTCTTCTCCCAGGGATCAAACCTGTGTCTCTTACGTCTGCAGAGGACAGAGGAGCCTGGCAGGCTGCAGTCCATAGTGCTGCACAGAGTCGGCTATGACTGCAGTGACTTAGCACGCATGCACCAAAAAGAAAAAGAAACAGAAAAACCAAACTATGGTGCCTAGGGAAATATACTTGGGCAATAAAACTAGAAAAGAACGCAAGAAAGTCATATCCTTAAAAATCAGGACAATGGTGGGTAGTGTCTTGGAGAGAGCAAATGAGAGGGGGGTTTGTAAGAGACTGAGCATGTTCTCAGAGAAGGCAATGGCACCCCACTCCAGTACTCTTGCCTGGAAAATCCCATGGATCGCGGAGCCTGGTAGGCTGCAGTCCATGGGGTCGCTCAGAGTTGGACACGACTGAGCGACTTCACTTTCACTTTTTACTTTCATGCATTGGAGAAGAAAATGGCAACCCACGCCAGTGTTCTTGCCTTGAGAATCCCAGGGACGGGGGAGCCTCGTGGGCTGCTGTCTATGGGGTCACACAGAGTCGGACACGACTGAAGTGACTTAGCAGCAGCAGCAGCAGAACATGTTCTATTTCTTGTCCTAGGTGGTGGTATCACATGTTCACTCTGGACAAATTTTTGAACTGTTTAGGTGTATCTTATATATATTTTTGTTTAGTAATGTGTTTTGGATTGATAAATTATTTAGATATATTTTATTTCATAGTAATAAGGTTAAAGAAAAGGCTAGAGTCACATGCACACCAGTTTATAAGGTGAAGGATGACGCTGACCATTTAGATTGTGCCAAAAATCCTGAAGAAAGCCACATTAAAGGCAATACCTATCAGAGATTGGCATATGTATGGCCCTTGTGTTTTCCAATCACTAAATCCTTTACCCATGGCCAACAAACATGATCAATAGCTTAGGGCTCATTTTCCCATTGAACCCAGATAGCCATTCTCAACCAACCTGACTGGTCATGGATGTTCCAATCTATGTTCCAATCTATTGTCAATATAGCCTGACTTATCAGATAAAGTAAAAGCTTGTGTATGAGCTTGGCATACCCTCCAAAAGCTCACTCTATCTTGGCATGTATAGTGAAATTGTGCCTAAGATTTTCGTACCAAGTGAAGTCAGAAAGAAAGACAAATATCATACAATATCATTTAAATGTAGAATCTAAAATATGATGCAAATGAAGTTATCTATGACGCAGGAACAGACTCACAAGCATAGAGACCAGACTACGGTTGCCAAAAGAGGGGAGTAGATTGGGAATTCAGTACTAGCAGATGCAAACTATGATATATAGGATGGAGAAACAACAAACTGCATAGTACTGTACACAACTGCATACAACTACTGTGTAGTGCAGGGTACCATTTTCAATATCCTGTAATCGATCATAACGGAAAAGAAAACATTTAATACCACCTTACAGACTCAGGAACCTTTATAGAGGATGCCAATGCCATATGCTGTCCTTGTAAAGTAGGACTGAACATATAAATAGTAAATATGACATAATTCTGAGAAGAATGTAACACTTTTCATTGGTTTATTTTACCCAAAGATAAAACCAGGCACTCCACTGGTCACCTGGCACAAGAGGCAACATCACAAATGTGATCCCTGCCTGCGTAGAGTTTCCAGCCCAGTTTTCCAGGCATCCTCACCATCTGTGCCATTTTATCTGGTTATCAGCCTCTCGCCTGACCTCCCCCTGCTCTTGTTAGCCTTTCATCTCTGCTGGCTCTGTTCAATTCATCAAGAACTTGTTCATTACCATCTTGGTGCTTTAAACTGTGGACTGAATAAGGATGTGAGCCATAGTTTTAGTTTTCAATGCCCTGCCATGATTTGGGGAGTGAAAGATACATGTATACATTATGGAGGTAAAAATATGAGTGTATGTTAAAGGGCAACCTGCTCCTGGTTTGGAGAAAAACGTTGGTAGGATTTTCAAGGCAGGAGGGACTGGAAACAACTGAAGTGTATGGGGGAGGCTTCTTGGACAGAAACTTCAATGAAAGTTTTTAATGTTATTAATATAAAATCCAGTCTTCTAAGATGGCATAGATGCTTTGTGAACTTAGCTCATGACAACCACTCCACACCCAAATCTTTTTTGGCCAATCCACGCTTGAACTTCAGATTTAACCCGGGCACCCTTTCCTTTAGGGCGCCTTTCTTGATCTCTCATCATAGTAATGTGTCTTCCTCTTTTTCTCCCATATCATCTCTCCAATGAAATAGTCCACTATGGTCTGTTCATAATAGTTACATGATATTAATATCATTTTAAAAATCATTTTATTTGTTTTTGGCTATGCTGGGTTCATTGCTGCATGGGCTTCTCATTGTGATGCTTCTTTTGTTGCAGAGCACGGGGGCTAGGGCATGCGGGCTTCAGCAGTTGTGGCTTCTGGGTTCTAGAGCACAGGCTTGATAGTTGTGGTGCAGAGGCTTAGTTACTCCATGGCATGTGGGATCCTCCAAGATCAGGTATCAGGGATCAAACTCCTCTATCGGCAGGCAAACTCTTTACCGCTAAGCCACCAGGGAAGCCCAGTGATGTTAATTATTAAAAAAAAAAAAATGACTGGACCTCCAGGGTCAAACATTCAGGAATTTGATTTTCCACCCCCTCCCACCTAATTTGTCAAAAATAAAGCAGACTTTTGTAGAAAGAATCACCTGCAGAATCTCACAAAAGATTGATGAAGAGGACTTCCCTTGTGGTCCAGTGGTTAGGACTCAGTGCTGCCACTGCAGGGGGCACAGGTTCTATTCCTGGTTGGGGAACTAAGATCCCGTATGCCCCATGGAGTGGCCGAAAAAAAAAAAAAAAGACTAATGAGGAAAAAAAAAACCAGGGTGTCAACCTACAGTGAAGAGAAAAATAGTAATAATTAATACACATGGACTCTAACTCAGGGCCAAGAACCATCACACACTATCTCATTTCATACACACGAGTCTGTAAGAAAGAATCACAATTTTCTCCCTATTTTAGAAATGAAAATTGCCAAAGCAGTAGTAATTTGCCGTAAATGACATAATTAGAACTTTGCACACTTGGTTTAAGAGCCCAGATGATCAACTTAATTGTTTATTTTCCTCATCTTTGTAACCAAAGCACATATGCACAGAGTGTTTTACTTCATCAAGGCAATAAATTATAAAGGGCAAGGAAGTATATGAAAAGGTACATCAAAAGTGATGATCATGCTGTTAGTATGACTGCCAGAATGTGGCATTATGGAGAAGACGGGGAGTAAGCTGGAACTACACTCTCTTCAATAGTGCATCTGAGGGTTAATTTTAGTGACGAAATGTTCATCTTCAGGCTCAGTCCAGCACAATACCAATACTCATTTTTAAAAATCCCTCCTGTCATACTATCTATGCTTGGCTTTGTGTAGTTCAACATTTCTATCACTTACTTGCCTGAGGAATAGATGCTTCATTTAATAAAGTCTACAGATGACATAAAGCTGGGAGGAGTAGCTGATACCGCAAAAGATAGAGTCAAGATTTAAACTCATCTTGACAAGCTACAACAACGGCCCAAAACCATAGGATGAAATCCCACAGGTATATATGTAAAGTCCTGTGTTTGGGTTGAAAAAAAAAAATCAGTGGTGCAAGTATACAAGCCTAGCTTTAGACCAGTAGTCTGGAAAAATATTTCAAGTTTTAGTTGATCATTAAAGGAAGTTACAGGCATCAGTAAGGAATTCTCCCTCCATCCAAATTCAAAGACTTAAATTTCAAAATCAACATATAATGGATGGCTGCAGAAATACCCTCAAGAGGGGAAACTGGAAAAGCTGATGGAGTTTGATTGTGGTATCATCCATGGTACTGTTCTAGAAAGAGACGTGTCAGTAAGAAGAACTGGTTGATTAGAGTGAGACAGAAAATAAAGAGCGAGAGCAGGCCAACTGGCCTGGTGTCAGAAGAGGAGTTTTCACAGGGCATAGTCAGTGGGTAAGTATATGGTTCTGGGGTCAACCAGCTGCCTGGGCTTTTATACCAAGTATGCAAAGATCTAATTATGTCATTTGGGGCAAGTTACTCATGTTGGACAAATCTCTGAAAGGGGGAGAGTCCTGATGCTTCCTTACAGGGTTATGCATATGAAATGAGTGTGTGATGGGGTTGGGCTTGAGGTGGGGCTCATTTGTGTTAGTTATTACTATTATATTTTCCTCTTCATTGTAGGTTGATAGTCTGGGTTTTTTGTTTCCCCATCAGTCTTTTGTGAGATTCTGCAGATGATTCTTTCTATAAAAGTCTGCTTTGTTTTTGATGAGATGAGGAAAAAAAGTCAAATTCCTGAATGTTTGACCTTACAACTCCAGTCATTTTTAAAATAGTATTCTTATCATGTAGCTACACTGAACAGACTGTAGAGGACTATTTCATTAATTTAGAAAAATTTATACTCTAAACATGGCATAGACAAACTGAAATATATCCAGGTTGCTAAGGTCTGAGAATGGCTAACAAGCTAGAAATGCTAAAGGAAGCTCGTAGAGTTGTCTTTAATCCTTGAAGATGTACCTCATGGAGGAGGGCTTAGAGCTTGCTCAGGTCCATGAAAAGAAGGAGCTGCCTGAGGGCACAGCAACCTTCTATCCCTGAATGTGGACACTGCAGGACCCTGACAGGAAGGCCAGGGAAGAACAGCCTGTGTTTCTCTAAGTCTGGGTGTAGGCAAAGAACTTTACCTGCCGTTTTATTTTTTGAGGCTTCATGAACACCCTGCAAAATAAATAGGCTCTAGAACTCAGTCTTTGTCCTCTAAATCCTGTGTTAAAAAAAAAAAGTGTTCTGAGGTCACCTGACCCCAAATCACCCATCTAAGGTGTTTACTAAAAATCCAGATACTTGAACCACATTCTTAGAGATTCTGGCTTAGTTAATCTGAGTGGGACCCAAGAAGTGGCCTTGGTCCAGTCCAAAGTGCTTTTTGCTCTTCTACTAAAATTTCTACTATAATACCAATTTTAAGACTCTTCTTTCAACGGATATTGTAATTTCAACCATATACCAGACCTAACTCAGAGGCTGGTGAATTCGGTGGTGAATAAGATTATATGTATCACCATTGTAAAAAAGTGGGAAGTTGCTGTATAACACAAGATGCTCAGCCGGGTGCTCTGTGAAGACCTAGAGGAATGGGACTTGGGTGGGATGGGAGGGAGGTTTTAGAGGGAGGGGGTATGGTTGATTGACATACAGCGGTGGTGGTGGTGGTGATTTAGTTGCTAAGTCATGTCTGACTTTTGCGATCCCATGGACTGTAGCCTGTCAGGCTCCTCTGTCCATGGGATTCTCCAGGCAAGAATATTGGAGTGGGTTGCCATTTCCTTCTCCAGGGGATCTTCTCATCCCAGGAATTGAACCTGGGTCTTCTGCATTGCAGGCAGATTGTTTACCAACTGAGCTATGAGGGAAGCCCCTGACATACAGCAGAAACCAACATAATCTTGTAAAGCAATTATCCTCCAATTAAGAGTAAATTTTAAAAAATATAAAAAGCAAATAAACAAAAAGACTATGTAGGACCTTTCTAACTAGAGCTTGTGTCTTGTGGGATGACGCATTTGTTAAAAAAGGAAACCAATAAAATCAAGAACCATATCGAATAGTGAGAAGGGCTATGCTAAGAATAAAGTCAAGTGTGGCTGCTGAGGGTGATCAGGTGGCTCTTTTGGACTGGACTCAGAAGGGGTTGTTGACCCTGAGAGTTAAAAGATGAGTCCGCCATGCAGAAGGTCAGGGACACAGTGTGCCAGTCAACGAGCCTCGTGCCAAGACTCCAAGAGGAGAATCCTCCTGTGGTTGAGGAATAGAAACGAGCCATGGCTGGAGCATCCTAAGTGAGGGGAAGGTCAGGGATTGGGTGGGAGGTGGACAGTACCCAGACCATACAGAGCTTTGATTTTACTTTAAGTGGGATGAGAGTTTAACTGAGAGGGGATATAATCTGACTTACATTTTAAAAAGGTCCCTTCTGCTATAGCTCAGACTCTATCGGTGTGTGATGCCCAGCTATTAAATATACTATCACTACCGCTGGAGAGAAATTGCTTTTTACAGGTTTTTTGTTAACACCTATATAGTGCTTTATAGTTTATAAAGCGTATTTATATACCTTATTTCATTTGAGCTTTGAAAAAAAATCCCCTGAGACTAATCTTACTACAAATCTCATGTTACCAACAGGAGAAACTAAAAGCTAAGAAGAATGAGATTATTCTAAGGCCGCATGTCCTCTAAGAGTTGACATTTGAAAATGGGGAGATTTTACATAAAAATTTGGATTTTTTGCTTTGAGGTAATAAAGATGTGTCCCGACCGAACCCACATTCCTCATGGAGAAGGCAGACAGGGGCTGCTGTGGGGTGGCCCCTTAGGCTGAGAGCTGCCTGCTCTATCATACCAGATCTGCTTCAGTCTCTATTATCTGTTGATCCCTGGCTTTCTCTGAATTCTAGCCTCCTGCTCTCAGGTGACTTTAGCTTGCTTCTTTGGTACATCTTAAAGAGCCATTTCCCTCTCCCTGCATCAAATCTGTTCCCAGAAAAAGAGAGAAAGAGGGAGCCTGGTGCCGCCTTGCTACTTGCAGTCAGGGGATGGTGGTCTTGTTGTCCTGGGGCTAAGCCCACTGCAGCCCATGTAGCATGCAAGTTTCTCTGATGTACATGCTTCAGCTTAGAAATTTATGCAAAAGTTACCTTTGCTCTATAATATGGCTACCAGGTGGTGCAACAGTAAAGAATCCACCTGCCAATGCAGGAGACTCAGGTTCCATCCCTGGGCCAGGAAGATCCCCTGAGGGAGAAAATGGCAACCCACTCCAGTATTCTTACTTGGAGAATCCTATGGATGGGCTACTGTCCATGAGGTCGCAAAGAGTTGAACACAACTGAGCATGCGTGTAGCACACACTTGAGATTCTGATTCTCCAGAAAAATAAAACCCTTGTTTATTCTATCTTTTCACTTCCGTTAACCTCTGGATTGCTGGGAGGCCCCCTAAAATTATATGCAAATTTTGTGTTTGTGTGTTTTTTTTCCTAGGGAGAGGGTTTATAACTTGATTTAGACTTTCCAAGGGATCCAGATCACGGATCCAGAGTCATTTCTGGCATAGGGATTGAGAGTCAGACTGAGCAGAGTCAAAGCTTGGCTCTGCCACTAGTTAAATCTGAAGTCCCCCAAATCTCTGACCTTTTCGGTTTTCTCATTTAAAAAATGAGTTTATTACTCCTGAGCTTGTAGGGCACTGATTAAATGAGGTAGCATACAGGAAGTGCTTAACTCAGAGTCTGGCACACAGGAGACCCTCAGCGCCAGAAATCAGTGTCATCATTGCTGGTGTTGGATCTGTCTTCTCCCATAGTATCTAAGTGATTTCTGTGGGCTAAATTGTGTCCCCAAAATTCATATGTTGCAGCCCTAGCCCCTCTTCTCCTCAATGAGACTGTATCTGGAGATTGAGCTTTTAGGAAGAAACTAAGGTTATATGAGGTCATAAGGATGGGGTCCTAATCTGGTAGGATTGCTGATCTTTTATTTTATGTACATACGTATGAATGCATTTTTGGCCACCAGGCACAGCACGCAGGATCTTATTTCCCCAACCAGGGGTCAGATCCTCAGAGTCTTAACCATTGGACTAGCCGGGGAAGTCCCAGGACTAGTGACCTTCTAAAAAGAGGCCAAGGGAGTCTTCTCTCTCTTCATACATAGTAACCAAGGAAAGGCCATGTGAGCACAGAGAGAACCAGGCTGCCTGCAAACCAGAAAGAGCAGTCTTACCAGAGACCACCCATGCTGGCACCCTGATCTCAGACTTCCCACTTCCATAACTGCAAGAGAACATCTCTGCTGTTTAAGCCATCTAAGGCATACTGTTATGGCAGCCCGGGAGGTAAGGCAATGCCCAACACCCTGCTCTCTTAAGCTGGTTCCTTCTAGAACAGAGACAACAGAAGGAGCCCCTACACCATCCCTGGAGGTGAGGTTGGTTGAAATTAGTCTGGCTGCTGTACAGTCTAGAAGTCATTGTGCCTGAAGTGTGCTGATGGTTACTAAGGTGCAGCTTTTATTTTTTATCTTTCTACAATAGGAACATATTTATTTAACATTGTACACCTTTGAATTGAATTTGGAAAACTTTTTTTTCTCCCCAAGATTTCCATGATCCAAATCCAAAGAATATTCTTTCTAATATAATTCATGTAAATTAGTATTGAATTTATATCATCTGGTTTTTTTTAATTAATTAATTTTTTTTACTGAAGGATAATTGCTTTACAGAATTTTGTTGTTTTCTGTCAAACCTCAACATGAATCAGCCATGGGTATACATATATCCCTTCCCTTTTGAACCTCCTTCCCATTTCCCTCCCCATCCCAGCCCTTCAGGTTGATACAGAGCCCCTGTTTGAGTTTCCTGAAACATACAGCAAATTCCCATTGGGCATCTATTTTACATGTAGTAATGCAGGTTTCCATGTTACCCTTTCCATACATCTCACCCTCCCCTCCCCTCTCCCCATGTCCATAAGTCTATTCTCTATGTCTGTTTCTCCACTGCTGCCCTGTAAATAAATTTTTCAGTACCATTTTTCTAGATTCCGTATATATGTGTTAGAATACAATGTTTATCTTTCTCTTTCTGACTTACTTCACTCTGTACAATAGGTTATAGGTTCATCCACCTCATTAGAACTGACTCAAATGTGTTCCTTTTTATGGCTGAGTAATATTCCATTGTGTATATGTACCACAACTTCTTTATCCATTCGTCTGTTGATGGACATCTAGGTTGCTTCCACGTTCTAGCTATTGTAAATAGTGCTGCAATGAACAATGGAATACATGTGTCTTTTTCAATTTTGGTTTCCTCAGAGTATATGCCTAGGAGTGGGATTGCTGGGTCATATGATGGTTTCATTCCTAGTTTTTAAAGGAATCTCCCTACTGTCTTCCATAGTGGCTATATCAATTTACATTCCCACCAACAGTGCAAGAGTGTTCCCTTTTCTCCATACCCTCTCCAGCATTTATTGTCTGTAGACTTTTTGACGAGGGCCATTCTGACTGGTGTGAGGTGATATCTCATTGCAGTTTTATTTGCAATTCTCTAATAATGAGCAATTTTGAGCATCTTTTCATGTGTTTGTAGTCATCTGAATGTCTTCTTTGGAGAAATGTCTGTTTAGTCTTTTTCCCACTTTTTGATTGGGTTGTTTGTTTTTCTTATATTGAGTTGTATGATCTACTTGTATATTTTGGAAATTAATCCTTTGTCAGTTGTTTCATTTGCTATTATTTTCTCCCATTCTGAGGGTTGTCTTGTCACCTTGCTTATAGTTTCCTTTGCTGTGCAAAAGTTTTTAAGTTTATTATTATTTGTTTTTAATGACTGGTAGGTTGACCTGTGCTACAGCCAAGCTCTGGCTGTCTTTCCTACTGAGTGAGTGTTCCACTTCTCTGTTGATTAGAGCATAATCCTTATCATTAGCCTTTTGAAGAAGCAGTGTGTTTAATGTTTAAAGACGTGGATTCTATAGCCACCTTGCCTGGTTCTGAAGCCACTCACTAGCTGTGTGACCTTGGCAAGTTACTTAACCTCTCCGTGCTTTAGTTTCTTCACTTGTTAAAATGGTATTAATAATAGGGGGGTCTGTATAGGAGGGTCACTGTCAGATTAAATAATTTAATGCATGAAAAGTGCTTGAGTCCTCACCCAACCTTGGTTGATCCCTTCCCGTGATGGTCTTGGAGTTGATCCCCTCCCATGATGGTCTTGGATTTCCTATTAGAGCAGCTACTTGTGGAAGTCCTACTCCAACCGGACGTAGCAGGTGCCTGATGTTTATAACCTCACCTGGAAACTCTGGCCACTGTAACCCACTTGCTAGACTCTTCTTTGTAATGCAGTATCCTAAGCAACCCAGATAATGGGATGAAAATGTGAAATTCATGTTGATAACTTGAGGCCTTTCTCTGTTCCTAATAATAATTAAAAGTGTGCATGGGAAATATTTGTTATTTCTCTATATAAGATCTCATCTACTAAGAGGGTTATGTAGTCTGATTATGGGGTGAGGAGAGGAATATAACTCTGGTTTCCAAACATAGTGGTTAAGGAACAAAATCTCTTGCATGCTGAGTCACACCTGACTCTGTGATCGCATGGACTGCAGTCCCCCCAACCCCAGGCTCCTCTGTCCATGGCATTCTCCAAGCAAGAATACTGAGTGGGTTGCCATTTCCTCCTCCAGGGGATTTTCCTGACCCAGGGATTGAACCTGAGTTTCCTGTGTCTCCTGCATTGGCAGGTGGATTCCTTACCACTGAGTCACCTGGGAAGCCCCCCAGATCCCTTGAGGGACTTATTGCTAACCTGGATCCCTAGGTTCCACAACCACAGCCTTTGTTCAAGCAGGTCTGGGGTGGAACCTATAAAAATGTATTTTTAATAAGCACCTCAGTTAATCCTAATGCTGCTGTTTAGCTGACTTTTTTTTGAGAATTACTTGGCCAAATATTCTTTCAAGGTCTCTTTTAGCTTTCAACATGTAACATTCCAGAATGAATATAAAGACTGGGAAAGATGAGAAAATAACCTGGAGCAAGGTTCTACTTCTTTAAAGTGCTTCCCAGGTCAATAGCTGCCTGACAAAACCACAGCCAGACCTGCTTATGTTAGGTTTTAACTAGATTTTCACCTAAACGAGGTGCTGGATATCTCTAGCTTACAGCAACCAAAGAACTGGCAGTGACCATGTCAGAGAATGGAATCACAGAGTAAGTTATCATAGTTCAGTTTGTAAATAGCCATTCTTAAAGTTCTAGGAAGGGTCAGTGGAATGGTGGTCTCATTTAATTTACTATAAATTACCTTCTGGGCAAAATAAATAGCTGACACCTGTGGCAATGTTTATCTGTGAGAACAAATTATCTACAGTGGTTAAACTCTTTCTTGTACTAACTAGACTTTCAGAGTAGCTGGAATAAGAATCATCCTTTTAGGGAAGACAAATCTTAGAAACGACTACCTTGGAAATAAAATGCCATCTTCATGCATCCAGTGAAGACAGTCTGGGGTTTGTTGAGAAAGCTAGCTGGTGTCAAGGAGGCTGCAGGCATTGCCCATTGAAAGGTGTCTCCCTTTTGACGAGTGTTTAATTTGGGCTTGTTAGTGTATGAAGTGCAGACATTTAATTTGTTTGACAGAATCAAGCCCCAGGCTCCTCCTGTAATACTGTGCCACAGGGTTTCAAGAGTCCTACCACATGTTAGGCGTAATCTGGGAGTCTGTATGAAATAAACTTCTGGTCAGAACACTAGTTTGACAGTAAGAACACCAGTTTGACAAAGATGCACTTTAATTAAAAGACACAAATCTCTCTTTTCTGAACCAGGTGGAGGGACATAAAGGAGTCCCCCCTCTGCCATCTTGTTCTAAGGAAGACTTCCTTAAGAGATTCCTTCCTGTAAGAGGTCAATGGTGCCTTGGGGCAGGCAAGTAGAAATCTATCCATGGGTCCTAGAATGTCTGTTGTTTCTGGCCTCCTGAAACATTCTCTTTCCTTCAACAATGCTGGCTATCTGCCACAATATCAATTATCTCTAGCTGAGACAGTAATGATCTAGGATACCACTTTTTTAATATTATGTTCTAACAAAGCAGAATTAGGAAACTCTACAAAATTCACACACTTTGACATCCTGTGCATTAATATCCAGCTGCTCATAAATCAACCACATCCATCAAGCTTTTCTGCCTCAGGCATGTTAAATGACCATATTTTAACCATCTATTAATTATTTTTCCCAATCTGAGCATTCTTTGTCATTGTTCATGCCAACTGCTTAAGCTTGGTCATTTTTGTGTGAAGAGCATGTAGTTCCCTACTCCTCTGGGAGAAATCTAAGAGGTGACAAACTAGGCTAGAGTGTACTTGAAATACACGTATGGCTCCTTTTCTTTGGTGAGGGGGAATCATTCACTCCGAATTTCCTTTTTCTCACAACATGGTCTAATCTTCCCTTTCCATCTCATTTTCTGCCACTCTCTTCCTTGCTCAGCATGCATGATGGCCATTTTGAGTTCCTTCAAAACCGATACGGAGACTTCCCTCACAGTCCAGTGATTAAGACTCCGAGCTTCCACTGCTGGGGTCACGGGTTCAATCCCTGGTCAGGAAACTAAGATTTCCACTTGCCATGTGCTATGGCCAAAAAATAAAAATCGATGCAGCCTCCTACCCCAGGTCCTTTGAGAGAGGGATGTATCTACTGAGAAACGTTCCCCCTTTATTGTTGGTTATGACATCCCCAGGCCCCTTGCACTAGTTCCTTTGTTATATTTACTGAGGTCCCACGTTTGCCAAAGACTTGAGTGAATGAAACTGATTCACCGTCCCCATACCACTCATATTCTTGTTGGGGGTGAGGTGGTACTCAGACCAAAAAGAAACATAATAAATAAGTAAATTGTTTGTTAGAAGATGATAATTGATAGGGAAGACTAGAGAGGAGTAAGGGCTATGAAAAGAGCTTGTTATTTTGAATAGGGAGGACGTCTTTACTCACAGGGTAAAATTTAAATTAATTCTCAATTGTTCTGAGAATTTAGCTCAAATTAATTTCCTCAGGGATGTCTTCCAGCCTAGATCTATCAGCGAGTCTTTGAATACCTAGGTCATCTTCTATTATATGCTCTCATAACCCCCAATACTTTTCATGCAAAGTTCTTAGCACCATTTGTAATTACATACTCACATGATTATTTATTAAAGAATATCCTGTCTACTGTATTGTAAACTCTATAAAGGCAAAGATGAGATTCTTTTTGAGTACTTCTCTATCTCCAAAGCTTGTTCAAGACAAGTGTTCACTTTATATAAATTTGTTGAATGAATGAAAGGATCAGTACAGTGTGGACAAAAAATATACTTTCAGTCTCTTTTTTAAGAGAATCAATTGAGATAATAGTGAATGAATGATATGAATGATTATGAATAAGTTGCTTTTATAAATTGCAAAGTTTATAAACATGCATCCATCATTACTTCTGTGGCTAAAAACCCTCTTGTATCAGTGTGATTCTGTGTTCATTGATATTATATAATTCGGAATCTCCTTTATGGAAGCAGTGAAGTTTAGTGGATAAGACTGTGGCTGCTGAAACCAGACTTGCCTGGGTTGATTCTTATCTGTCACTTACCTTGTGGTCTTGTTGTGCTTCTACTTCCTCATCAATAAAATGGAATGACAATGGTACCAACCTCACAGAGATGTTGTAAGATTAAAAGAGTTGGTATCTCTAAGGTGTTAGAAGAACACCTGGCATATAGTAGGTATAAATGAATGTAGGTAGTCATAAATATTATTATGACTATAGCTGTTATTATCAGCCTTGCTTTCAACTGCCATCCAGGGATGATTTATTGACTGAAATCTTTCTTGGTTTCTTCTTAGGGACAAATTAATAATTCCTAGTTAAGTGAGGTTTTCTTTAACATAAGTCAAAGAGTGAGGGTGACTCTTTTTCAGGCCTCTTCCTATAGGTTTCGGCATCTGTTCTGGTTCATCAGTGACTTTTGCTTTAACTTTCCAGTTGTCTTGGCAGCTGGAAGTAAAGCTGGCTGAGAAAACCGGGTCTAAATCCTAGTTCTGCCACTTACTGGTGGAAAGACCTTTGGCAAGATATTAAACTCTGAGGTTCACCCTCTCATCTATAAAATGGGACTCATAATTGCTCACCACAGGGTTGCTGTGGGGACTAAGTGAGCTAATGTCCATGAAAAAGCTTAGAGAGGAGTTCTACAAACATTAGTTCTGCTTCACTTGCCTTGCGTGCATGCTGCATGCTAAGTCACTTCAGTCATGTCCGACTCTTTGTGACGCCATGGACTATAGCCTGCCAGACTCCTCTGTCCAAGGGATTCTCTAGGCAAGAATACTGGATTGGATTGCCTCCAGGGGATCAATCTTCCCAACCCAGGAATCAAACCCACTTCTCTTGTGTCTCCTGCATTGGCAGATGTTTTTGTTTGTTTTTTTGTTTTGTTTTTTACCACTTGTGCCACTGAACAAATCTACATTTTAAAAGGAAACTTCTGGAGACATGGTGACATTGGTCTATGATGAATGCTCTGACAAGTATTCTAAACCAGGAAGCTAAAGTTGACACATTTGGAACTCACTACACATGCCCTAAAATGATTCATATTATTGGCAGAGATCGGTGCAGTAAGCACAGTGTTTATTTGTTAACCTATAATCAAGAGGAAAACAGTCATTCAAAAAATATTATTTTCATTATCAGAAGTATATCAATTTATAGAGAACTACCTGACTAGCTAATCAACTAGAAAAGCCATACGAAGTATATTGTCGATTGCAGAAAAATTTTACAAAACAAATTCTTATTGCTAATTAACAAATATTAGTTAGGGATATCTGATGGTATAATAGTCATAGGAACTTAGAAGAATCTGCCTGAATGTTCAAAGTTACTGCTTGCTGATTGCAGTTAGGCATTGCCCCAGGTTGTGTGTGAGTGTATGCATATGATTTGGACAAAAAGGAAAATAAGTCCAGAATGTTCCCTTCACATGCACAAATGTTCTAGATTCTCTTTTTTCTTCCCTGGATGTTTTTGCTGACCTTAGATGATAATTTTCCCCAAGTTCTCACTTGCAAAATATGTTTTTCAATATGTCACAGTTCAGACTTGGCAAATTCTGTTCCACTTCAAAAGACCTGGTTTTGGTTTCCAAATCTTCTTTCTCCTATGTTTGCAGTTTTTGATCAACAAATGTTTATTGAGGCACCACTGTGTAAATGGCAGGCTCCCAGAGTGGCTTTTCCAGGGTCCTTGGTGTTCCAGATGTTGCGTAAATTGGAAATCTATGAATCTGAGGTTAAAGCAGATTTAAAATTATGTGTGAACATGAACTGAGCACTTAGAGGGCAACACGCTGTTCACCATGGGCAGCAGCAGAATGGGGGATTTCTTTTCTGCTTATTGGCTTAAAATGTGGTATCTAGCTGTGCGGGAGCCTAGCCTACCTGTCCTGAGGGACTCTTCGTGCCAAAGCTGCTGCTGCTGCGTCGCTTCAGTCGTGTCTGACTCTGTGCGACCCCATAGAGGCAGCGCACCGGGCTTCCCGTCCCTGGGATTCTCCAGGCGAGAACACTGGAGTGGGTTGCCATTTCCTTCTCCAATGCATGAAAGTGAAAAGTGAAAGTGATGTCACTCATTCGTGTCTGACTCTTTGCTACCCCATTCATCTGACACTTGTTTGCTTGGTGAATATTCTGGCCATTCATTGTTGTTCTAGTCAGCGTCTTTGATAGCATTTCATAGTCAAATTCTGGCATTCTAGGCTCTTTATGGTATGGATTCTGCTTACGTGTCCAGCCCTGTCTTCTTTTTACTCCTCTGCTAGCTCCTAAAATTTAGCTGGAACCAAGTTTTTACTCTTTCTCCTCGTTTTCTGAGTACTTACTCTTGGCCAAGCACTGCTTCCTTAATTTTAAAGAACATTTGATTCCCTCAGTTTTCCTGGGAAGTAGTTATGGTTATCTTCACCTGATAGATGAAGATACTGAGACTCAGAAATATCAACTGAATTTTTCTAATTCATGGGTGAGCATGTGGATGAGTTGTTGATGTAACGTAGGTCTCTAACTTCAAAGCCACATTGGAAAGGGCTCCTTCCATCACACTAGGTGCTTTCTTCCTCACAAATGTTGCATACCTGTCTCATTCTGCTTCCTCCTTGTAATGGCAAAATAATGGCCCCTTGAAGATGCCCATGTCACAGTCCTTGAAACTTTTGAATAGGTCACCTGACATGGTAAGGAGGATTTAAGGTTGATAATCAGCTGACTTTAAGATGGGGAGATGATCCTAGATTATCCAGGTAGATCCAATGTATAAATGAAAGTCCTTAATAGTGGAAGTGGGAGGCTGAAGAGGAGAGTCAGAGAAGATGTGAGGATGAAAGTACAATCAGACACAAGCAATGCTGCTGGCCTTGAAGATGGAGAAAGGGACCAGGAACCAAGGGCTATAGGTAGCCTCCCAGAAAAGGCAAAGAATGGATTCTCGCTGCTGGTCCATAGAAAGTTGGGGAAGGAGGTGCCTGACAGGGTGACTTCAGCTAGAAGCATGAAACCTACTGTTCTGTGGTTTATTTTCTATGCAACTGCTGAGGGCCATCTTTCCACACTGTCAAGCTTATCATGCCCCCAGTCTTCAGAAACACTTTTCATCCTGACCCTCAGCTCCTTCTCTAGGGTGACTTGCTGCTCCTCCACCTCAGGCATTCAGCGCTTTAGTTGCTCCTTACTTCCTCTTGTGGATGTATCTGCTCTAGTGGTGACATTGCCTGGAATGTACTTACCCACTTTATTTGTCTAAAGCACTGCTACTCCCTTATTATATAAGGTTTAATGAAACCCAGCCCACACGTGCCTCTGTGAAGCCTTCCCTGACCTCTCCCTCATGAGTCTGGGGTACCTGATGTCTTATACAGATCTCTTAGTCCACTGCGCATATTACAGTAAATTAACTCTTTATTTATCAACCTCCTCCATCAAACTGGGTGTTCCTGGAGAGCAGTTTTGTGCATCATTCATCTCTGTATTTCTAGCACATAACTGAGATTCAATAAATGTTTGACAAATGACTGATTGACTGATTAAGTGAATGAAAGTCAGACAGATCTTCAGAATTTTCTAGTAGCTAAGACTTGTAAAAAGGTAGATTGGGAGTCCTATAAGTAATTACACTATCACATTCTGTAACGGATTGGTGCTAGCCAGGGAATGACAGTATGTCCAAAAGGTAATGAATTAAAACCTCACTTTGTCGTGTCCTCTTTCAAAAATGGGAGTAGTCTTTCAAGTGACTTGAAAAATAGGCTTCAGTAAAAGTATAAGAAAATATATGCAATTAGACTCAATCAATAAAGTTGTCCTTGACTAATGTCTACATTTAAGGGAGTTTAATTAAATTATGAAACAGCCTTTCTGATTTAACTGTCAGTCTGGTTTATTGTGTATGAACATGAGCTCTGTATAGGGTTTTCTTTCAAGATTTTGAGACCCTCAACCAATGCAAAGATATAAATTATCAACACATGGCTTAAGAGGCGAGAGTCTGATATGTGACTTCAAGAAAGCAAGGAAGAAAGGCAATTTTTCCAGGAAGGCTGATGGAAATAGAAATTGTGTGAAATGACTTTTCTCCCTTCATTCATTCATTCATTCAGACAGTATTAATTCAGCACATACTATATGTCAGGGGTTGCCCTAGGTGCTGGCAATGCCATGGAGTGGAAAAGGCAGACATTCTGAAGAAATACAAATAATGATAGATTATGTTTATTATGTTTATGCTCCCCCAAGCCCAGAATGCCCTATCTTCTTTATTTTGTTTATATAACTTCAACAGCCTTGCAATAAATAAGAAGTAAGGAATAATATTAAAAATGTGTGGAATCTACTGTATGTCAGACACTATGCTAGAAACCGGGGACACAAAAATACCTTCAAGGACCTTACAGATTTAGTGGGAGAAACAGACATGTGAATGATATAAAAAAGCAAAACAGCAGAAAAGTGTAGTGACAGAGGTAAGCACGGGTGCAGTCAGAGGAGCATGGAGCAGGGGCGCATCCTTCTTTCCTCCACATGGCACAGTGGCTGCACAGGGGACGGGGAGAAAGTGAATAACATCACCAACAATTTTTCCTCCGGATAGCTAGCTTTGCAAGGAACTCTGCCCCTCTGCCTACCTCCTGTCCTATATGAGAAGAGAAAGGGTGGGCTGCAGGCAGGGTCATTTCTCCTGGACAGAAGAGGGAGAGAGAAGAAGTGCTGCAGTTAGGAGCTCGTGGACAGAGCAGAAGAGCTGCCCAGAGTAGCAGTGGTCCTAAAGGTTGCTTTTAGGGGCTTGACCCTGCAGGAGACTTTGCAGCCCACCTGGACTGACTCCATCACACACAGTTGCTCTAAGCTGCCCCAGGCAGAAGGGACTAATGTCAAAGACAGCAACAGAACCAATAACGGCCAAGGAAGATTCAGCTAAAATTTCTTAATTTTTTTAAGTTTTTTTTTTTTTTTGGTTTTAACATGGACCATTTTTAAAGTCTTTGTTGAATTTGTTACAATATTGCTTCTGTTTTATGTTTTGGTTTTTTGGCCTCAAGGTATGTGGGATCTTGGCTCCCTGACCATGGATTGAACCCCCACCTCCTGCACTAAAGGCTAAGTCTTAACCACTGGATCACCAGGGAAGTCCCTAAAATTTCATATTTGAAATCTATTTAATTTCACTGATTCTATTTAAAACATCTTAAATACTTCTAAGATCCACTAAATAAAACAAGTTCTGAAATACCAATAGTATCATTTTGCTTTGGCTGTGACCAACAGCCCACCTCACAACTTGCAGTCACAGGACGAATTTCGAATGCAGACATATTTTGCTGTTCAAGCGCATTTAACAATTTTAGAATAGAAAAAATGCCTTTATAGGTGGGGCAGGCTTTCTCTGCTCACCTTGGCTCTGAACACCACCTGTTGGCAGCTACTGTCATCTATGTGACCTTCTTGGTCCTAGAGAGTGGTTGAGGTTGCAACCTCTCCTTTAGGCTGAGTCCTTCCTTTTGCTGACGAGGAAGTGAAGACTTGAAGAGAAAAGTGACTATAATACAGTAGAGCTAGGATTAGTATCTTGGGGTCCCCACCTCCCTAGGCTCTTCCTGTGACAGGGGCTGCCTCTCAGAGAAGCACTTTGTGAACTGCACCCAGGCTGCACGAAGCAGCCATCTCCAGCTACCTGGTGCAAAGGGAAAAATTCCCTTTAGGAGCAATAACTGCAGGTGATGGGATTCAGAGGGAAAGGCCTCTGCGAGCTATGTGGTAGTTTGGTCTTGTGCCCCAAGATGAGTGACAGGCTGCTCCCACGGGATGGCCATGTAACCCGTCTCCCTTTAGCGTGTCCATGCAGGTGAGAGATGGGTGTCTGTGAATGGAGCTCGGGGCAGGGTTTGGCTGGCGAGAACAGAGCATGTCGAAACCCCTGGGAGCCAAGGTCACTTCTGAATGTCTATTTGCAAACTCAGATGTGGATGGGTGGGGAAGATTATGCATTAGGGCTTATCTCTCCCTCTCAGCTGGGTTTCTGTTATCCCAGGGCTCTGTGGTGGAGGCTGGCAGAGGAGCTGACCTATTTGCTTGGCAGATTTGATCAACACGTGCTCATCTTCACCGCCAGCAAGGAGAGAGTCTAGCGTGTGGGTGGGGTGGGGGAGGTGGATTCAATCAGAATGCAGCTAGGAAAAAGAAATCAAATCTACTTGTCCAAACATAAACTTACAAAAATATGGGATAACTGGCTGGCCCTCACTATTCAAGCAAGCCAGGCCAACCTGTTTAGGGAGAATTTGCTTCTGGGAGGAAGGCTGATAAATAGTCTTTTTCCCAGGCAAACCATGCCCTTGCCCAACCAGCATACAATTCTTATAATTCATTGCCACTAATTACAGGATGGAGTGAGGTAGGGGGTGAGTGTGGGGGTGGGGGTGGTCCCTGAATGGGCTTTATAAGGCTGTGACTCCCTACAATTAGGTGCACTACCTAGAGATTTCTCACCCACACGGGCACCCTGAAAGGTGACAGGGAATCAGGCCATCTGTTGCAGAGAAGCTTGTCACTTTCTCAGAGGGTCCCTGGCAGATAGTCACTTACTTTACAGAGGCCGTGTAAGTCACTGCCGGTCCCCTGTCTCAGTCTCACCACACACATCCAAGGACATCTGGAGGGGATCTTCACTCTCGTAAAAAGGTCTGGGTACATGAGTTCAGTGTCTTCTACCTTGTGCTGACAGATGGCTTCTGAGGCAGCCTCTGTCATAAGAGCCCTGGCCCTGGAGTCTATTTGAGTGACATCTTGCTTTCTCTACAGACAGATCCTGAAGTGTTACTTCCGCAGATTAACGAAGGATCTTATAACGTCAAAGAAAGGTAAAGGACCCTTGTCCCAGACATGACATTCTTAAGAGAAGAAATGATGACTTATCTAGGACCTGTACTGCTTTACAGGGCCAATACTGTGGTTGACACAGGGTTTGGTGCCTGACAAAGGAGCCTCAAATAAATTTGCAGGGTGCTAATTACAGAGTATAGTACTTTCCCACTGGGCTAATCAGGACACAAATAAGGTGCATGCTTAATCCACAAAGCACTTAAATTTTATGGGGAGAAGATGCAAATAAGGAGGTTCATTCACAGAAAAGAAGAAAGGGTGATCATCCACTGTGGAAGGAAGAGCACAAGCAAGGGTGTGGAAGTGGACAATTTCTCCTGACATTGCCCTCCTGCAGGGGCACCTCGTTGATTTATGAAGAAATGGCGCAAGCCTTGTGCCCCGGGTTTCCCATTTCCCTGCAGAACTGTGCTGGGTTGGGTTATAGGTGCTGTGTCTTATGTGTGGGTCTCTGGCCCACTTACTGTGTTTCCTACAGGTAGTCACTCTGTCACTGGAACCACTGTTGGCGATCAGATTCACTTTAAGAACAAGTTTTCTGGACGTCTTTTAGAGCTCATTTTTGAAAGATGGTCCACCTGGTGCCTGCTCCCCAGCTCTGGATAGAGGCCAGGGGATGACAGCAGCATGAACTCGCTGTGGATAACAAGTCCTCTGTTATGACTGGGAGCGTTTGCAATGCTATAAATAACTCTATCAATATTGTGATAATGGCACTTTAAAGAGGTCTATTTTACAAGTGCTGAATGTAAGAGAGACCGCAGCTGCGCTCATTAATTCTGAAGTATGCCTCCCTCCATGTACGACTTGCAGGTGTAACAATAGGCATGTTGACTCAATGAAAGTCTAGATAATGTTTAGATTAAGAAAAAGGTTAGAGTAACACTGTTAGTTTTTCCATTGTGTTTGGCATAATGAAAACAAATTATAATAGCTTAATTGGAAATGGAAAAGAAAAAGGGCAAAACATAACTTGCTTACAGATTTCAGAGGCTCACAAATAGCTCCTCCCCCCTCAAGAGCAAGTATCATAATTGACAGCAGTAGATCTTTTGATAATTAATTGCAGTAAATTATCACTTGGCACAAAGAAGGCATAATTGTAATTAATTTGCAACCTTCCCAGCATAACACTGAATTAGAAATGGCACTGCCGTCATTTTTCCAAGGGAGGAAATCGGAGTGGGGTGGGGGAACAGTATGCTTTTCCTCTGATGCACATTTGGAATTTTGAGGCAAGCCCTGGTTGTAATTTTTCCGGTATGATTGTGACATCTCTGCGACTCTCTTGGGCTAGGGGTGTTTAATTTAGATTGTGACTATTGGCTCTGGTCTATGATGGTTAGCAGGAGGGGCCCCTGCTGAGTTCTGCCATGGTTTTCCATCGTGTCAGCCGCCAGCTAGTCACTTAAACTCAGCATTTTTCCATTATCTTTCTTATCTGTCTCATTCACCAGGGTGCTGAAAGACCTCATTAGTTCAGGCAATAGATATTCTTTTAGGTTAAAATATTATTATATTTTTAATTGAATGAATTAAGGCCCTCAAAATATTTTTCCTCTTTTTTTTTCCTCCAGAACATCTTACTTTTGTGGTGATGCCTATGATTATTAAGACTCTGCAGTGGTACAATTTTATAGTGACTGCTACAGATCAAGGTTCAATCTAATTGCTCAACAATTAATTAGAAACAGAAATGAGGAATAGAAACTATTTTCAGTGGATACTAGGGAACTGTTTGTATTTCATCAGAGTGCCTGGGAGAAAAAAATCATTGAGCTATAAAAGATTCCATCTGGGTTTCAATTAAAGTCAAGAAGATTCAGTAAGCCAAATGGTGGCCCAGAGATTACTGCCATGGTGTGCTACACTGCTGGCCAAAGCCTTCCAGGGGTCATGGAATTCCTTCCCTTGCTTCATGAAAGTCCACTTGAGACAATGAGGAGGATCTTCTGACAACAAAGGCAGGGAATTGTTCTGTGTAGTGGTTAGTCATAAAAAAAGAGATAAAGATCATGGCCCTATTTCAAGTAGACCCATATAACAAAAATAAGCTTTATTAAATTATTCTGGACACTCTTCGAAGTTCTTAAAGCCATTGTTATAAATGCTGAAATAAGGTGAATTTATAGCCAGAGCCCTTTAGCACAGCTGCCCTAGCAATGAACTCAGGTTTGACCTATATGTAACACCTTCTCTGGGGGTTAACAAATCATTCAGTCTTCATTCATGCAAGTTTCCTTTCTCAAAAAGCAATGCCTTAAGTCACCCCAGCTACCCTGCATCCCGCCAATAACTTCCTCCAGTTGGGCTGGATTAGTCATGATAGTTTTACTGTGTGAGCTAATACTCACAAGTGTCAGAGTTCAAGCCACCAACATATTTCACAGGAGACTTCAAATTGAGCTCAAACCTTAGCCCTAGTTGCCAAAGGCCCTGATGTTTATCTTCCTGAACGCCCCATATGAAGAAGCAGAGCACGTAACAAGGACATGGAGACACCACGTACAAGTGCTGGGTTTTGTGCCCACGACCCTGTTAGGTAGGAATCTTCACTGGGCACAGAGCTTTGCTTTTCTGATCTAAAACGGAAACATGATTTCTACGGAACAAATGGAGGAAAGACATTTATGAGAGGCTCTTATTTGAAAAAGGAGGTAGCTTTAATCTGTATATCCTCAAAGAGCAGAAGAAATAAAATCATGAATGAATGCTTCAGGGAGATAGGTTTTGGCTTTCAGAAGAATCATTTTCACATTTACAGGTGTTTGAGGGGCAAAAAGATGCCCACAGCAGGAGGAGCTGTTAGAAGAGAACAGAGATCTGTAGGTAGGGAGAGTAAAGAGATTCAGGCATGGGATCTGAGAGGGAAGCCTGAAGGCTTTAGATGACATGCTTTTAAAAAGCCTCTTATGATTTAGGAATATTTTATGGGTGTTTGCATGATGTATGGCAGGAAGTTAACACAAAAACCAAAGTCTAGGAATCTAGTTTCTGCTGTGGAGGATGGGATAGGGTGGGTAGTTCTCAGTGGGTAAAGGTCTAGGCCCCCGCTGAGGACCTAATGAATTAGTTTCCAGTTCTTTGGGCCAAATTGCTGATAAATGAGTGGTTAAGCTGAAGGTCATTTGTTTATTCTTTCAGTCATTCATTCATTTAACTAGGGTTTCAGCCACTTCCTGGTGTGCTGGGTCCTCCTGATGTCCTGAGGCTCTGCATTATTCAGCTATAATCCCTGCTCTGTGACCGTTCTTAGTCATGCTGGCCAATGTGCCTCAGTATCTTGATATTTTTATTTCTTATCCTGATGAGTGTCCAAATGAAAATACATTTGGTAATGAGAAAAAAAAATGAGCAAAATTTTCTGAATCCTGGCTTCCCTGGTGGCTTAGTGGTAAAGAATCTGCCTGCCAATGCAGGAGACATGGGTTCGATTCCTGGTCTGGGAAAATCTCACATGCCGCAGAGCAATTAAGCCCATGTGCCACAACTATGGAGTCTGTGCTTTACAGCCCGGGAGCCGAAACTACTGGAGCCTGCTCGCCCTAGAGCCTGTGCTCGCAACAATGAGAAGCCTGTGCACCACAACTCGAGAGTAGCCACTGTAACTAGAGAAAAGCCTGTGCAGCAGTGAAGACCCAGCAGAGCCAAAAATAAATGAATAAATAAAATTATAAACTTTTTTCTGAATTCTACATAAGATTTAGCTTGATCATACAAGCTTGGTCTGGCCCCTGCTTAGCTCCCCTCACTAACCTCATCTCATGACTCTCACCATTGTCCTTTCCCACCAGCCACACTGGCCTTCTTTCTTCTAGTTCTGTATTTTTAAATTAAATTTATTTATTTATTGGCCACTTTGCATGGCTTGCAGGATCTTAGTTCCCCCACCAGGGATTAAACCCATGCCCCCAGAAATGGAAGTACAAAGTCCTTAACACCGGAGCACCAGGGAATTCCCTCTTTCACTTCATTAATTACCCCATGTTTTTTCCTGTTGTAGGATCTCCATTCATGTTGTTCCCTTGGCCTCCCCACACTTCCGCATCCTTTAACTCCCAAACATAACTTTCTTCAGTAAATCTTCCTTGCTCCACCAATCTCACGCCCCTGAATGTTCTCTGGGCATCTTGTAATTTTCTTTTCTAACACTGAATCACAGTTTAAAAATATTCAAATTTATTACAAAATTGAAATGTGATTCCCTTATTTGCAGAATTCCTAAAACATCAACTGACTCACAGTTTGAGATTCAGTGGTATAAAGGATTGGGCTAAAATCTTCAGCACAGCTAAAAAGGTGCTGGGTGCACTAAGTCGCTTCAGTTATGTCCAAATTTTTGCATCCCCATGGAGTGTAGCCTGCCAGGCTCCTCTGACCGTGGGATTTCCCAGGCAAGAATACTGGAGTGGGTTGCTATACCCTCCTCCAGGGGATCTTGCCAACCTACAGATTGAACGCAAGTCTCCTGTGGCTCCTGCATTGCATGCAAGAGAAGCCCACAACGGTGTTAAACTAATAAGGCAATAATAATATCTTAAATTATAAACATGTTATAGTTTACATTATTTTAACGCATATTTCTCTTCTGTTCCTCAACACAGACTTGTATGGCAGGCATTCGTTTCTCTCCCATCTCACAGATAAGTTGTCAGAGGTTGCACAGCTAGGAAGTGGCAGAACTGGCTCAAGAAATCAGACCCCATGACTCTGGTTCAAGATTCACTCTATTCATAATGGCAACTTCCTTCTTCAGTGTGTTCTTACAGTTAGATGGAGGTCTTCTGGGTCAGAAGGTAAAGAATCCTCTTGCAATGCAGGAAACCCAGGTTGGGTTCCTGGGTCAAGAAGATCCCCTGGAGAAGGGAATGGCAACCTACTCCAGTATTCTTGCCTAGAGAACTCCATGGATAGAAGAGCCTGGCAGGCTAATGTCCATGGGGTCACAAAGAGTCGGACATAGCTGAGCAACTACACTTTCACTTTTCATATACACTTATGCAAACTACCGCACGATTGCGAACTCATCTCACACGCTAGTAAAGTAATGCTCAAAATTCTCCAAGCCAGGCTTCAGCAATATGTGAACCGTGAACTTCCTGATGTTCAAGTTGGTTTTAGAAAAGGCAGAGGAGCCAGAGATCAAATTGCCAACATCCGCTGGATCATGGAAAAAGCAAGAGTTCCAGAAAAACATCTATTTCTGCTTTATTGACTATGCCAAAGCCTATGACTGTGTGGATCACAATAAATTGTGGAAAATTCTGAAAGAGATGGGAACACCAGACCACCTGATCTGCCTCTTGAGAAATTTGTATGCAGGTCAGGAAGCAACAGTTAGAACTGGACATGGAACAACAGTCTGGTTCCAAATAGGAAAAGGAGTACATCAAGGTTGTATATTGTCACCCTGCTTATTTAACTTATATGCAGAGTACATCATGAGAAATGCTGGACTGGAAGAAGCACAAGCTGGAATCAAGATTGCTGGGAGAAATATCA
>NW_011494529.1:2798907-2807432 GCF_000754665.1 Bison bison bison
ATGGTGACTGCAGCCATGAAATTAAAAGATGCTTACTCCTTGGAAGGAAAGTTATGACCAACTTAGATAGCATATTCAAAAGCAGAGACATTAGTTTGCCAACAAAGGTTTGTCTAGTCAAGGCTATGGTTTTTCCTGCGGTCATGTATGGATGTGAGAGTTGGACTGTGAAGAAGGCTGAGCGCCAAAGAATTGATGCTTTTGAAGTGTGGTGTTGGAGAAGACTCTTGAGAGTCCCTTGGACTGCAAGGAGATCCAACCAGTCCATTCTGAAGGAGGTCAGCCCTGGGATTTCTTTGGAAGGAAGGATGCTAAAGCTGAAACTCCAGTACTTTGGTCACCTCATGCGAAGAGTTGACTTATTGGAAAAGACTCTGATGCTGGGAGGGATTGGGGGCAGGAGGAGAAGGGGACGACAGAGGATGAGATGGCTGGCTGGCATCACTGACTTGATGGACATGAGTCTGAGTGAACTCCAGGAGTTGGTGATGGACAGGGAGGCCTGGCGTGCTGGGTTTCATGGGGTCACAAAGAGTCAGACAGGACTGAGCAACTGAACTGACTGACTGACTGACTGATGCTTAAGTGGACACTTTTTTTTTTTCTCTCCTCTTTGGTCCTTTCTCCTCCTTTATCATCTCTAATTCCCCAGCCTCCAGTCTCCTGGGGTACAAGCAGAATGAGTTGGGACAAAGACAAAGAACTGGGGTTAGCCCTGTGACTGATCTATTTTGGAGAAAGTGTATCCCCATAGTCTGTGGGAACTGGAAGGGGATTAGGTGGTCCTGTGATTGCTTGAACTGTGTTCTGTGGAGCTTTAAAGTTAGTACTGCTCCACTGCACAATCCAGGGGCACCTTCCTCATGATCTGCTAGGTGAAGTGTATGTCCACAGCTCTGTGTGTCTGAGGGTCCCTTAGGGAGGGCCACAGTCACCTTCACTCTCTTCTAGACAACTCTGCTTTGATCTCTTTTGTATATTGAGCTACTGAATAAGATTTTATTTGAAGAAAGTGTTCTGCTCCTTGAAATAGAAAGCACTTGACACCTCATGATTTAATAATGCCCCAGCTGATGCTTGGGTAGCTGACTTAAAATCCAAGAAGGTCAGAGTTGAGGCTGAAATCCAAACCTCTGGGGTCTAAGCTAGTACTCTAGTCTTGGCCCTGGGCTGCTCATGGCAAGTCAGGGATGTGGTTTAGTGGGAAGGGAAACTGGATTCCTATTGGAAGAAACCTTGTGATACAAAGGGTTAAAGTTGGGGATGCTCCAAACTAGCCACACTTTGAGAACCTACCTGCTTGGTTAAACATGCTCATTCCTTTGATCTTCTGAGAGAAAATGTCCCTCCCTGACCCTCATCCCAGCTCCTCTCCACCTCTATCCTGAGGTTTTCTCCCCATGGGAGACTTTTCTCTCCCAACTTGAAGGACATTGGAAATGAACACCAAGGTCCTTTCTCTGTTTCCCCAAATTCCTGGGTGTCCTCAAAGTCTCCCCTACTTTTCAGATCTGATCTAATTTATTCACACTCAGCAGTGATCTGTGTCTGTCTCTAGGACTTTCCAGTACCTCAGATGACCATTTTTGAAGAGTGAGAATGCTTGTCTTATTGTTCTCGATCACTAGTAAGAGCAAAGGCTAAATACTCTGTGACCCTCTTTTATGCTTTTTGCTTTGGAATGAAGCAATCATTGTCTCTCGACCTCATGACTGCACTAATCTCATGTGGCTCGGCGAGAGCTAGCGGAGGTGGGACTAAAGGATTTCTGGTAGTACTCAAACCCAGGCAAGGACAGATACACCAAGCAGAAAGAAAGTTACTCTCAACTAGAGTCAGCAAATGTTACCGGCTTGAATTAACAACTGTTACTGTATCTTAACTCACCAGGTGCCCTGACAGCACAGGCAAAATCTGTGTTTCTACAGTGTTAGAAGGGCTGGCTGCCTGACATATAAATTGAACATCAGATGGTATCTTCCCATGAATTAAAACGAAAACAAGACAGACTCAGATGCCCATTTCATGGAGTGTGTAAGTAGTAAACTCTCCCCAAGATGATGAAGCATTGCCCAGAGCCTTCTGTTTTTGTGATCAGCTCTGGTTTTGAGCTCCAGTTTTAATTCATTCACTGCCTTTAGGGATTTTCTCACTGTTCCACTCACATGTCTGTTTCTCTACCTCACCAACTGAGATATGAACTCAGTTCATTCTCCCGGTTTCCTCCAGGAAAGCCACTTACAACAAGGCATTTGAGTTCAGAGAAGGCTTCCCGAAAGCAGAGGAAGGGGAGGGATTTTGATTGCAGCAGCACAGATAACTTAAAATTTCATGTTAGAGATTTTTGCTTTTAAAATCCCTCTAGTCCATGTGGCAAACTGGACTCCAGCTTCTTGCCAGGTGGCAGAGCCTGGCAGGCCCACTCCATCTCTCTCCTGTCCACTCCAGCATCTCTAGCAAACAAAATGACTTGTCCCTTTCTTTATGCAGTGAAGTTAAACTCCCTTAAGCCTTTACCTGCTAAATTCACACCTATACTCACCAAGGTCCTTAGCAGAACAAAAGACCTTTTATGTAGCAAGATGCTTTTCTCCTTAGAAATGAAAAGCAGAAAGGCAAACAAAAATTACCCTTGTTCATATGGAATCTGTGTTGGGTATGGGACTGAGATGAGGTCTTTGGTGGGTGTTGGCTGGCACAGGGTGCCTCAGACCCCAGGAAAAAGGTCTGGGTTTCCAGGTATAAGGAAAAGGGGCACAGGGTGCAGGGTCGCTATGGGGACTTTGCAGGCAAAGCGGCTCCCCTTCTGCTGACTCTGCATTCCCGGCTGCTGTCACCATGTGCTCTTTGGAAAGGGGACCGCAGAAAAACGTGCCCTGCTTAGAAATGACGAGCCACCAAGCCTTGCTGGAGGCAGAGGGCGGCTGCTAAGTGCACATCAGGAGGATGTGGCCTGGGACCACCGTTACGACCGCTGCTAACATGCACGAGTGTGATTCTGTGCTGTGCTCCTGTGCTGAGTTGCTTCTTATCACTCCCACCAAGAGATGGGAATTTGAAAGATGGTTGACAGATCTACGAGCAAACAGCAAAGCCTAGTGCAGGAGGCAGCTGGATCTGATGGGATGCACATAAGTTGGGTCAGGAGCAAGCAAGCAGGTGTTAGTTGCTGAGTCGTGTCTGACTCTTTGCGACCCCATAGTCTGTCCATGGGATTCTCTAGACAAGGATACTGGAGTGGATTGCCATTTGCTTCTCCAGGGGATCTTTCCCACCCAGGGGTGGAACCTGGGTCTCCTGCATTGCAGGCAGATTCTTTACCATCTGAGCTACCAGGGAATGGGAGACACTGTTTTAATTCTGATTCTGCCTTGTCCTTGCTGAATGACCTTGGATAAGTCATTCCCTACCCTCTGGCCTCTGTTCTCTTACTGTGAAATGAGTGGTCTTGGTTTTCAAGGTGTGTTCCCAGGAGTTCTGTGAGTCTTGGCATGAAGATGGACTGGTCAGCTGAGAAGGATGATTCCCACTCCCAAGCCCCACCAGAGCAGCTCTGGTTTTCCCTGTTTTATTGCTAGAGGGGCTAAAATTTTTCTTTGCATAAAGGATTTGGCCATAAAAGAAGTCTGAAACCTACCGCTCTAAAAGATGGCCATCTACTATCTCCTTTATTGCTGACATTACATAATTCTAGATGGAGGCAGGAGAGAAGAATGGGTGCTGGGAAAGACGCAAGCATAAGAAAAAGAAATTCCTGCTACAAATAAATCCCCTGGCCGATCTCTCTTAATCTCTGAAAGTTTAAAGATTTAAAATCTACTTAAAAAATAAAAACTGCAGTTCTCAGCAAATAAAGACTACTTTAAATTATTCAGGTTTGTTACACCCACAAATCACCCATACAGTACATTCTAAATAAAAAACTAATAACTCTCTTTGCAAGAAGTGTCCCTTCCAGAGGCCACGGATAAGGCATTAACCTGTACTGGGAGAAAATAATACCAGTGATTTCCAAATTACACTCATTTTAGGAAATAACTTAAATAAATGAATTTGGCCAAATGTAGCCTGCTTATTTCCTCTGCATTGAAATGCAGGGGTAATATTTTTCTGCCAGGAAGTATTGGAAACAAAATCATTTAGAGCCATACTTAAAGAATATTTTAGAATCTTCCACAAAATTAGTTTAGTTACATTTCCTAAGCCTTGGCTTTTTATAGTGTTTGGAAGAGTTGGGGAGGGGCTGGGGTTGAGAGGGACCCCAGGCCTGTGGGCTCAGGGTTTCACATTCAGAGACTGTGGGAGTCACCTCAGGTCACCCCCACCCACAGCAAATGCTTCTGTCTCTGCTTGTAACATTGCTGCCAAGAGTTCATCCTGCCTCTAGGTGCCACCTCCAGCCATGGTCAAGGGTCTCTTCTCGTTTCTGATAGATTTAGTTATTGAGAAATGCTTGACCCAGAGTGAGCGCTCCAAGTTTGTGAACTCACGTGAATATTCTACCCTCTGATTTTCACCCATGGGTCCTGGTCAGCCCTCTGTGGAAGCCCACAGGACAACACTCCTTCCAAGGTGACCCATGAGGATCTTTTCTCAAGGGATAGTTGAGCCATGCTGACTGGAGGAGGGAGAAGCCAGGACACATGCTTTCTTGATAGCACTGAATGGCAGGGCTTGTTCTGCGTACTAACTCTGGGTGGAAAAGCAGAAATCAATTGAAGCAGGACATCCCTGATGGTCCAGTGGCTAAGATTCTTCACTCCCAACACAGGGGTCCTGGGTTTGATCCCAGGTCAGGGAACTAGACCCCACATCCTGCCACTAAGACTTCACATGCCACAACTCAAAAAAAAAAAAAAAAAAAAATGCTGGATGCTGCAATTAAAGTTCCTGTATGCTGCAACAAAGATCAAGGATCCCGGGTGCCACAACTAAGACCCAGCACAGCCAAAAAATAAATATTAAAAAAGAGAAGTCAGTTGACCCATCTAAGGCTGAATAGGGCAGGGAGGGGAAGGGGACGAGGGCAGGGTGAGTTTTAGGCCCAGCTGGGGACCCTCCTAAAGGCTGATGCCGAACAGTCATGCAGTGTGTCTGAATTTCTGTTTCCTCACTTGTCAAGTGAAAATAACTATGTACGCTGGGCGGGATGGTAGTGAGGATTCGGTCCAGGAACATTCGTTGTGCACCCACACTCTCACCTGGAATTATGCAATCCCTTTGCCTTGAAGGAGTTCAGAATCTGAGGAACAGTCAGAAATAAACAGAGCCTAGTGAGGGAATGTGGAAGGCGCTGCAGTGAGAGCAAGCACAGGTGCTGGAGGAACTGCCCCAGCCCAGCCAGGGCGTGGGGGTGGGCCAGGCCAGAACTGACTTCCTGGAGGACAGAAAGTTGAAGTGAAGGCTGTGTCCTGTGCTTTGGGGCGTAAACCAAAATCACGGGCACCTTTGGCTATTACGCTAAGTACCTGGGCTGCATTCTGGGTGATGGGAAGCCACAGAAAGTTCTGGTATAGTGATAAGGTTTGCTGATGTGTCGGAAAGTACCTGGCACATAACTGACTCTCAATCAACGTTCATTTACAATTTTGAACTGACATCATTTTCTTTTTTTCCCAGGAGAGTCCCTGCACATCTGTGCTTTATGCATGTGAAGTGACTCATGATGAGACATTTAGCTGTAGGAAGAGCACTGAACCAGGAGTTGGGAGACGTGAGTTAGCCCAGGCTCCTCTACTCACTAGGTTTCCCATGTGGCGCTAGTGGTAAAGAACCTGCCTGCCAATGCAGGAGATATAAGAGACGCAGGTTTGATCCCTGGGTTTGTGAGATCCCCTGGAGGAGAGCATGGCAACCAACTCCAGTATTCTTGCCTAGAGAATCCCATGGACAGAGTAGCCTGGCAGGCTACAGTCCATGGGGTCGCAAAGAGTTGGATATGACTGAAGAGATTTAGCACACATGTATGCTTCTATTCACTATGTGATTGCAAGAGATTCACTTTATATCTCTGATACTCAGTTTCATGACCTGCACCTGCCCTATCTACCCAGAGTGCTGGGAGAGTAACCTGCGTCAATATCCAGGGGGTGGTGCTGTGTTTTTTGTGACTCTCCAGAGGATGCTGGGAGTCTAAGCTTCTAGGGTGGGGAAGGAGCAATAGGTAGTGTCGTGAGGACAGAGTTTTGGGACGGTGTAAATACATATCTTTCTTTACTTTCTCAACCTGCACCTCCCAAGTGAGAGAAATGTATGCTGTGTGCATCTCGAGATGGCTGAGCAGAGTGGCTGAGGACGGAAATAGCCCTGCTGATTTATGAGTAGGAGGCAGATTTGCTTTAATATCGCAACACAAGAAAGTCAGGTCTCTTAAATAATACGGCTTGCAGATTTACGGCTGTGCTGCGTGTTCGCCTCAGCGCTGTCTCTGACCATGGACGGTGCTTTACTCTGGAAAGGCTGAAGTCAGCAACTTTCCAGACGCTGGGAAATAGATCCAGTGGCAGCAGCCAGTCCACAGGGTCAGCTGTTTTCTGCAGGCGCTCCATTCCCTCCCACCACTCTGTCATATGTTGTCAGGACTCGGGGGACCTTCCCAGCAGGTCTGGGACTGGTTTGGGTCTTGTGAAGCCAGATGTATAGCAGAGAGAAAAGGCTGGCACTCACAGGACACTTGGGAGATGCCAGGAAGCTCCAGTATTACCTTTGCCTATAGTCATTGGTCTTGGCCGCTGACACATAGGGTTTCTTTCCCCTAACACTGTTTGAAAAATTGCAAGTACAGTCATCCCTCGGTATCCGTGGGGGACTGGTTCCAAGAGCCAATCCAAGGATGTTCAAGTCCTTTATATAAAATGCTGTAACACAAAAGCCATCAGGTTCTCTCTCCACTTCTCATCTCTCTTACTTTTTGCCTGTCTCCTTCATTTCTGTCCCTTGCCCTGCTCCAGCATTGTTATGCCCCCCACCCCCCGCACACCCCCAGACTGGTTTCCAGTGTTCTTCTGGTCCATGTGGTGAAAAATAAGACTTCTGACAATCCCAAAGCTTTTAAAAATGCTGTAGTTCAATGAATACAGTTGGTCCTCCATGTCTGTGGGTTTCATATCCTCAGATACTGAGGCCCCACTGCATCTCAGGAGAGGGGAAACAGTAAAACACTGGTTCCTAAAAATAATAAGGTACTTATTCTACCAATTTTTAGAAAGCACGTGTTATATAACCCCAGTACTGTTCTAAATGCTTTATAGCTATTGACTATTTTACAGCCCCTAGAGGTAAGTCTGCTATTATCTCCATGGTACAGATGAAGAAATTGAAGTAAGTGCCTGAAGTAAGTAACTTGTCCAAGGTCCCAGGGCTAGCGAGAGGTGGAGTCGGAATTTGAACCCAAAGGTCTGGTTCTGTAGTTCGTGTTCATAGTTACTATGCTATCAATAACAGCACAACACGAACTACAATAGTTATACATGGGGACTTCCCTGATGGTCCAATGGCTGGGGATGTGGGTTCAATCCCTGAGAGGGGGAAGCTGAAATCCTACATTCCGAAGGCCAAAAAAACCAGAATATAAACAACAGAAGCAATGTTGTAACAAATTCAATAAAGACTTTAAAAAATACTGAGGCACAGTCACTGAGTACTGGACACCAGGCACCTCATTTCCTCCTCTCCTAACCCTGTAAGCTATGTACTATGATGACATCCCATCTCATAGAAGAGAAAGCTAAGTACATGGCTTCCTGAAGACCACCTAGGGAGCAAATGGCACAGCTGGGATTTAAACTCCGGCAATCTGACTCAAAACTGCTAAATGTGAATGCGGTGATTGAATTTTTTCTCCTGTACTTTGGGGAAGGAAGTGATGCAAAGAGGGAGAGAGCTGTTAAGGTAAAATGTGGGAATACTATGGTACCCATTCTAGTTTGCACCACGGGATGTCCCCGTCGGTTGTGCCAATGGGTTTGGAGGATGAAGGGTGATCAAGACACCATGGAAACTGCCATGTACGGAGCCACCAGGCTCCCTGCACCTTTTGTTCTCATTAACAGGAACATTTGATTTCTTTTCTGTCTACTACTTCTGTCTTCAGTCTACTAGCTCAGCAGCTCCATCAGCTATCAGAAATATTCCCCATCTTGGGGTCTTTTGTCCTGCTCTGTGAGAAGATCTCTTCGCTTTCAGTTTTGGCACTCGAGTCCCTGACTTCTTCCTGTACTCAAAGGTCCACTTTGATGATCTATGTTCTACTTCCTGTAAGACTAACCCCTGCTTTGCTTTCTCCAGCCTCCCAAATGCTGGCGGCTTGACTTGGACCTCCAGACCTGTGAATGGGTCTTGTTCTTTCCTGCTGTCAAACCTCTCTACGTTGATGGGGCACCAGCTTTCATTCCTCCATTCATTGAGTGCTGGTATGTGGAGCTGAGAGGGCACTACCATGTGCCTGGCACTGTGTTAGATGCTGGGGATGCAGAAACGCACCATTGGTCCCTCCCAACAAAGAACTCACAATCCGGCAGGCATGA
>NW_011494529.1:2807532-2817009 GCF_000754665.1 Bison bison bison
GTACAGAGGATGAAGTGGTGTGGTAGTGTGAGCACGTGGCATTGTAGGAGCCGAGAAGACTCCTGAGGTCACATGGAGTGTGTACCTGTGTGTGTGCAGGCTAATGTATGTGGACCGGGGGTGAGGGAGACATGCAGAGAGGGAGGAAAGTTTGGGGAAATTGCAAAGGTGAAGGTTCCCCAGTGTGGAACAGCATGACAGTCTTCGTAACTCTTAGCAGCCTGGTACGGAGTCAGGGGACACAGGAGGGACCTAGCGGGGCATGGCAGCCTAAACTAGAAGGTAGGGGAGAGAACAGGAGGGGCCTTGTGTGCTGAGCTAGGGGATTAAACGTTAGATGGAGACCCAGTAGGAGATGGGCACGCTCATTGTCACCTTCCAGTGTGGCCCGCTCAGGCTTGCTGAGACCTGAACTTGTGCTCAACCCCCTGCTCTCTAAAAATGTGCCGTCTTCTCATTCTGCATATACTCCAGTCAAATCGGGTCACACCCACTGGACTGAACTTCCTGCAGGTACATGAGATACTCTGCCATTCGGAGCCCATTCAGGGGCTCCGCTTCTGTGGCCCACTACTCCTGGGCCCTCTGAGGAACAGTAAAGAAACAAGGGAGTGGGTCCAGGGAGAGTGGGAGGAGGGGAGTTAAGATCCATGGTAGGGAAGGAAACAAAGGGCGTGCCATGAGGGGCGCCATGGGCCAGTGAAAGAACTTGACCTTGCACTTTCACTGAGATGGAGAGTCATTGGAGGGTTTAAACACAGACATGACATAATCTGATTAAGGTTTTAATAGGATCATGCCAACTGCAGTGTTGAGAAAAAACTGTAGAGTGGCAGGAATGGAAGCAGGGAGACCAGTTAGGAGGCTGTTGCCTAATTCAGGTGAGAGATGACGGCAGCTTGAATGCAGGTGAGAGTTGGGGAAGTGGTTGGATTTGGGGCATATTTAGGAGTAGAGGTAACAGAATTTCCTGCTGTATTGGATGTGCATTGTGAGAAAAGAGAGGAGCCAAGGATGGCTCCCAGGTTCATGGCCCGTGCAGTAGAATGGCAGGGTTGCCACTGACTGATACGAGCAAGACTTCTGCGTCTATAACCTGTTTGTCAGTGTCCCTGGCAGACTTTGCATTAAGTGTGGTGTGACAAGGGGATGAATGGAGAGACCCAGGAGATTCAGGGGATGCTTGGGGAGTAGCATCATGGCCCTGTGGCTCCCACCGCAGGGTTGAAGATTTGCAATTTCATTACAGGAAGCCTTCATTTCTGGAAAATATGAGTAAAAATACGAGTAACTAAGTCACTTCAGTCTATTTTCCATATTTAGATATTTCCGGGCACCTGCGTGCCGCGTCCACAGCCCCACTATATCTCTCAGAAGGTGCTGTCTTCTCCTGCCTTTTGCTAAGTGACAGGATTTACCGTGGCCCCTTGCATTAGGTTTAAATCAGGCTCTGTGATGGCAGCATTTTGCTAAGCAAGAGCTCTGGTGCAGGGGCTCAGTAATGAATGGGTCTTTCCACAAGCCTGGTGCATTTAATACTGCTAGGTTATCCCCAAGTGATTTCCATGGGAGTGGACCCCAAATTGCCTATCAGTCCAAATGAAGTATGCCACAATTTCCCCTGCATTCCAGTTACTCTCTTATTTCAGCACCACCTGCTCCTAGTATATTCCACCAGGGCTGACTATGCCAGCATCGTCATTAAGGGCCTTGTCTTTCTGTGATGTGTAACTCATCATTGCATTGGCCTGTCCCTGCTCAGTGGCTAAAAGAAGTATTTGGCAGTGTGTCAGCAAACCTCTGGTCTGAGGGGCAAAAAATAAGCTGCCCTTTTAATATCAGAAGAGACTTTGAACCTATTGGTATAAGTGTACCACATTATTATGTTGTGTGTGTAAATTATTCTTGGCATCAGGGTAAGTTTTACCCAGGCATGGTATGTGGAAACACCAGGGATTTTGGTGTCAGAAAGGACTGGGCTCAAATCCTAGTTTTATGATTTACTAAGCTGGTGACTTTAGGCAAGTTAATTGTGTTAATTAAATGCTTCACGTTTCCCCAACAGTAACATGGGTGTGGTTCCTGCCTCATGGGATTGCCGTGAGTAGTAACAGAGCACATGGGAAGCCTGAAGACTGGCCTGCTACTTGGTGCTTTCCTGCTGCATGTCACTTGCCTCCCGCTGTCTTATGCGTGTGGTCTCTTGAGTTTTCTCATCTGCAAAATGGGGATATGCTGAACACAGCTGGAGGTGGAGAACACCAGCTCTGTAGCCAGGGAAACTTGGGTCTGAGGCCTGGTTCTACCTCTTACCAGTCACATGATCTTGGGAAATTACTTAATCTCCTTGTACTCAGTTTTGAATTTGAAAACCAGAGATAATAATAATTCAGGCTTCAGAAGATTGTTGTAAGGATTAGGCAAGTTAATTAATTCCTGGAAAAGCCCTGAAACAGTGTTGGGCACGGAGCAGAGCTCTACAAAATGTTAGCCATCATCCTGTAAGGTCCCTTTTCCATCAGGGTGATATTTCATTTGTAGTTAATAAGTTATATCAACCTTGCAAAGTCAACTCAGATACTTGATGTCACTTGATGCTCACAATTTTAGGAGGTAGATGAAAAAGTTACTTATTTATTTTATTTTTATTGTTTGCATTCGGTTTATTTAATTTTTAAAAAAAACCTTTTAATTTTGTACTGGGGTATAGCCAATCAACTTGGATGGTAAAGAATCTTCCTGCAATGCAGGAGACCTGGGTTTGATCCCTGGGTTGGGAACATACCTGGAGAAAGAAATGGCAACCCACTCCAGTATTCTTGCCTGAAGAATCCCATGGACAGAGGAGCCTGGTGGGCTCTAGTCCATGGAGTCACAAAGAGTCAGACACGACTGAGTGACTAACACTTTCACTTCCATAGCCCATCAACAATATTGTGATAGTTTCAGGGAAACAGAGAAGGGACTCAGCCATACATACACATGTGGAGTTTTTTAAACTGTCATTTAACGTATGGGAAATTCTGAGACACAGCAATGAGGTCACAGACTAAGGTCATAGACTAGGTTAGTGGCAAAGCCCAAATCAGGCCATGTATGCTCCTAGTTCTCCCTACCGTATAATTCTGACTCCCATCACCAGCTGAGTGAAGCTTATGGGCCAAGTCCCTGGAATCATATAGACACTGGTGGCCCATGTGACTTGAGTCTGTGACCCTGTTCTCATTCAGAATAATAGAATCACTACAGGTTTACTGAGCATTCTCCTGTGTCAGGTGCTTTATATATATATATATATATATAAATAAAATCTTGTTAAATAACCCAGCAACCTTTATATCCTAATCACTGGCAATGCTTGGTGTTGAAAACAAAAATACTGGTTATTTCAAGCCAAATTCGATTCCTTCCCTTTCTCTTATGGGTGCTGCCAGCTTCGTAGGTATTTGCAGCAGATTTACAGTGGTGGAAGCCAGGCTGGTTAGGAAGGCACCGTGGCGCAAAGGTTCCTCTCCTCCACCACCAAAGCACTCATGCGGAATGAAGAACCACTGGAGGGTTTTGATCAGAGGAGTAACATGACATATTTCAAAGAATCATGACTAGATGATGGATAAAGAATGAATTTTGGAGAAGGGGAACTCATGGAGAGAAAGATTATTGAGGACTTTTCTAATAATCCAGGGAAAAGAAGATGCTGGGTTGGATCCAGGTGGGACCAGTGGAATGGGTAAAAAATAGGTCAGTTCTAGACATTCTTGGAATGTAGAGTCAACAGGATTGTCTCCAAATCATTGTTGACTAAACAGTGTTAACTTGCCTTAAGAATATGGTCTCTATTGAGGGTTTTTAAACATGTTTCAGTGTGTTATCTCATGTGACCCTTATGACATTCTTGTGATGTAAGAGGGGCTGGAAGCCCCATTTCCAACACTGAGAGGTCAAATGGTTTTCCCTGGATCACACAGCATGGATATTTGCTGAAGTGGGACTCTCAGCTCCCTAGTTCTTTTTCCATCTTCTCTCCTACTGGCTACCTTTAGAGCCAGTAGCGATCTTATTTAGATTTTACTCTCTATTTTCTGAGCTCCCACTGGACCATCACCATCTGTAATGTCCTCACTCATATCCATCCAAGCCTCCAAATGCAGTGATTCAACAAAGGCAAACAGGAGTCAACAGAGGCTTTCTAGCTCTCGGGTCTTGGACCCCCTCCTTCTGTCTTTCACCTCCACTCAGTCCTCTTCTCCCTCGAATCCTGCTCATCTGGACTGAATTCAATTATTTCTCACACTCTCATTACCGTCTGACCAAGATTTATGAGTTGATAATTGTCTGAAAGTAAGACCACAAAGTATCATTTGTGTTGGGGGCTAACCTTCCAGGTGACCTTTAGGATTAAAGGCAAAATGAAAAGTGTGATTTCTGCAGAGCCAAACAGGGTAATGTGATCCAACCTGGCTAATCATCCAAAGCCTCCGATTTCCCTGGTGGAGGACACATTAAAGCTGGCACAAAGGGGCACGACTAATCCGGCAGGTTCCTTTCACAAATTAAATTTCTGAAGGCGTCACAACCCCCCTCCTCGGCTCTAGGGTGTATTCTGAGTGACGTTTTCCAAACAGGATGATGACAACAGCTCACACCTCCACCGCCTCTATCAGATTATTTTTACAGGCTATTTAAAAACACATTTTTGAGAAGGCCTAATTGAAAACAGACCTTTTCCCTCATCTGGGTTTGCCAATGGAGCATCATTGAGGGTGAGAGGAAAATGAATTCATGGAGACTTTCCCAGGTCGGTGGGTGAGACCCGATCATGAACTTCCCTGAAGCCCTGCATGTGGGATCCTGGCCCTTTCTAATAGCTCTTTCTCACGTGCCCCTATCAGTCAAAGACAAAAGCAGGGAAAACCCTGCTTCAAGCCAGACTGAGACACTTGTGAGGCCTCTGTGGTTCCCGGTGGGGAACATGCAGTACTGTGTCATTCTGGTTAGAAGGTCACTTCCTAAGGGAAGAGGGGCCATTGGCCCATGTCCCATGCAATGACTCATAAAATGAGAAGGCATTGTGGTAATGTCTTCCCCCTGCTCCGGCAGCCTTGTATTTAGTTCAGCGCCTATTTATGGTCCCCGGCATTTTTCTAGGTCCTCTGGAAAAAATCTGTACAGTCTCAAGATGCTCATAGACTAGAATTTCCCCTCTGGGACAAGGACCCAGTGTCTTCCCAGGCTGGGCTGCAAAGTGGGCCCAGGCTGCAAGGTGGACTGACTTGTATGCAATGGGCCTTGGAGCAAGAGGAACCAAAGTTGTTGTGTTTAAAGAAAGGAGACTCAGGAAGCAAGGACTGCTAATGGTGTCAAATCCAAGGGGCTGAATGTGTGAGTGAAGGAGTAAAGATTGGAGCTTCAGGAGGGCAGGAACTATAGTTGACCCTCCTCCCCGCAGAGTACTCACAGTGCATCTGGTTCACCAAAAGGCAAGATCAACCACTGCTTAATTTAACCCTCCTCCTCACCCATAGGCAATGTGTGGTGATACTTCCTAACACAGATATTATATTGAACCAACTATTTGAACACAGGGGGCTTCCCTGGGGTCTCAGAGTAAAGAATCTGTCTGCAATGCAGGAGATATGGGTTCGATCCCTAGATCAGGAAGATCTTCTGGAGAAGGAAATGGCAACCTACTCCAGTATTCTTGCCTGGGAAATCTGATGGACAGAGGAGCCTGGTGGGCTACAGTCCATGGGGGTTGCAAACAGCTGGACTCGACTTAGCGACTAAACCACCACCATCCCTTTGAACACAGGCTGGAAAACACATATTTGTTCTACTTTTAGTGTTTCTTCACGTACTGTTTGTTTTTCCGCAGAATATTTTAAAGAAGCCTAGCACACACTTTCATGCATTGGAGAAGGAAATGGCAACTCCAGTGTTCTTGCCTGGAGAATCCCAGGGATGAGCGAGCCTGGTGGGCTGCCATCTATGGAGTCACACAGAGCTGGACATGACTGAAGCGACTTAGCAGCAGCAGCACACCCGTGCAGCTGCAGAGCATCGGAGGGGCCACCACAGACTCTGGAGTTGGGCTGTCTGTCTCATCTTTGAAATGGAGCTATCAGAAGTGAGATAAAGCATGCAAAGCATTTACACCAGCACCTTGTCTATGTGGAGGGCCCCATAATGATTATGAAGTGCTCATGAATGACGATCAAGAGCATTCATTAATAAATGTGAGCTGCACCGTCTCTCAGAGTTCCTTTTGCATTCCAAAAACCTCCTCACGTGTTCCCGAATCATTCTCTTTGTTCTCTGTCCGACCAAATTTTGGCCCCAAGTCAACTCTGCTCCGCACCTTCTTTGCGCAGTCGGCCTCTGGCTCTTCTGCTCTGCTCTTAGTACTTTGTCTCCTCTGTGTCTGGCTTTCAGCTCTCTGTAAAATTTGGCTTGGACTGCACTCCTAGCTCTTGCACTTCAGATGGCTTCAGGTAAGTTCTCTGCTCACATCTGGCCTCTTGAATCCCTGCCCTGGCCCTGAGGCGCCCTGGTCAACCCTCTGTCCAAGTGAGGTCCACCCAGCAATGGGCTGGAGTAGAGTGCCACCACCCATAAAAGCCAGTTGTTAAAGGTTGCAGGAATTTCGTGTGCTGGTTGTTAAACATAACCACCTTTAAAACTTAAATCATCTCAATTTGCAATCAGATATACAACACTTAGAGTTAATAAGTACTCAAAATTCATTGCTTCCAAATTATTTTATTACATTTTACCATGTGCCACAGAAATCTGAGAAACTGCACTGCTCACATTTATTAAGATCTATAGTCTTGAGGTTACTGTACCTGTATGGTGGAGGTACCATGTACTGGGGTGCCACTGGGCATCTTTGCCCAACTCTCTGTTCTGGGATGTCATGTTGGCAGCTTGAAATTGGTCATAGTGGGAGTATTTACATGATGGAAATTGGCAAGAGCTACAAATCCTAAAGGAAATCAACTTCAGAATATTCATTAAAAGGGATGATGCTGAAACTGAAGCTCCAATACTTTGGCCACCTGATGTGGAAAAGACTCTGATGGGGGGGAAAGACTGAGGGCAGGAGGAGAAGGGGGTGACAGAGGATGAGATAGTTGGATGGCATCACTGACTCAATGGACATGAGTTTGAACAAACTATGGGAGACAGTGAAAGACAGGAAAGCCTGGCGCACTGCAGTCCCTGGTATTGCAGACAGTCGGACATGACTCAGTGACTAAACAACACTCAAAACAACAACAAATATGGGCTTCTCCCCTGGAGGCGCCTTAATTTGTCCCTTATTGCTTGGTGACCAGGTTGAGGGTGGGGACCAATATCTATTCGTCTTTGATGCCCACACTCTCCTCCCAGCTCCCCCCGCCCCCCGGCCCCCGCTGTGCTGCCCTGCCCCCAGCCTATTTGCGGGATGAAAATTCAGATGTGGGTTTACAGAAAGGTGGGCTCTGGTACCATCTGTCAAAGTTTCCTGGCCCTTTCCCTTGATCTCACAGGGTGGCAGGTGGCAAGAGGATGAGTGACAGCAAGGGCTGTAATCCCATCCTCACTATTGTGACCGGAGGGAGTTGGTTTTCGGTTGGGGTGGAGTTTTTTGGGACACTTGGTGGCTAATCTTCTGCTGCAATGCATCTTGGGCCAGGCAGTTTCTATCAGCAAAAATTATCTTTTCAAAATGGAATTGTGTTTGTGTGTGTGTGCTGGGTAGATAGGAAGAAAGTTCACATTGTTGGTCTGGTAAGAAGGTGGCTGTAAATATTATTTAAGGATGCTAAGCACTGTCCAAAGTTAGAAGAGTTTTTTGGTGATCAGACTATTGATATAAATGTTTGCATTCAGGGTCTTTGCCTTGAATTTGATGCTGGCATTGGAATGTTTAAATAGTGAATACCAGCTCCTTGTTACTGCAAATTTTTGAAGGGCCTAGGAAACAACATTCAGCCCTGGGGTGTGTACATTCATAAATTTCATGTAACGATAACTAGTTAACACTTTTCAAAGAGTTCTAGGAAACAGCCCATATGAACCTTCACATTTAAAACTCAGCTTCACACATTTTATAATTAAACTGCCTTCCAAGTGACTTGTAACCTGGGATTTCTCTTTTTTCCTAATAGTCTGCTTTGGCACCTTTTGGAACTTGGCTGTTAACCTGGGTGTCTGCCTTTGGGGAATAAGCCCAAATTTGGAGAATAAAAAGCCCTTGCTTGTGCTGCTGCCGAAGCACGTCTCGCACGGGAGACCCATGTTACGGGTGCCTCGCTCCCCAGGACCCTGAAACACATCATTAGGTGAGTCTGCTAGGATTATCACTGGCTTAGATTTCTGACTCTGGGCACAGTGAGGCACTGCCAGAGAAGAAACTGCTCTTCAGTTGAGAAGTCATCTTCCAATAAGCAGTTGGGGACCACTGAGATCTGTAGGGCAATCGATCTGAATCTGTTTCAAAAATGGCCTCAAACAACACGATGGTGGCTTTTGTTCTAAAACGGTCATTTTGATCATGTGGCTCCAAGACTGTGGACACACAGCCTGTGTCTGAGGCCTCTTCGCTAAATCAGAACGAGGCACTAAAGCAACTTCACGAAAATTAATGCACATTTATGGTCGTGTCTACTCAAAATAATTATAGCCCTTGCTAACATTTCTCTGAGTGTGGCTATATTCAGGCATACTCTAAGAATTTATGTACCATTTCATTTTGTCTTCTATGCTGGGTGTTATTATTATCATCCCCATTTTTTTTTTTTTTTTTTAACCAGGGAAGAAAACTGAGGCTTCGAGAGGTTAAATAACTTGCCCAAGGTCACATGCCACTAAGTTGTTGAGATAGGCTTTTAAAGTCAGAGCAGGGCAGGGTGGAGAGGGCAGAGGGGGTCTGAAGGAGAAAATGTAAATACCCAGCCTAAGATACATAGCCAAAAGAGGGCCAGGTACTGTTTAGAGAAACTTTTATTTCATTTGTACGTTGGGGTAGGGCTGGGTTAGTGTTTCCCAGGTGGCACTAGGGGTAAAGAATTCACCTGCCAATGCAGGAGACATAAGAGATGCCAGTTTGATTCCTGGGTTTGGAAGATCCCCTGGAGGAGGGCATGGCAACCCACTCCAGTATTCTTGCCTGGAGAATCCCACAGAGGAGCCTGATGGGCTGTAGTCCATGGGGTCACAAAGAGTCACGACTAAGTGCCTGAGCACACAGCACATGTACTGAGTTACCATGTGAAATGTATTTCTTACTGTGGATAAAGGTAAAAAAAATATCTAGGGACTTCTCTGGTGGTCCAGTGGCTAAGACTCCAAGTTCCCAATGCAGGGGTTCTGGCTTAGATCCCTGGTTCGGGAGCTAGGTCCCACATCCCACGTCTAAGAGTTTGCACGCTGCAACTAAAGACCTCAAGTCCTACAACTAAGACCTGGCACAGCCAAAAAAACAAACAAACA
>NW_011494529.1:2817109-2839851 GCF_000754665.1 Bison bison bison
ATTTTTTATAAAAAGTCTGAAAAACACTTTAAAGACAACAAAGACTCACAGGGACGGTGGTGGTGATGGGTGTTCAAGCACGGACATGACCAGGTGACTGGATCAGTTCTGTCACTTAGGGTGGTCATCTCTGGCTACTTTGTGCAGGTGGGGTAGGACCAAGGCCAGGCAGGTGACTTAAGTGGCTACAATTGTCCAAGTGCTGGCTGGTTTCCTCCTAGTCACAGGAAGAGTGTCCACTGTGCTCTTAAAAAACCTGGCCTATTCTGTCCTACTGAGAAGCAGGGTGGCCTGAGCAGATGAACGTGAGCTCTGGCTAGGTGGTCTTGAGCAATGTTTCTAGTTTATGTCTGTCTCAGTTTTCTCATCTGTATACTAGGGATAATAATACTTCTGGCCTTGTAGGTTTGCTGAGGCCTGAGTCCTCAGTTAGTTTAAATCCCTAGACCAAGGCTCAGTACTTGTTGCCTAATATAATTTTGAAACTGACACAACTATGGCAATATTCTAATTGTGGATTCATCTAGTCATTGTCTATTTGAAAGCTGGTTACTGAATAACCATTGTGTGCCTGGAACTTTGCCAGATCTGAAGATACAGGCCAGTAGGGGAAACAAAGGGTGATGCCATAGAAATAATCATAAAAAACTAATTATGAGGGTCACTCACATTGCTTTAGGGTGATGTCCTCAATAGACTATTAGCTTCATGAGGACATGGATTTTTTTGTCTGTTGTTTTTATTCCTTGCTGTATTTTGAGCAATTAGAGCAGTGCCTGGCATATGATAGATATTTACTATCAGGTTATGGCAGCCACTATTCATATGTATATCATATTCACATACATATGAATATATATGAATACCCACATATTTATTTACAGATTTAAATGTAACAAGGCACCTGATTTCACATCAGCCCTATGAGGTACAAACTCTTCATAACTCCATTTTAGCAATGAGATAGGTGAGCCTCAAGGTTACTCAGTTGGTAGGAGGTAAAGCTGGAATTTGAACCCAAAGCAGCCTGATGCCCATTATCCCTGCTCTTAACCACTCTGCTTTGCAAAAGAGATAGTGCATTAAAGACCCTCAGATGTGCCATGGCATTCTCAGGGGCATCACTGACGCAAGAGAAGGTCCACCCTGGCTCACCGTGTTTGGATCTGAACTACTGCGATGGGGGATTAGCTCACTGACACAACCCAACTCTGGACTGTATGTTTTATAAGACTCTTCCAGACAGAGTAAACATCCCAGGACCATCTTTTTGTTCACACCTCATTTCCAAAGCACTTCAACCCATCAAACAATTTACTAGGCATTTACCATGTGCTGGGAACTGTGCTTAGAGCTGTAGAGAAGATGGAAGAAAAGTTTGGGCTTTCAAATTCCATCGACCCCATCTGGGGAGAAAGGATCTCCGTAGAAGGAAAGGTCAGTAAGGACACAGGTGTTTGGAATGAGCTATAGGAATGCTGAAGTGGCGAGGCCACGGCCATCCCAGTGGTAGTTGAAGGCCTGATGGAGCTTGGGCTCACATCTCCCAAAGCGCCATGGGATGGATGGAGCCCCACTCCTCTACACGACTCCACTAAGTCAACTCTTGCCAACTCTTCTTCTTGGCCTTTGGTTTCTACTGCTAAAGGGACCCTGAATCATTTCTGGACAGTGTGGCCTTCTCCACAGTACTCTCTCACCCCCTGGAATCTGTCTTCTTTTGGTAGGTTCAGGTAAAGACTAAGAACTGGAAGAGAGGATGGGGAGCCTTGGGGGTGGGAGAAGGCTTGAAGAGCGGCAGCATGTGTTACCTGGCAGAGAGGCCGCCTTGACTGAGAAGTGGATTTCCCGCATGGTAGTAAACGTGAGCTAATGTCTGTGCTAAGCTGGGCGCCTTTGAAAGAGAATGATTATGGATGTTTTCCCTTCTTATTACACGCACTAATTTCCCCCCAAAATAACAAGTCCTGAAGGCTGATGTCTGCTGGGAAACTGGATCCTCAGGGACCATTTTCTGCATTTAAGTTCATTTGGAGTTTGCTCCCAGCTGCAGGGCGTGCCAGGTAACCCTGCCCCTCCTGGTTCCCAGCATTCCCCTGGGCACTGTGTGGGATCCTTTATAAGTCTGAGAAGCCCCCTCCTGCCTCAGGCCCCCAGGTTTGCACCCGGTTGGGTGGGTGCAAGATGTCTTCTCTCCCTTGTGAACCCTGGAGAGCCCTGGCGGGGCTGAGTACAAACTGCTGAGTGGCTTGTTTTGGTTCGTGGAGCCGACCCACCAGTCATCGGCTCCATGATTGATGCAGGGCCTGTGCTCTGGGTTAAGAAAAGCCAGGGTGTTTTCAAGGGAAAATTTTGGTCATAAGGCAAAGCCTAGCCAGATTTGAGATAAGTGTGAAAAATACATTACAAAAGGAAACCGACTCGAAGTTTCCTGACAAGGGAAACATTTAACCCCCTGTAGAAGGAGTTTGAGAAGCACTCAGGCAGAGATTCTGGGTCTCTGTGTGTTCACGTCCTCATTGGAGAGGAGGGCTGAGTGTGTCAGAGGCTGTGAGTCTGCAGTGTGTCTGTATATGTGTGTTACAGGGAGAGAGAGAGTGAGCAAGAAGGAGCATCAGGGAAGGCAGGGGTATTAATCATGCTAAAAGCAATCTGGTCCCACGGGAATTTAAATATAAGGGTCCAACTAAAATCAATGGGAAGTTTTATGAGACAATTTTCTTCTCGCTGCCTCTGGTGATTGTTTGAACTCTCATCGAGCTTAGGACGGCTCTGGCTCAGAGCTCCTCCAATTCTCACACCTGTGCATGAGACAATGTGCATTTTCCACATTAGCAGCCCTGAGCTGACTCATCTCTAAAGGCTGCCACGGAGGGGGGCCCCCGCCGGCTACCAAGTGCCTGGCTCACTAGCTCTGACTGCAGCATCTCGCTAGAGGTCAGAAGATGCGTGAGGAGGGGAGGGGCAGAGGGGCGGGTGGTGGGCGACCTTGGTGCTGTCCAGATAATGCCGGCTAGAGAGAGACCGGCTAGAAGCACGCACACAGGCTTGCGGCTTGCAAATAGCTTCAGTGGTTCTCTATTGATTTCTGAACATGGTCCAGACACCTCGGAGTGGCTGAATCCCGCTGACCTGTCGCGTTCTCTTTCTCAGCGCAGCATCTTTCACGCCAGTCACAGTGATGTTTCTGCTACACCTGGACCACTCCTGGGACCGGCTGTGCTTACATTATTCTTTGCTCCTGGGGATGCCATTTCCTCAGCCTAGAAAGCCTGCTGCTGCTGCTAAGTCGCTTCAGTCGTGTCCGACTCTGTGCGACCCCAGAGACGGCAGCCCACCAGGCTCCCCCGTCCCTGGGGTTCTCCAGGCAAGAACACTGGAGTGGGTTGCCATTTCCTTCTCCAATGCATGAATGTGAAAAGTGAAAGTGAAGTTGCTCATTCGTGCCTGACTCTTCGCGACCCCATGGACTGCAGCCCACCAGGCTCCTCGGGCCTACTGCTCCCCATTTCTCATCTTGATGTGGGTCTTCTGATTTAAATAGGATTAATTATGAACTAGTTCAGATTTCCATCCAGAAAAGTACAGAAATTCTTTGCCAGAAACTCAGAGAGGTTGGCATTTGCAAAAGTCCTTTTCTTTTTCCTTGCCCTTACCCTGGAGGTAAGCACTGGGGTGAAGCTGGTATATAATCATTTCCAATGCAATTTTATTATATTTAAATGTATCCACAAATAATACATAACACTGTTTATGTGATTTTATATTTTGCATAATTGTATTAATCTGCCCATATCCACTGGGGAGCCATTTGACAGTACTTGGTAAGTAACACATACCAGTCATTCCACTAGTAATTGTCTATGGTAGGGAAAGAGCTCCAATGTGGTTGAGGCATGGATCAGGACAGTCAACCTAATAGTGCAAAATGGTAACCGCTTAATTGTCCCTTAGTAAATCAAAATATGCTGTGGTTTCATAAAATGAAATACTGTATGGTAGTTAAAATAGATAATCTCTAAATGCATTGTAATCATAAGGTGAGATTAAAAAATAGTCACATTGCAAAATGGTCTGCTCATCTTTCATGGCTAAATTAAAAATGTAATCCTTCTCCTTAATGAACTGTTCTCTAAAGAAAATCCCATCCAAATGAAATGAATTATACTTTCTACAGAAACTTATTTATAACTTTGTTTCAGGGTTACTTCACACCCTTCCATCTCTATCACATGTACATTGTGAACATCTTAACTATAGAAATCTGGTCTTAGTCATGTTTATGTCCCCAACGTCCCAGCCTGAGAGCTTGCTTGTAATTGGTACTCAGTTGTTGTGCAGAGGGACAAATGCACGTGTATGTGTTTCTAAACACTTTCACATCGTTCATGACTTTCTTCTGTCTTGACATCTTTACCTCTACTTTCTATGAGGAAACTGACTGTCGTACATTGTATCACGTGACTTGCCTGTGGCCAATGAGGGCAGTGGTTGACAAGACTCTAGCTGTCCTGTCTCTTGCATTAAACCAGCCTGTGTTAGATTTTAAAAAAGTGGAATGATTTAAATTTTGTCACTTACCTAATGTATTTGGGAGAGATGGTGGAAGACTTTCTTGGAGTCTTAGAGACAGAATGAGAAAACAGCCCAGAGAAGGGGAGTGATTTCAACTCAGCATAATTGAATAAATATGTTTGACTATTTGTACTGTGCCAAGTAATTGCTTGAGCTCACCCAGGTGGAACAGTCGGAGAAATCGCTGGGGAAGTGCCTAGTAGAACACTGGCAAAGAGTAGGTTTCAATAAAGATCAGTTCCCTTTCCTTCTTTAAGGACAGATTCAGGACTAGAACCCAGATCAACAGAACCCAAGTCCAGCATCTTTTCAACTCTATCGCAGTCTTTCAGAGGTGCAACCAGGAAAATGAATGTGTCAGAGATCACCTCTGTAATACCCTTGCTGGAGAAAACGATACCACGGAATTTCTGACAGCTCTTTTGCTCCATCACTTCAGCCCCCATCTCATTTTATGCTCACATGGCCATTATTCTCTATTAGCATACTAATAAATGTTTATGAGATTATACTGTATAAACTATAAACTTTTACATATTATTAATTAACCTCGTATGTTGGATTGAGAGCTCCTGAACATTTACAGACTTGTCAAACAGGAGAGTGGTGTAGAGGGAACCATGTCTGCAAAACTGGTCCTGTCTGCTCTGTCTGGAGGAAGGCTTGCATTTTCACTTGTGTGTCTCTTAAGTGCCAGCCACAGACGGCACTGTACTGATATTTAAGAACAGCAGAGCTGATCTTGTCTCTTCCCAGATATGACCTTGAACAAGTTTTCTAACCTCTCAAAGGCCCAGTTTCTTTGTTTGCAAAATGAATGTATTAATAGTGCCTGTCTATGAGGTGCTTGGCATCTGTCAGGTACCCAGGAAAACAGAATGAAATTGAAACAATGCAGAACCAATGAGTGGACAGACCAGGGAATCATAGTTCTGTTTGTTTATGACACAAAGACCTATAGTAGGTAATATTGAATGACCTGCATTTCACTGTGGGAAGTGGTATGTTTTCATGGAGGTGTATAAGAAAAAGCTATTTGCATGGGTGGAAATGTACACCATGTAAGGTTTCTTTTATTCTTACTATCCAGGGATGCTATGACTGTCACTTTTTTAGGGCCAGAGAGAAGGCAAAAGGGGGAGTGGTAGTCAAGGAGTCTTAGATTCTGGTTGTAACTTAGTCACTGACTAATTTTACATTTGTCTAAACTTGAGACACTTAGAAGCTCTCTCTATTCTTTTATGTTTAAACTTGTTACACAAATTCAGTGTGGTGTTAGAAGAGAGAATGAGAAAGCACTTTTTTTTAACCCGTTTAGTCTGTTTTACCTCCTATGGTGTTCAGAGAACATGCTAGCAGCGTTCATCCCGGAACACTGCAGAGATGTCATAGGAAGAGCCCAGACCTGGGGTTCAGAGCCAGTCCAGGCTCTGTCACTGATAATCATGTAACTTAAATCTTTTTACCCTGTGCATCACAAGTAATTTTTATGTCTGATTTTATGTCTGTAAAATGAAGCTAGCAAATCTGCTATGCCAATATAATTAGATGTCCTGAAAATCAAATAAAAGCTGGATTTGATTTAGTGCTTCACAAACAGGAAAGGTCCTTGCATGGGTGCCTTATGCTTAGGACACCTTGTCTTATTCAAATCCATTATATTCTCATTTTTCGCCCAATCAGGCTTTGAGACTTTTAAGGACTAACCTGTCTTTTATATCTTTGAATTTGCCAGTGCCTAGCAAAGTGAATTTTTTGTTTCTATGCACATTTATGAAACCCCTATTATGGCTCAAGTCTAGTGGTAAATGTTGGGTTAAGACATGAAAAACATATGGCTGCTGCTCATGAGAATCTGGCTTTTGAACACAGAAATGCACTACGGACATATCAGGGAATAAAGTTAAAGGATATGAGATTTACTCTTTAACGGGGAATCCTGTTTGTGAATGTTGCCTCTTCCAGGGTAGGAAAAGCTTCATCCCCTCTGTGTTCTCCTAGAGTTAAGAAATGATGGGATCCAACTTCCAAGCTGTTTATAGTTACCTTTTTTTCCATTAAAATTTTTTAAAATTAGATGATAATTACTATACAATACTGTGATGGTTTTTACCATACGTCAACATGAATTGGCCATAAGTATACATATGTCCTCTAACCCTTGAAACACCCTCTCACCTCCCTCCTCTTGCCACCCCTCTAGGTTGTCACAAAGCACCGGCTTTGGGTTCCCTACATCAAAGTTCTTATATCAAACTCCCACAGGCTATCTATTTCACATATGGTAATGTATATGTTTCAATGTTATTCTGTCAAATCAAACAATATATATGGAATCTAGAAAGACATGTAACAACTGACTGGTTCAAAATTGGGATAGGAGTATGATAAGGATGTATATTGTTACCCGGCTTATTTAACTTATATACAGAGTACAATGGCACCCCACTCCAGTACTCTTGCCTGGAAAATGCCATGGACGGAGGAGCCTGGTAGACTGCAGTCCATGGGGTCTCGAAGAGTTGGATATGACTGAGTGACCTCACTTTCACTTTTCACTTTCATGCATTGGAGAAGGAAATGGCACCCCACTCCAGTGTTCTTGCTTGGAGAATCCCAGGGATGTGGGAGCCTGGTGGGCTGCGGTCTCTGGGGTCGCACAGAGTTGGACACGACTGAAGTGACTTGGCAGCAGCAACAGAGTACATCATATGAAATGCTGGGCTGGATTAAGCATAAGCTGGAATTATGATTGCTGGGAGAAATATCAATAACCTCAGATATACAGATGACACCACCCTTATGGCAGAAAGCGAAGAAGAACTAAAGAGCCTCTTCATGAAGGTGAAAGAGGAGAGTGAAAAGGCTGGTTTAAAACTCAACATTCAAAAAACTAAGATCATGGCATCTGGTACCATCACTTCGTGGCAAGTAGATGGGGAAACAATGGAAATAGTGAGAGACTTTATTTTCTTGGGCTTCAAAATCACTGCAGATGGTGACTGCAGCCATGAAATGAAAAGATGCTTGCTTCTTGGAAGAAAAGCTACGACAAACCTAGATAGTCTATTAAAAAGCAGAGATATTACTTTGCCAATAGAGGCCTGTCTAGTCAAAGCTATGGTTTTTCTAGTAGTCATGTATGGATGTGAGAGTTGGACCATAAAGAAAGCTGAGCGCCAAAGAATTGATGCTTTTGAACTGTGGTGCTGGAGAAGGCTCTTCAGAGTCCCTTGAGCTGCAAGGAGATCCAGCCAGTCAGTCCTAAAGGAAATTAGTCCTGAATATTCATTGGAAGGACTGATGCTGAAGCTGAAGCTCCAATACTTTGGGCATATGATGAGAGGAACTGATTCATTGGAAAAGACCCTGATGCTGAGAAAGATTGAGGGCCAGATGAGAAGGGAATGACAGAGGATGATACAGTTGGATGACATCACCAACTCAATGGACACGAGTTTGAGTCAGCTCCGGAAGATGGTGAAGGACAGGGAAGCCTGGTGTGCTGCAGTCCATGGGGTTGCAAAGAGACATGACTGAGTGACTGACCTGAACTGAGAAAGATAGTACTGATGGTCACCTCTCTTGATGACCAGGCAGTTGTTGGTTTTGTTTCTCTGCCGTTGAACACTCTCCCATGGAGGGCACAATGGAAACACAATCTTGGGGTCCACTGACAAGGAGGCTGGATGCAAAAGATTGGTGACATGATCTAAAGCTTATAGAGATGGGTAAGTCCCCACGGGCTAGAAGGTACTTTCCAAGGAGGAAGAGGATGCCTCTTATAAATACAATTACTGACTGTAATTGTATTATAAATACAAATATTGATTACTGTCAGATTCTTTTATCTTACTCTTGCCCATTAGGCTCTCTTGTTGCTAGAAGCGCTCTCTTGCCCTCTGTTTTCTATTACCAGTAGAAGAGCCTCTTAAATGAGCCGTGTGGAAACCTGGTGATTCCTGAATAGCTCATAGGTGTTATGAGAACATTTGGAAGAATACTTCAAAGCTTAACAATAAATAGCCATTTTTCCGATTATGACATAAGTGGAAAGAAGGGCCACGTCTCTTTAGTATTCCATCTCTGAACGGTGGTGGCAACAGCAAGGTTGGTTCATCTCTATACAGCTGCTTAGCAACCAGAGACCTTGAGTGGGGACACTTTTGTTTTGGAAGAACTTTCTCTCCCTCATTTTCAGTTCTGAACATTTGGATGCCTCCACCGGTAGAATCCCCGGTGTGGGCATAAATCAATATATGAATTCCATCTTCTGGCTGCAGAGAAGGGCATATGATCCAGTTCAGATCAATGAGAGAAGCTTATGAAGAACCTGGGAGAGACAGAGTTAGGTGTGTGTCTGAAGTGTGTCTGAAGCTGCTGGCAGTAGAGAAGGGGACTGCAATGTGAGCCTGTGCACGGAGCCATCATGGGAGTAGCAGAGCCAAGGTTTTTGGGTCTGGGTGACCTCATCTGAGCCTGAGTCAAACTGCATCTGAAGCCAAATCTGCTCAAAGACTTTCCAGGACGTCCGTTTTTCTAGCTTGAGTCAATTTAGGTTAGCTTTTCTGCATCCAGAATATTCCTAATACAGTACAGTATGTGATGATTTACTGCACTTTTGAGACTTATTTGGCTAAACAGTAATATATTGAGTTATTATAGTTTAATTATCATGCAGGGTTAGGAGATAAGCTTTATGATCTTGTTTTATTATTAAAGAAACCGAGTCACAGAGAGAACAAGTGACTAACCTGAAGGAACACGGCTGGCAAGTGATTGGGATGGGACAAGAACATGGATTTCTGATCACAGTAATTGCAAAGACATATTTTTCCTAAACCAGACACTTATGGAAAGCAAATAGAAAATGAACGCAAAGGGAACCACAGGTAATGCCTGTTACCACAGTATATTATTTGCTGGGAAGTTTCATCCAAAAATACAAGGGAAATTGGGGATGACATGTACACATTGCTATATTTAAAATTGATAACCAACAGGAGCCTACTGTATGGCACAGGGAACTCTGCTCAATATTCTGTAATACCCTAAATGGGAAAATAACTTGAAAAAGAATAAATACAGGTACATGTATAACTGAATCATTTTGCTGTCCACCTGAAACCGATACAACATTGTTTATCAACTATACTCCATTATAAAATAAAAATAAAAGAACCCAAATACAAGGTTCCATCCAAAATTAAAGAACCCTCAGCTACCTTTCCTAGGTCCATTGCTTTGGCCCACCAGGGCTTAATCATTTCTTATGCAGTTTACTCCAGTACTTACTGGGTGGTCTTTCTGCCCTCAGTTTCATTCCCTTACTGTCCATCCTCCCTTCTATGATGGAGCCACTTTTCTAGATGGAAATCAGATTATAGCCTTGCTGCTTACAACCCTTCGTTAGCTCCCATTAGCTTCATTAGCTTTTAGAATAAAACACAAATTCATCTTTGCACACAAGATATTTCATGATCTGGCTCCTCTGTATCTCTTTAGCTTCGTCTATCCCATTCCTATAGTCATAATGAAGTGACCGATACTTCTGCAAATGCTCATTCATTACTCTGCCTTCTCTGCCATTCTCGCTGTGTGAAACCTGCATCCTTTTTTTCTTTCTTTTTGCTTGGCATATCCCTCTTTATACTTAAAATCACCTTTATGCTCCAGAGTGCTTTCCTCTGGGAAGGCTTTTGTGATCCATTAGATGGATTTGCATGTTTCTTCTTGGCGACCCCTCTGCACCCTGCCCTTATGTCCCTCATCACACTCCTCACACTATATGGTGACTGTATTACATGCCCTGTCTCCTCTAGACTGTGGGAAACAATTGTGCCCTTTTCATTTTACATCAGTAGGGCTAGCAGACTTCCTGGCACATGGCAATCCATAAATGTTGTGTGTGTGTGTGTGTGTGTGTGTGTATGTATTTCAAGAAGGAAAGAAGAAAAGAAAAGAGGGAGGAAATATACAGGCATCATATACTGATGATACACATTTTGTTTTATTAAATTCAGATAGTGCTTCATGGCTTTCACATTTGAATCAATTGCTTTGTTTTGTTTTGTTGTACAAATTTTTAAAGAGAAAAGCCTTATGGTCGTTGCAGGCTAGATAAACAATATTTATGTTCTTCTAATCTTAAAACACTTAGAAAATTTTGCATGATGAGGTGGAAGAGAAGGATGCTGAGGCTTTTGTGGAGGGTGAGAGAGAAAGCAGAGATTAGGAAGCTAAGAGTTGGGGTCTTCTGGCTCCATGGCTTGCTGAAGCCCTTGGCAAGATGAAAATGATTTCTGTTAGGGATCTCAGAATTATTAACTTCAGTCTCTTTGGACAGAAGCATTTCCCTCCCAAACATGTCAAGCTTGGGGTCTTCTGCTTACTGAATCTGATGGTAAAGAATCTTATCTCCAATGACTTTGCCATAAGTTTGCCCCTGAAAACTTTCAGGGGGAATGGCTTGACTTTTTTCCTTGGGTTTATGCATATCCTTCTAATTATGGTGCTTACCTGCTGTTTCCTGTGAGTATTAAAGTGTGCACATGCTGAGCAGGAATTTTCCATGTCAGGTCTATTATTCTATGAGACTGAGCCTTAATCACTGACCCCTACCTTTTCATAGAAAGTTTAGCTTCTATCTCTGATTCAAGAAATTTATGCATCACAAGAGGCCCCATACACTGGCTCAAAAATGTGAAAGGAGCTTTTGGCAGATTGATTTCTGTTTGGAATACCTCAGTGAATCATCCTCTATTCAGCCATCCATCCAATAACCATTTTCTGAAATCCCATATTGTTCCATTTACTTCTATAGGAGCATGGGGAGAGATACCTAAACCAGAGTGGGAATGGGTGGGAAGTAGGGGCAGGAAAGACTTCCTGGAGGAGAAAGTAGATGCTTAAGAAGAATGGAGTTAGCTCCTTGGCTAGGTTGGTGGCTGGGATGGGGGAATGCTATTTCAGAAAGATAGAGCACTGTGGGCAGGTTGCAGAGACCTAAGAGAGTATGATGAGATTCAGGAACTGCAAGCAAGAGGAACAAATACTTACTGAACACCTTTCTCTTGACAGATGCTCTACCTGGGTCTTCTGGAATGCGTTTTGCCATACAACCTCTATGCATGCATGCTAAGTAGCTTCAGTTGTGTCCAGCTCTTTGTGATCCCATGGACTGTAGCCTATCACACTCCTCTGTCCATGGAATCCTTCAGGTAAGAATGCTGGAGTGGGTGCCATGCCCTCCTCCAGGGGATCTTCCTGACCCAGGGAATCGAACCTGCGTCTCTTACGCCTCCTGTCTCCACCTTGTTGTCAGGTGGATTCTTTACCACTAGCACACCTGGGAAGCCTGCACAGCTACAGTAGTGAAAACCTAGTGCTTTTGCTGGGATATTTATTATTACTCTTCATGGAGCATTTAATAACTAAGTTAGATGTAATGGCAGAGGCAATGGAGAAGCATAGAAGAGGGACTACATTTTATTTATTGTCTACTATGTGCCAGAAACATTATATTCAAATACTCTCTGATGTTTCATGTACTGTGGTAGGAACAGTTCCCATTAGAAATAAAAGATGAAGAAATGAAGTCTTTCGAGAAGACACGCAAGTATACATTGCCAGCTTTTGGAACTAAAAAAATCCACAGTCTTTCCACTATGTCATCCTGTGGATCACCAATAAAGGTCTTTTATTTGACTAATGGCTCTGAGGATTAGGCTTTCTCCTTTTCCCCATACAGAGCTGGAAACAGCTTCATCATGTAAGCGATGGATACAGAGAGTTCTTTCTGGGAAAGGGCCCTTAGAAAGGGAGCCTGGATAGAAAGTGAATGTCAGTGAGAGCCACGTCAGTTTGGTGCTTTGGGCCAACTTTAACCATCTGTCAAGACCCAGCTTAAATCCCCTCTCCTTTGATAAGCTCCCCAATGACTCTACACACTTCTATCTCTGTCTCATTCTCTCTTCTCAACTGTTGATCCCTCGCACTGATATTTCACTCTGGTCTTGTAATTCATCTTTGTATTAGGTTGGCCAAAAAGTTCATTCTGGTTTTTCCATAGCATCTTACAGAAAAATTCAAATGAGCTTTACGGCCAATCCAATATATGCATGTCATCCCTTGCCCCCAATTAGATTTATAAGCACCTTAAAGGCAGAGACCGTCATAAACATACTTTAAATCCTCCCTTCCTCTCCAATATCTAGCACAGTGCTGAATAGTAAAGGCTTAGTAAATATTTTTTTAAGGTTTCATATAAAAGGCCACTGCAAGAATTTCTGAACCAAAAATATGCTAGAAATCTATTAACTTGGCTTGAAGGCCAGGTGTTTTCTATTTATGACCTATGGTAGAGTTCAATACTGTCACAATAATTTGAAGCAAGTCACGTCAAAAGGCAGCTTGTGTTCCTACTGCCTCGATCTGGGCTGGTCTTATGATTTGTTTGGACTAGTTGAATGTGGTGGGAGGGATGATGTGTGAGTTCTGAGCCCAGGTCTCAAGAGCCCAGTGGAGCCCAGCAGGACTGTCCAGCTGATACCAGCCCAAATTGCAAACCTGCAGACTTGTGAGTTAAATGAGCACTTGTTATTATGAAGCATTAAGTTTCTGGGAGACTTGTTAGACAGCAAAGGCTAACTGATACATAATCTTGAATTATTGTGGTAAGCTCATGAGGTACATGCTATCATCATCCCCACTTTATGGAGTAGGAAGCAAGGCTTCAGGTCAAGAGCTGCCTAAGGGACAGAGATCTCTCTGACTTGAAAATCTGTAATTTTTTTTCTTTTACATGATGCTGTTTCTGTTCTTTAATCTGCTAGGGTTTTACCTTGGGCTGTGGCCTGACCTGCTGAGTGCTCATAAGAAGATTTTTTAGGACTTTAGTAGTAACCAGGGAAAGCTTTCTATTATAGAGGATTGGGAGCCATAGCCATGTGATGAATAATCATAATTGGAGTCTTTAAGACCTGTCATAGGGACTTCCCCGGTGGTCCTGTGGTTAAGACTTCAAGCTTCCACTGCAGGGGGCACGAGTTAGTATCTTTTAGCAAATGTTGCGTAGGTGGGGAACACATTAGAAGGTACACATCTTAGCAAGAACTGGCCTATCTGATGGAGACAAAAGGGTGTTTATTGGCAGATGTCAAGAAAGGTTCAGACCATGGACCTTGGGTTATCTACAATGGTTGAAGGAACAGGTAAGGCAGAACTTGAGGACTTTTGGATCCCGGCATTCAGACTGAAACAACTAAATAAAGAGGAATGTAAAAACAACAACGACTACTAAATTCATAGACTCCCTCTTACGTGTCAGAGTCTCTGCTGGGTCTCTGTCTCTAATCCCTACTCCTGTCCTAGGAGAGGCTGAAGGAGATTAAATAGGTCTCATAGCTTGTAAGTGATTGAACTGGTAGTAAAACACAGATGTGTCTAACTCCACAAGGAAATAACAACAGAAATCAATGCCTCCTTCAGAATATTGTCTGGTCTGTAATATGTTCTACCTAACTTCCAACAAACTGAATGGGTATCTATACGTCCTTGATGGCAAAATTCTTTGGATGTCTTAGAGAAGATCTATATATGTCAGAAAATGCATGACTTGCCCCGTCTTGGACATAGAGACGTGGTTCCTTCAGTGGGACAAGATCAAGTCTCTCCTACCTCCTCTGCAGTATGCTTTATAATAAGGTTATCTGGCTTAGCAAAAGTTCTGAAAATGGTTCTTCTGGAGAGAATTCTCTCCTCTGCTTTTGCAACAGGGTGAGAATGACCTTCAAGCAGAGGTCTTCAGAGGCCATCAGGAGGTGGTTTCTTCAGGACTAACCCACACTACATCCCTTTCATGTATCCAGCAGTCTGCACTGTGTATGCATCAGTCTTGTTGAATTGAGCAGCACAGCAGTTCTCAGGGATCCACAGGGCAGCCCGCAGGATTCTCATTTTATAAACGGAGAAAACTGAGACTCAGAAGAACTTACTTGATATGCTCAAGGTCACAGGGTTAATTTGTGGTTGAGCTGGGACTGGATCTGGTCTATTTGCCTCCTAATACCATCATTTTGAGCTATTCAGCTAAATCAACTGAATCACCACAAAAGCACTTACTAGGCACAAGGCACAGGGAATGTGGAGAGGCTCTGGTCTAGGTCTCTGGACACAGAGACAGCAAAGGCCTGACCAGCACTCACTGTAGACCAGACCCTGCTCTGAATGCTTTTCTTAGAGTAACTCGTATAATTCTCATAGCAACCTTATGAGGAAGTACAGTTATTGTCCTCCTATTATACATTCGGAAATGGAGGCGAGAAGCAGTTAAATAGAGCCGGGGTTCAGATGCGGGCAGGCTTGGTCAGGGATCCTTTCCTAACCACTACACACACTGCCTCAGGGAGGCTCCTGGGGATGGGAGAGAGATGCTAAACAACAAAGATAGCTATTATTGCCTCCAGACAGCAAGTCTTTACTGCTTGGGTTCAAATACTTGCCCCAGCATTTAAAGCTGTTTGACTTTGGTCAAGTTACTTTTTTTGTATCAGTTTTTTATCTGCAAAACGGGTTGTTACTTATCTCAGAGTTAGAGAGCTGTGTGTGTATGTGTGTGTGTGTGTGTGGGGGGGCTTCCCAGGTGGCACCAGTGGTAAAGAACCTGCTTGCCAATGCAGCAGATATAAGAGATGCGGGTTCTATCCCTGGGTGGGGAAGATCCCCTAAAGGAGGGCATGGCAGCCCACTCCAGTATTCTCGCTTGGAGAATCCCATGGACAGAGGAGCCTGTGTCTGTCAGAGTCAGACATGAACTGAAGCGACTTAGAGTGCACGCGTGTATGTGTGTGTGTGTACCTTAGAAGCAACCACCCGTGCTCCTGCAGTTAGTTTGATCTGACTGTATCATTGTTACAAGGGGATCAGAACATGGACTAATTTCCAGATGCTCAGCACAGACAAGTGTTACAAAGTCTCACAGGGAGAGAATTTATGTCCCATGGGAAAGATCAGGAAAGGCTTTAGTGGAGAGAGAGAAGATGTCCATCAGGTAGAATTGTAGAATTGGGGGTTGAAGTATCCATAGAACCCAGTGGTCTTTTTTCATAGAAGACATCTGGGACCATGGCAGAGAGGCGACCTCTCCCTGTTTCTCAAGCTAGACTTTGACTAGAACCCAGTCTCCTCTCTTCTAGATCTTTCATTTTTCTATTCTGCCTCCAAACAATGCCTGACTGAATCATAGTGAAATTAGAGACTGTGATTCCTCTGTCCATATTGATGCTGTCTCTTGTGGTACCAAGTCCAGTCTGAGTTTCATCAGACCAAAGCCAGTGTGATGCCTTTTCTCTCATCACTTTGGGAGCGATGCAACTGAGCAATAAGCATGACAGTGATGGAAAGGACCTTTCGCGGAAACAAGTGACATAATCCATAAGCAGTCTCTGGATAAAAACAATGAACTTTTATTAAGCACCTACTATATCAGGTAAATTTTCTCATTAATCAACACAGTACTTACTCATTCAGTTCTTTATCTTCCTTTATATAAGTAGAAAAGCTAAAGGCTTAGTTTTATATTCGGTAGCTTTGTCCAGGTTGCAACAATAAAAAAACTGATCAAATCAGGATTTAAACAATGGTCTGTTAGGCCCCAAAGCCCATGTTCTAACCCCGGGAAAGAAAATTGGTTGCATCTTGTTTGATGATAAAGAGTACCTGCCTGGTGCACTATTGGAGAAAATATTGAGGAAAAGTCTTAAATCTGTTGGTAAGAACACAGTGGCTGGTTAGCTATATCTGCTGTGGGTGAGCGAATGGGGCTTGGCGGCATTACAAGTACACTGAAGGCCCTGCTAACACCAGCCTGTGCTACCTCTCTATAGCTCTAAAGTCCAGATTGAGGCTGTCATTGGGAGGACTCAGTTCTTTCAGAAAGGTGGAGCAGCATCTTCAGTTGCTTTATTCTTCTATCCATCCATCCTTCCATCTATCCATCCACACATCTGTTCATCCAATATTCACCCATCATCCATTCAGCTACCCATCCATCCATCCTCTATCCATGTCTTTGTCTGTCCATCCATCCCTCCATCCAGAAAAGCTTTAGGCAGAGTGTGCTCTGTGTAAGGCACTGTGCTCTGTAATATGGATCTAGGGAGACACGTAAGTCTCCTGGCCCCGTAGAATTGAGTGGGACCTCCTTGAAGGGTACTCTTGCGAAAGCATTAGGGAGAAGAGTGATGAGATGGTTTATACAGAGACTGAACGTTTAGGGAGACCACGAAAAAGAGAATCAGGTGGGTTGCTTTCCCAGCCTTGCTTTCTATGGCTGCAGAGAAGTGCCCAGCTGGCCAGCTGGCCACTGGCACAGACTGCCTCTTTGTGTGAAAACCAGTGAAATCACATATGTGCTGCTCCCAGATGTGGCCCCGGCACCAGCACTTTCCAAGTGGGAGGTTCTGTCATGGTGTCACCTGCCAAATCTTGTCCAGAGAACCGAGGCCACTTGGCCAGCTGATCAGGGCTCTGCGCCTGTGAGCAGAACTGTCTCACCCTTTGCAGAGACGATCAGGCTGGGGGGAATCCAGAAGAGCCGGAGCTTGGTGTGTGTGTGTGTGTGTGTGTGTGTGTTTAAGCTGCATTGAAGCCCTCTCTCCCTGTTCTCTTTACTTGTGATGTTTCACTAGGTGGGAGACAAAGGGGCTTTGTGTGTTCTTCAAAGTACTCTGTGCTGACTGTGATACACATCCAGGAAAAACCCAGCCCAAAGCCGTGACATTGCCCCTGGTGCAAACCCCAAATGCAACTTACAGTGGTTAGAAATGACAAAGGATAGGTGGCAGGACCCAGAGGAAAAACAGTGAAACCCAAAGGAGCTTAAACAGATCTGAGGGCAACGATTTGATTTTTCAGGTGAGATCTTTAAGAAAATCTTAATCATAGTCTTCCTATCTGCACATACAGGAAAGTCAGTAGAGTGTATATTTCATTGTCTGCCCGGCAAAGGTAAGGTCCCCTTTACATTTTCTTTGAAGATTACTGTTGTTTTTAATCTTTAAGATGTGTGTAGGGGAGAGGCACAGAGAGGCAGCGTGTCAGATGTTTTTCTTTCTTTTTTTAAGGCTCACCTGCTCTTAAGAGCGAATTGCATTTTGTCAGTGGCAGAAGAATGCCTTGGCGTTCGGGCTAGTGTTTGGGGTGTAATTGAATTGCTGGGTGCTTTAAACATTGCAGGGTTTTAAGCCGAGAAATAATTTAATGATGTGGCCTTTAGGATTGTTAATTAGCACTGTCTGTATGAACATGTAACAATAACACCACCTACCGTAAAAGCAATGTTCTACACTTCAGAACACTCATTTCTTTCGGGCTTCCTGCAGAGAAGCAGTCATTAACTCTTTTTTTGACAAACACTTTTAGACATGCTCTGCAGGGCCATAAATTCACCCCTCAGGCCTATCTCTGCATTTATCCACGGGGCAAGCTGGCAAACAGGGAAGCTTGGAGAACGATGAGCCCAGCCCTCCACCATGGCACCGACTGAGGAGGAGGTTGTGGTGTTTTCTGTGCTGAACTCCTGAGACACTGTCACTCCAGAACCCAGGGAGAGATTCAGGTGAGAATGTGGGGAAATTGGAACCCCTGTGCTCTGTTAGTAGGAATGAAAAATGGTGCAGTCGCTATGGAAAACAGTATAGAGGCTCCTTGAAGAATTAAAAAAAAAAAGAAATGGGACCTACCATATGATCCAGGAATCCTGCTTCTGGGTATTTCTCCAAAAAGATTGAAATCAGGATTTGAAAGGGAGAGTAACACTCCCATGCTCACTGCAGCCTTATTCCCAGCAGCCAAGATACAGAAGCAACCTGAGTGTCCCCTGACAGACAGATGCCTAATAAAGATGTGGCTTATACCCACAATGGAATACTATTCAGCTTTAAAAAAGAAGGAAATTCTGCCATATGTGACAACATTGAGGAAACCTGGGGGCATTACGCTAAAATGACCTAAGGCACTCACAGAAAGATAAATATTACGGGATTCCACTTACACGAGGTATCTAAAACTGTCACATTCCTAGAATCAAAGAGCAGCATGGTGGTTGCCAGGGACTGGGGGAAGGGGAGAAAACAAATTTACTAATCAGAGGGTATGAAGCTTCGGTTAAGTAAGATAAGTAAGTTCTAGGGATCTGCTGTACAACATTGTACCATAATCAATAATACTGCGTTTTTACACTTAAAAGTTTGTTAAGAGGGTAGACCCTCAAGTTGTGCTCTTGCCTCAAGTAGAAAAAATGTCAGGAAATCAGGTTATGGGAGGAGAGGTTGTTGGCTTGCCCCCTGCCCACTCTGCTGGAGGAAACCTTCAGTGGCTGATCCCTCTAGCAGAGTTCAGGGGGGTTGGAAGCGCCACGAGTCTGGAAGGAGTCCACGTATGCAGTGAAGAGTGGGAGGCCGATGACGATGGGTGGAGGAGTAAGGGCTTCCCATGCTTTCTTCCATCCCCCTGGTAATGGCCCAGTGCTTTTTCCATCTTCTCCTCTTAAGTCACAAGTGTCTTTCTCTTCTGAAGACCTGTCTCTTCTTCAGCAAGACACTCGGCAGCACTTGGGCATCTAAACACTAGATTGTGCCTTGTCTTCTGTTCAGCCAGACTGTCCCATGACCTTGTGTCCAGGCCTGGCCATCTCCTGTGAGAACTCCATCTTGGAAACCTCAAGTTCTGGTAGCTTCTCTGCCCACCATCTCCTTTTCTTTTAGGTCTCTCACTCCTTCACTCTCACAGACTCATCTGGCCGCTAGTCCAGAGATAGCCACTACTTGGCTTGGCTGTTGCCACTCTTTCTGTGCCCTTAGAGAACATTCCTGACTGATGGTGCCATCCTGTCCCGTGGAGCACAGAGGTAACTTTGGAATCCAGGATTCTATCATTTGGAGTTGACATCTCAGATGAAATCTATTTGATATCCAGCTCCAACAGCTTGACCCTTTCTCTTTCAGTCTATGAGGCCAGACCCTGTGGTCGGTCATCTGAGTTTTACAGAGCATCCCTGGTTCCCTTGCACACGCCCTTGCTGTGTCTGTCCAGTGAAGAGCTCCCTCCACTCTTACACTCAGACTGCTCAGTGCTGTTGGTGTGTTCTGGGTTCCTATGTGGATTTATGCCACAAAGCACTTATGCTTCATCTTTCACCTTCAGAGCTGCCGTTTCTTTTTTTCCCCTCTTTTTTCTTTTCTTTCTTTTTTTTGATGTGAACCATTTTTAAAGTCTTTACTGACTTTGTTACAGTATTGCTTGTGCTTTCTGTTTTGATTTTTTGGCTATGAGGCATGTGGGATCTTACCTCCCCAATCAGTGATCGAACCTGTACTACCTGCATTGCAAGGCAAAGTCTTAACCACTGGATTGTCAGCCAAGTCCCTAGAGCTGCCTTTTTCTTTTTCTCCTTTTCGGCTGTGCTGTGTCTTTGTTGCTGCCCGAGGACTGTCTCTAGTTGCAGCAAGCAGGCTTCGTGTTTTGCTGGCTTCTTTTGTTGGGGAGTGTGGGCTCTAGGCATGCTTCAGTAGTTGTGGCTGGCATGTGGCATGGGGAATCTTCTAGGACCAGGAATCTAACCTGTGTCCCCTGCATTGGCGGGTGAATGCTTAACCACTTGACCACCAGGAAAGTTTTGCTTGTTCTTTGTTAGTATCTTCTCGCATTTTCAAAGCAGACTCCCAGATCAGAACCTGCTGGTCCAGTCTCCTCAGCACTGGGACACCGGCAGAGGCCCCCCAGCCTCCGCCCTCAGCTTCCACCTTCGGCCTCCTTCCCTGCTTCCTGTGTACAGCCTCCTCGCTCTCTGCAGCTCTCCCTTGAGAGACTTTGTCATCGCCCTAGAGCCTAGAGTGCTGTGTCTTCCTTCTTCTTTCTTCTGAGATGTTTACTTTTCTTTCACACCCAATGGAAGCTCATTTACTTGGTAAAACCTTCCTTTCCTAACTATCTCCCACCACAAGCCAGAGTGGAAGTTGCCTCATCTTTTTTTGCACCACATCTCCTCTGGACTGGGAAGTGTTTACCAAGGTATTTATGGCAGGGAACCGGCATCTCTCTCCTTTCTCATTTGATCTTCATCCCAGGCCTTCATAACATCTAGAAAGTGGCAAGAATTCAAGCTATGTTTGTTGAGTAAATGACCAAATGAATGAATTAGGAAATTGAAGCAGAGAATAGATTTTGTCCAGCTCCCAAAGCTGGTCATCCCCTCATCCTTCCTGTTGAATTTCTTTATCTGCACTTCTCTTTTTCAATGACATTTATCATTTTTAAATGTCTGTCTATGGACAGTTATCTATGTACAAGTTTTATCATGGCTCCCACACAGCAGGTTCCCTGAGGCAGTTATCTTAGATCAAAATCAACTACATGTCTCCACAAACAGCCAGTCTAGTATATCCCACATGTTGTTTTCTTAATATTCTTTCAATGAATAATTCTTAAATTGTCCTTATATTACTTTGCTCAGAATAAAAACTCAACATGTTTATTGAATTAAATTGAATTTAACCCTCTGTTACACGTATGCCTAATATCTAGAAAGGCCTAAAAATGGATTGAATTATAAAGTTCATGAGGGCAGAGATGATGTTCTGTCTTATTTAATGTTGTTCCTACTAGAAGGGTGAACAAATGGCAGGCACTAAATAAATATCTATTGATTAAATGGTGAATATCTCCTATTTTACCCTTAGGAAGAAAGCAAACCCAAGTAGCCAAGAGTAATTCTAGGACCACTTTGTGTGAAGACCCTCAGAATGGATGGCATTTTTTCTCTGAATATAATTAACCAACCCAAAGTCAGGAATGGCAGTTGTCTTAAGCCCCTTACTCCCTTCCTTAGCTTGATGAATAAGCTTCCTTTTGATTTAGACCACAGTTAGGTATGTACCTTTTTAAAAAAATTATTTATTTATTTTCAGCTGTGCTGGATCTGTGTTGCTGTGCACAGGCTTTCTCTATTACTCTCCAGTTGCAGTGCACAGGCTTCTCATTGCAATGGCTTCTCTGTTGTGATGCACGAGCTCTAGAGAGCAGGCTCAGTAGTTGTGTTACATGACTTAGTTGTCCCGTGGCATGTGAGATCTTCCTGGACCAGGGATCCAACCCTTGTCCCCGCATTGGCAGGTGGATTCTTAACCACTGGGTAGGGAAGTCCAGGTATGTATGTTTTTAATCCTGATGCTCTGACATGGTGCTTGGGTTTCCAAAATCACTGGCTCAGCAGCCCACCATGTTGTCTTTCCTGCTGAAGCACTTTCCTTGATAGATGCAGTCTGGGGTGCTTAAATGCGAATGTGCTCCCCTATAGGTGAGGGGCAGTATTTTAGCTGCCACGATGGAGTGGGCAGTACTCTGTCAGATGAGTTACGTACAACTGTTTAGGGTTCCCTTGATTTTTTTTTTCTCCTGACAGTTCACCTTGTGCCCGACATTCTGTTTCCTGGAGTCAGACCTGCAGAGCCTTATACGCCACTGACTGTCTCCGCTCCTGAGAACATGAGCCAGGGGCGCTGCCTGTCACATTCCTCATCATCCTTCAGATGAATTTCCCCTGATTACTAGAATGGGAACTTAAACCTGAGGATGGTATACAGCCCTTCCTCGTCTTTCCACCAACGTGCCGTGAGGAAAACCAGCATCCCCAGGTGCTTTCAAATAGACGAGGTGGCCCTCGAGGCGACCTCAGGCTTCGTCTAGCTCAGCTTGTTGTCTGTTTCTTCTGAGGTAACTGTCACTTTGACCACAGCAGACAGGACAAGCCACCACTGAGGTTCAGAAATGCAGGGTGTACTCCACCAGTGGTTTTCCTCTGTGTCTGGGCTGCTGTGAGCAGCAGTCAGGGGAACTTTTTGGTTTCCTGGCAGGCACGGTGTTTTGGTGAGACTTCATAAAACCCTGTCCTGGGGTGAGCAGAGGCAGTGATGGCACCCCATTCTGCTCTTTCAGTTTTCATAGTCTCACTTGGCAAAATCCAGTCCAATCAGAACGAGAGCGGTGGGCAGGGGCCACCATCTGGGGTATTAGGAAAGTAGCAGCTCTTTTGCGTGTGGGAAAAAGTGCAAGGTGGCAAGTGAGGCCTGCTCTTCCCTTAAAATGTATTCAAGATGCACCCCCCCCCC
>NW_011494529.1:2839951-2854816 GCF_000754665.1 Bison bison bison
TTGCCCCCCCCCCCTTTTTTTAAATTATTTGGCTACACTGTGGGATCTTAGTTCCCTGATCAGGGATCAAACTCATGTCTCCAGCATTGGAATAACAGAGCCTTAACCACTGGACCACGAGGGAAATCCCAGGATGTACTCACTTCTTTACTTCTCCTGTTTACACCAAATCCGAGCCACATTCCTGCTCCAGTAGGATTCCCACTATGGCTTCCCACTTGTCTCCCTGAATCCTCTTATGTCTCTATCAAATATCAGCCAAAATTATGTTTTGAAGATGCAAATCATGTCAATTTATTTATTTAAAATAATTTAGCTGCCTTACAATGCTATGTTAGTTTCTTCTGTACAGCAAAGTGAATCAGCTACGTGTATACATATATCCTCTTTTTTTTTTGTATTTCCTTCTGATTTGGGTCACCACAGAGCAATGAGTAGAGTTCCTTGTGCTGTATAGTAGTAGGCTATCTATTGTAGCTATTTTATTTTAAAATTCTCCCATATCTTCAGCTCTTCTTTTCCAGTTTATTTATTTTAATTGGAGGATAATTTCTTTACAACATTGTGATGCTTTTAGCCATACATCAACATGAATTGGCCACAGGTATACATGTGTCCCCCATCCTGAACCCCCTCTCACCTCCCTCCCCACCCCATCCCTCTGGGTTGTCCCAGAGCATCGGCTTTTGGTGCCTTGCTTCATGCATCGAACTTGCACTGGTCATCAATTTACATATGGTAATGTACATGTTTCAGTGCTATTCTCTCAAATCATCCCACAGTCGCCTTTTCCCGCTGAGTCCAAAAGTCTGTTTTTTATGTCTTTGTCTCCTTTGCTGCTCTTCATTGTCATTACTGTCTTTCTAAATTCCATATATATGCATTAATATACAATATTTGTCTTTCTCTTTCTGACTTACTTCACTTTGTATAATAGGCTCCAGTTTCATCCACCTCATTAGAACTGACTCAAATGCATTTCTTTTTATAGCTGAGTAATATTCCATTGTGTATATGTATCATAACTTCCTTATACATTCATCTGCTGATGGACATCTAGGTTGCTTCTAGCTATTGTAAATAGTGCTGCAATGAACATTGGGGTATGTGTCTCTTAATTCTGGTTTCTTTGGGGTGTATGCCCAGCAGTGGGATTGCTGGGTTGTATGGAAGTTCTGTTTCCAGTTTTTTAAGGAATCTCCACACTTGCCTGGAGAATCCCAGGGATGGGGGAGCCTGGTGGGCTGCCATCTAGGGGGTCGCACAGAGTCGGACACCACTGAAGTGTCTTAGCAGCAGCGGCAGCAGCAGCCACACTGTGGAGTTTTTTTTTAAAGAATCTCCACACTGTTCTCCATAGAGGCTGTGCCAGTTTGGATTCCCACCAGCAGTGGCAGAGGGTTCCCTTTTCTCCACACCCTCTCCAGCATTTATTATTTGTAGACTTTTTGATGATGGCCTTCCTGACTGGCATATGATACCTCATTGTGATTTTGATTTGAATTTCTCTAATAATGAGTGATGTTGAGCATCTATCTGCATGCAATGCAGGAGACCTGGGTTCAATCCCTGGGTCAGGAAGATCCCCTGGAGGAGGGCATGGCAATACTTCTGCTCTTGCTTAGAATAAAATCCAGTTCCCTTGACAACCTGGTGGCCCTGAGGAGACCGAACGACTCCTGCTGCAGGGACCTGACCCTGTTCCGCTGCCTCCCTGTACATTCTGATCTGCGGTGGCCTCCTTCTCTTTTGTGGATGCACCAAGTTCCTGGGGTCTGAACTCACTGTTTTACCTCCTAGAATCATTTTCAATTAGACGTTTGCATGGTTAGAGCCTTCTTGGAAGCTTCAACTTACCACTTTTTTTGATCACCCAATAAAGACTTTAAAAATGGTCCACATCAACATATGTTGATGGGTGGGACAAATTGAGAGAGTAGCACCGACATGTATACACGACCACGTGTAAAATAGATCGCTATTGGGAAGCTGCACTACAGCATAGGGAGCTCAGCCTGGTGTTCTGTGATGACCTAGAGGGTTGGGACGGGGGTAAGGGGTGGGAAGGAGGCCTGAGAGGGAGGGGATATATGTGTACTTATAGCTGATTCATGCCGTTGTACAACAGAAACACAGTTATACTCCAATAAAAGTAAAACAGTTATACTCCAATTTAAAAAAAAATGGTCCACATATAAAATACTTTAAAAAAAGATCTTGCTTTGCCACGTGCTGAGAACTCCCCCAGCCTCAGTTAACTCATCTCTATAATGGAGATAATAAAATAGAGTGACTCCCTAGGCTGGTTGTGAAGGCCAAAGGTCATAATATTTTATTGGTGTCTGACATACAGTAATTGGGCAATAAAAATTAAAATTTGGTCAGTTTCTGTGGGGTTGCCTGGTGGCTCAGATGGTAAAGAATCAGCTTGCAGTGCAGGAGACCTGGGTTTGGGAAGATCCCCTGGAGAAGGAAATGGCAACCCACTCCAGTATTCTTGCCTGGAGAATCCCCTGGACAGAGAAGCCTGGTGGGCTGCAGTTCATGAGGTTGCAACGAGTCGGACATGACTGAATGACTAACACTTCACTTCTGTGGGGTAGGGTGGATTTAACTCAAAGCCTTGAGAGGAAAAATGGATGCTTGCCAAGTCTGATTTTCAAGGGAAAATTTTCAAGTGCAGGCCTTAGTGACAGAGAGACTGGGTTCTAATCCTAGCCCCACCATTTAGGAGTCACTTCATTAGTTTTAGTTTCCTCCCTTCTAACGTGGAGAAAATGATACATCTCTCTCAGGGTTGACGTGAGGACTGTGGATAATGCCTAAAAAATGCCAAGTCAGTGCCTGGTTTTGGACTCAGTAAGTGGCAGCTGCTTTGCCTTGTCCCAGCTTCCTGGGTGGCGGGCTTTGCAGCGTGGAGAGGAAGAGAAGAGGGGAAGCAGGCAATCTGGCAATCTGTGGAACTTCTCTAACACTTGTGATAAGCGTGGGCCCAGGGGCTGTCTCATTTGACTTCCTCTTCTTTACTTTCCCGTCTGGTGGACAGTCGTCAGGTTGGGAGCCATGCTGTGGCCCCTTGCTGATGGGTCAGCATCTTTGATTTCCCTTCTGTCTTCTCTAATGAAAAGCACTCATATCCAGTAAATCTTTCCTTTACTCTTATTAAAGCAATTGATGTTGGTTATTGAGGTCTGTTCCAGGCTAGGTGAGAATCAATAAGGTGATCCACTTAATCACTTCAGCAATCAACGAGCTCTTTTCTTAGTTTGCACTCCAGCCAGTGCCTGCAGAACTCCAAAGGCTTATCAGGCCCTTATCACCCACAGAGCAGCTCAGAGATGTCACCCTTTGTTTCCTTTCCCCCGTGATCTCAGGGAGTCCTGAGTCCTCTGAGCCAGCCCTGCTCTGTGCTTGTTCTCTGCTTGCATATATTTGTCAGAATAATGACCAACCCCGTGCTTCTGGGAAGCACTCCTTGACGTTAAGGGCTGTGGACACTCAATTCCTGATCACAGATGCTCTCGTTTGGGCCCTTGTGTCTTTGTCCATGCTGACCAAGGACCTGGAATGAAAGTTACTTTCTCTCAACAGAGCAAAACCTCTCTTCTACCTGAAGATTCATATTCCGTCTTTGCTCAAGACCCTGAGGAAGACTCAGTTATTTGCTCCTTGTAATGTTTTGAACACAGGTCTATGCTGAGGCATGTTTCATGATATTTGGTTCTTCCCTGTATTCTAGCCTGTCTGTGGTCTTCTTAAGAGAGAGCTAGTGCCTTAGTCATCTCCGAGTCATCAGGACCCACCCTATTGCCTGGCACACAGTAAGAGCTCAGTTTTGTTCCTTGGAGAGAAGGCAGAAAGGAAGGAAGGAAGAGAGGAAGGCAAAGAAGAAAGAATTAGTTCCTTTCTAGAGTCCTGGATTTTAGCATAGGTTCAAGGCCTGGCATTGCCAATAATTGCTGGGTAACCTTAAGTTGGATATATAATTTATTTCAGCCTAAATTTCCTTATCTGTCAATGAAGTAGATAATCCCCCAGATTCCTTCCAGCTGAAACATTTTGTAATCTTATGCCTCTAAGCCTGTGGTTCTCAACTCTTTCATACTCAAAGTCACTTTTTGTAACAAATATTTTGAAATCACTTTTTACCAACATAAAATGAAATGCTCCCATAGTATAATCTACCTTCAAACAATTAGAAAAAAGTAATGTTCTAACTGTAGTATAAAAGGAAAACCATATATGATAAAATAACATGTTCCTTTAGGTGAAAGTTCCTAATGGTATTGTGGTTGTTTACTCACTTAGTTTGGAGAAGGCAATGGCACCCCACTCCAGTTCTCTTGCCTGGAAAATCCCATGGACAGAGGAGCCTGGCAGGCTGCAGTCCATGGGGTCGCTAAGAGTCGGACATGACTGAGCAACTTCACTTTCGCTTTTTCGCTTTCACGCATTGGAGCAGGAAATAGCAACCCACTCCAGTGTTCCTGCCTGGAGAATCCCAGGGACAGGGGAGCCTGGTGGGCTCCGTCTCTGGGGTCGCACAGAGCCGGACACTACTGAAGCGACTTAGCAGCAGCAGCAGTGGTCACTTAGTTGTGTCTGACTCTTTGTGACCCTATGGACTGTAGCTTTCTAGTTTCCTCTGTCTGTGGGATTTCCCAGGTAAGAATAATGCAGTGGGTTGAGTGGGTTTCCGTTTTCTTTTCCAAGAGATCTTCCCGCTCCAGGGATTGAACCTGGGTCTCCTGCATTATCAGGTGGATTCTTTACCATTGAATCACCAGGGAAGCCTGAAAGCATGGCTAGGCCTCAACTAGAAGGCACGCTTGGAGGAGTGAGGTGCTGATATTTCCCCAAGAATCACCTTGAATGACTGTTGTTGACACCATTTGACTGTTTTTAATGATAAAGTTCTAAACGAGCAGCTTGCACTCCTTCCAGAATTGACAGAGTAGTTATATCATGGAAAATTCAGGGTATGTAAAACAAAGGTGTTTTTTAAGCTCAGATACTTACAAACAGAATTTTTACCTATGGGACTAGCTGCTGGGGCATTCAAAGGCTCTCTGGGGAGCAGGAATGTTCTTAATAGTGCTGGGCTGTCTCTGACACTGAAGAACTCTAGGACCTTTGTCCATGCACACCACCCACCAGCAGGGCCTCCAAACATTGCACCGTCCAAGAGCTTCCCCACCTACCAACATCCAAAGTGCCTTTTACAGGATATTATCATTCCCCATCTTAAAGCACTCTAAACTTTAAAACGTTATATGAAGGGCTGGCTTCATGGCTTGTGGTTTGCATACCAGCACTGGACCCTTGTTCTTAGAAGGGCCCTATGCTTGGGTTTCCCGGGTGGCTCAGTGGCAAAGAATCTACCGCAATGCAGGAGACATGGGTTTGATCCCTGGGTCAGGAAGATCTCCTGGAATAGGAAATAGCAATCCACTCCAGTATTCTTGCTTGGAAAATTCCATGGACCAAGGAGCCTGGCAGGCTACAGTCCATAAGGTCGCAAAGAGTCGGACATGACTGAGCAAAGCACACATGTGCTTGATTTAATGCTTCCTTGTTGTCTTAAAATCCTTAATGGTTTTTGAACAAGGGTCCCTGAGTTTTCATTTTGCACCAGGCCTTGCCAATGATGGGATTAGCCCTGGCTATGTATACTGATGGGGTCCCATAGATTTTCCAAAGTATATGAAGGATGTTTAGTCTTTGAATGATTGTCTTACTTTGCCTAGCAATGCCTTCTTTTAATTATACAAATTATCCCTAATTATTTGTATTGGTTGATTGATGAGCAATTTGTTCATTCATTAAACTGCTGCATGCGTGCTCAGTTGCTTCTGTAGTGTCTGACTCTTTGTGACCCTATGGACTGTGTAGCCCGGCTCCTCTATCCATGGAATTCTCCAGGCAAGAACAACTGGAGTGGGTTGCCATTTCCTTCTCCAGGGGATCTTCCTAACCCAGGGATCAAACCTGCATCTCTGGCATCTCTTGCATTACAGGCAGATTTTTTACCACTGAGCCACAGAAGAAGTCCAAACTGATGCATATGGAGCTTCTATTACATACCAAGTAGACTCTGGACTCAGAAAACCTTAATTCTAATCCTGCAAGAACTCACAGACCCTTGGTGTTATTAATAATAGGGCTTCCCTCATAGCTCCCTCATAGCTTAGTCGGTAAAGAATCTGCCTACCGTGCAGGAGACCCAGGCTCAATCCCTGGGTTGGGAAGATCTCCTGGAGAAGGAAATGGCAACCCACTCCAGTATCCTTGCCTGGAAAATCCCAGGGACAGAGAAACTTGGTGGGCTGCAGTCCACGGGGTCGCAAAGAGTCGGGCATGACTGAGTGACTAACACTTTCTAATAACTCTCCTAACCTCTTGCCCAGAATAATTATGAAAGCAAAAAGATACAGCATATTTGGAAGTAGATAGTACATTATGTCAATTGCTAATTTGATTACTGTTCTCTGCATCTCTGGAGTGCAGCTTTCTCCTATTTTTTTCCCTGTTAGATGCCATGGAACATGACACTTTTTAAAAATTTTTAATTTTATACTTTTATTTAATTAATTTCTTTTTAAAAAATTATTGTGTAGTTGACTTAGTTTCAGGTGTACAACATAGTGAGTCAATATTTTTATACGTTGAATATATAATATTTTTATACAATATTTTCTACATTACAAAATGATCACCGTTAGTCACCATCTGTCACCATACAGAGTTATTAGAGCATTATTGATGACATTCTCTACGCTGTACAGTGCGCCCCATGACTTTTATTTTATCACTGAAAGTGTGTGCCTTTAAATCTCCCTCACCTGTTTCACTCACTCCTCTCCTCAACCTCTCCCCTGGGGCAACCCCTAGATTGTTCTCTGTGTCTAGGAGTGTGTTCCTGTTTTGTTATGTAGATTCTGATTCATGCCATCTGTTTTGCTTTGTAGATTCCACCTGTAAGTGACTTTATACAGTATTTGTCTTTCTCTGTCTGACATTTCATATAGCATCATGCCCTCTAGTATTATGTTGTCATGAATGGCAAGATTTCATTCCTTTTTTTTTTATGGCTGAGTGATATTCCACGTTATGTATATGCCACATCTTTATCTATTTATCTATTGATAGGCACTTAGGTTGCTTCCATATAGGAAAATGATACTCAATACCAAATAGTAACTTTTCTATGAAAATCAGGAAATGAATAGAGTAATTGGATTCAGTAAAATTTATCAATTTGGGTTTCACTAGACTGAGTGACTTCACTTTCACTTTTCACTTTCATGCATTGGAGAAGGAAATGGCAACCCACTCCAGTGTTCTTGCCTGGAGAATCCCAGGGACGGCGGAGCCTGGTGGGCTGCCGTCTATGGGGTTGCACAGAGTCGGACACGACTGAAGTGACTTAGTAGCAGCAGCAGCAGTTTGGAAATTATGATAATTCATAAAAGAATTTTACCCAATTAAAAAAGAGATGTTAAGTTTGGTTGATCACAGAATTATGGAAGTTTTGAAATGGACTTCAAAAAATTATCCAGTGCTTGAATCTGTTATAACACCCTACCGAGTATTCATAGAGCCAGCTTTGGCTAATTCTTGTGATGTGTGCTGTGGGAGCATGTGCTTCCTATGCTAAGAATGTTTAAAAAAGCAATTTAGCAGACTTCGTATGCTAATTACAAATTATTCTTATCTACTCATTAAAGTGGGGCAGGGCAGCATGCCTTTTACTTGGCATGCTTATTTAATCTAGCTGTATTTTATAGTAACAAAACTGCTCTGAAAAGACAATTTATAATTCACACTTCTCACTAATTCAGCTCAGCCCTAAGCAATTAATTTTTTATTAGTTCAGTATTACCATATTAAGAAGAAATAAAGAAAATATAAGGACTAACTCTAGGAAGTATTATTCTTAGAATCCACTGGGATATAGTTAATTGATTCAGAGATTACTGTACAGCAACAACTTGTGCTTTGGAGGAAGTGAAAACCAGTCTTGCTTTAATTTGCTGAAGTTATGGGCAAAGTCCCAATATGGTCCAGGCATGGTGTCATATCAAGGATGATCCTAAGACTCATTTATGGGAAGAGAAAGGGCCAAGGCAGGTGGAAATTGAAGTTCTTCACTTTGTGGTCCTTTATGGAAATAGAATTGAAAGGGGTTAAATTCTTGTATGGATTACTAGCTGTATTAAGTTTCTAGCTGAGAATTTGCAAATTAATGCTCTTTGGTGACACTAAGGAACTGGCAGATTTTATTTAGATAGATTGTATATGCAAACCTATTTATATGCATATGGACATCCATATGCATGTGTGCATGTGTGCGTTTGTGCTATGAAGCCTGAGGAAGTCAAACAGTCATGTCCTCTGATAATGCCAGGTGGAGTGGGCTATTTAATAGTATTGGAAGGACTCAAGTGCCTTGCAATCAGAATTTAAGTCTTCCTGCCCAGAGGGGCATGAAACCCTCCTCTTGCTAATAAAGCTCACAGAAAGCAGAAACTGTGCAGCTGCCTAAAAATGGAGAGGCAGATGATTCAGGTTAGAGAGACAGGGAGCTGCAGCAAAATACCGCGCGTGTTGAAAGGAATCAGAGTTTTCCCCAGAAATAAATTATTTAACACTTTAGTGCCTAGTATTTACAAAGGCTGAGTTCTAGGATAGTGTGTGGGTGAAGCCCAAGGTTTATTATTAATAAGGGCTCTGAAGTAAGGCATGGGCATTCCTGTGTGAAGGATGTAGGATGCGAGAGTGGTGGGCAGGAAAGACAGCCTGTTCTACACGTTTATTTGCAGCATTCTTCAAAGCCTGGTCCACCAACCACCTGCATGAGACTCAACTGCAGAACTCATTAAAAATGTGAATTCCTCAGCCCCACTGCAGGTTTGTAGAATTAGTAATATGGACTTTTAAACAAACTTCCTTGTGGATAATTTTAAAAAAGTTTTTTATTGATGTATAGTTGATTTACAATGTTGTTTTAATTTCCATATAGCAAAGTGATTCAGTTGTACATATATAAATATATTTGTATATATATATTTATATTTTTCATATTCTTTTCCAGTATGGCTTATCACAAGATATTGAATATAGTTCCCTGTGCCATATGGTTGCAGCTTGTTGTTTATATCCATCTTATATATAATAGTTTATATCTGCTAATCTGGGTAATGCTTAGTCATGTTGAAGACTGAGAATCAATTCTTTTGGGAAGAACTGAATAAGTAATGGTTTGCTGTCTGTCTCCCTTCTAGAATACGTGTTTCATGCGAACAAAGGATCACGTCTTGTTCCCCAGTGTATTTCTGGAACCTAGTTCAGTCTGTCAACCATAAAAGTCACTCAAGAAGTAGTTTTCGAATAAAGACATGAATGAATGAATAAAAGAAACTATAAACTGATATCATAGCCTACTATATATCTTTTACGGTTCTTTGCATTTTGGTAATGGAGCCAAAAGATTCTATTATTTCACAATGGGCTTAGATATTTTCAGTAGAATCCATTTAATGCTTTTTAAAAAATCCTGCTTTAAAAACCGTAAAGCATTGTCGTATATGGGGTCTTGTGTAGGCGGAATCTTCCTGATTATTACAGTGAAGATTTTGGCACTCTGAGGGGGGAACACCAGGTGTGGGTATCATTCCTCATAAAATTCTTTTTTAATTAAGTTTGCTTCTGTTTCTGTTTTATATCACACACCTAGCGAGAGAGGTACTTCAAGGAAACACGTATGACTTTACAGTTGAAACTGGAGGAAAGAGTTCAAAGCCAGAGCACATCATATTGTGGTGGTCTGACCATCTTTCAACTCCCTCCCTGTTACGTAACGTAAGGATACACTGGAGCTGCAACCTTACCCTGAGCCCTTCTTCCTCACACAGAGGTTGTTTCATAAAGTCCACTCAGGCCATTCTTCTCAAGTTCTTCATACACTTTTCACCAGAAAAAAGAAATCATTCATATCTAACAAAGAGTCTTGGATTCTTGAGATAGTTTCCATTATAAGTTTTTGGCACTGCTGTTACCCTCAGCTCAAGTTACCTTTCTAATCCCCCTTCTTTCATCTGCTGAAAATGGATTATTTCCTTATTAGCTTGAAACCGTTACTGTTCACTGAGAGCAGCCTGTGTATGAACAGTGCTAGCTCTGGAATATTCCTGAAGATTCATTGTTGCACAGAAACTTTCCCTGAAAACCAGCTTTCCTGAGAGTGGGATGGCAATTTGTTTTCTGGAAAGGGCTATTATCACAGGAAAACCTTCCAGACCTCTGTCTTGAGATAGGTGAGCACAGCTGACAGGTTGGGAAACCCCAGCAAAGCATTTTCTGGGGAACCCTGAGTTCCGAGGTGATACCTCATGGGTCAGCTCCATTGTAGGTGCTTAAGGGGAGGGGACAAGAAGACCCAGGAAGTGAGTCTCCAAATCCTCCATACTCCTTCCACTTACGCTGTGAACTATTTCATCATTAAAATTCTCCTTATTTTTTTAAATTTAATTTTTATTTTATATTGGGGTATAGTTGATTTCCCATGTTGTGTTAGTTTCAGATGTACAGCAAAGTGGTTCAGTTATACATATATGTATATCTATTTGGGATTAACGTATACATACTGTGAGTGAGTGAGTGATAGTCGCTCGGTCGTGTCTGACACTTTGCGACCCCGTGGACTATTCAGTCCATGGAATTCTCCAGGCCAGAATACTGGCGTGGGTAGCCTTTCCCTTCTTCAGGGGATCTTCCCAACCCAGAGATTGAACCCAGGTCTCCCACGTTGCAGGCAGATTCTTTGCCAGCTGAGCCACAAGGGAAGCCAAAGAATACTGGAGTGGGTAGCCTATCCCTTCTCCAGTGGATCTTCCCAACCCAGGAATTGAACTGGGGTCTCCTACATTGCAGGCAGATTCTTTACCAACTGAGATATGAGGGAAACCCTACTATATATAAAACTGATAACAAGACCTACTATACAGCACAGAGAACTCTACTTAATATTCTGTAACAACCTACATGGAAAAGGAATCTGAAAAAGCAATTCATTTTCTTGGTTCAATTGAAAAAAAGTTCCCCATCTCTTAAATATTTTAGAAATCACCTTTATAGGTTATCTCAAATTTGAAACATTTCTTGAGAATCTTACCACGGTCCATGGACATTATTCAGGCATCTGTGAATTTGGGTGTGGAAAATTACACCTTTATATTCACTAATCTGTAAATAAAATTTCTCGCTTTTATTAATTATGATTAGAATCAGGTCACAGTCACACCCGCAAATCCTATGAGTATGTCACCAATAGGAATTATAGATATTTTCATATTGCATAACAGTTCTTGAAGAGATTTTGAAACATGATTTACATTTACCACTATATCTGGTAATTATTAGTCCCTCCAATAGAGTTGGCTTCTTGATGCCTTAATAAAGAAGGACTTATTTTACCATAGCATTTTATATAGTTTGATAACTATATTTCACTATTATTAGTATTTTTGGTAGTTTGATGCACTTTTTATGCACTTAAAAATAATTCTAACAAGAGGTTTATAGGCTTAACCAGACTGTTAAATGGATCAATAGCACACAGCTGAAAAAAAAAAAAAAAAGATTTCAAATCCCTGAGAATCACTCAGTGTCTGCCTTTTGTGGTTGTGATTGCTAATGAATTATGATGAGAAATGAAGAAAATCAAAGACTAGAAATCAGAAGGCCAGGGTTTGAGATCCAGATCCTGCTCCTTTTCAGCAAAAGAGTAAGCCATGAACCCCTGCTTGTTGTAGAGAAATAACCTCTTCCTGGGGTTATTGGGAGGATTAAGTAATCCTACCATGGGATCTTCCTAACTGTCACATCCCAGCTTATTTCTTTTATCACAAACATGCATGTGTTTTTCTTCTAAAATAAAATGCTGATAAAGCTACCCGACCCTTGCCTGTAAGATTTAATCCAGGTCCTTAGCACGGCAAAGGGGCCCTAACACACTTTGCCCTGCTCCCCACCAAACCACTCCAGCCACAAAGAACTCTCTGCCATTTCCTGCCACACCGTCCATTTCCTACCTTTAGGCCTCAGCCCACACAGTTACCTGGGCTTGTAATGCCTATTCTGTTTTTTTCCACCCAGCAAATGCCTACTCCATTGTGACCTCCCTCTCTCAAGCTTTCCTAGGTTCTCCCAGCCAGCAGAATCCCTCCTCCTCCTCTGTGCTCCCAAGGATTTGTTCTCATCTTCCTTTATAACATTTGCCACATTTTATATTAATTTATTTTTTCCATGTTTGGTTCTCTCATTCTCTGTTATATTGGGTTGGCCAAAAACTTCCATAACAGCTTACAGAAAAACCTGAACAAACTTTTTGGCCAACCCAATATTATACCCTTTTTCAAGCATGGGATAGGAACTTGTGTTATGGAGGAAGCTTGCAAAAATATGATGATATTATAATTGCATTGATTTGATTTGAATCATATTTCTTTTATGTTGAATTCCAGAGACCACTTGAGGTTTGTATGTGACTCCAAAGATGTCTTTTACAAAAGACTGAGAAGCACTCATCTACTGGGGAAAAGGGATTGAAAAAAAAATCAAGGATTGAAATACATGTGGTAAATTCTTGGAAAGCACGGAAGAGGGCACTTGGCTAAGGATGATTGTCTTCCTTGAGAAGTTTCAGTTTATTTTCTCCTCCTGGAATAAACTCCAATAAAGCCTTCAACTCTCCCCTTCATTTCCAGCTCAGAGTTCCCAAGAAAAGAAAGAGTCTGCCAGGCCAGTGAAAAAATAAGGACGGGATAGATTCTTCTCTCCTGTCCTGCTCCTGGTTTCTGATTCTTGGCTGATGGAAGTGGAATTCTGGTTAGAGCAGTTCATTGGCTGGAGGTGGGGCTATTCCATCCATTCATCCAGATCCCAGATACAAAACCCCCACAGCTAAAGGGAGATTGGCCGAGGGCAGGCTTGCTGGGGGTGCAAGCAAGCTAAACTCCAGGGGCAGAAGGTGGATAAAGGACACGCGTCTGGTGAGTGCTGTGGCAGGCACTGTGCTGGGCATCACAGCACTTCAAAGCTTGGGACAGAAGTGTAAGTTAGAGATTCTCAACATTTTACAGGTAAAGGAACTGAGGCTCAGGAAAGTGAAGAGATTGGCTCCAGTTTCAGCAGCAGCGCTGCTGAATCCTGGTCAGTATGACTTATGCCTCTACATGTTCTTCCTGCTCTAGCCAACAGCCCCAGTGCTTCCTCACCCTAGAGTCCTCACTGGTTAAGGTGATCTCCAAAAAAGGCTAGAAAATATGTTTATTCAATAATTCATATTCATATTTAAGCATATTAGGTTTTATGCTTTTAGACTAGTCCTTAAAAATCTTCTTGGGGTGTGCTAAGGACCATAGGAGTGTGTTTTTAATACGTTAACATCTATTGGTTATAAAATGCTGTTACATAATCGTCTTTGACACAACATTCTCCACCTCCCTGCAGATTTACAAGAGAAGAAGTTGAGGCACAATGTGGTTAAGGGATTTGCCCAGAGGGGAGATTTGTTCAGTCATAAAGATGAGCCTGAACTTTTTCCACTTCGCATTCTGTTTTGAAAGACTCAAAACATATGCTCAAGGGGGGTATCTCACTAGATTTCATGTCAGATCGTCCTCTTGGTAATTTAATCCTGTCATTCCTAGTTATATCCCTTTGGAAAACCACCATCAATCCTTTCTCTTCTGATATTTTTATGCAAAAAAAAAAATTCCCTGTGCAAACCACCTCACTCACAGACAACCACCTCAGCGACACTCCCCGCAGTGTGTACCGCCTGTATGACTCGCACCTCCGTCCTCCAGGCAGCTCTAGCTTCACTCTCAGTCGAGATTTATTCAGAACCTCCCAGGATAGGAGGGGGCACGGAAGGATCTGGTTATCTCGTGGACGCAGGCTCTTCTGCTTCCTTTGTCTAAGTGATCGTGTCTAAGTTAGAGTGCAGGGTTCCCCAAAGGGGGAGGACTATTTAAGTTTTGTACATGTCGCCCTCCAAAAACCACTTGACATAAATGTTTCATGGCTAGCCTCTGTGAGGCCAGGGCTGGAACACTCAGCTGTGAGGGTGTTTGTATTTGTGGAACTCTCTTGAACATTTGCTGCGGGTTTCAAACAGCTGCTCCACGGAAGCTCTGGGGAGAAGGAAGATCATGAATATTCAGGTGAAGCCACCAGAATGAACAGCCGTTAATAGAATAAATGCCTAAACAGTTGTGTAAGGCTTATTAAGACCTATTGGGGCTGAGATAATAAATTCCCACTCTGACATGTTGCAACTACTGTCGCTTAAACACTTTGGACCACCTCTTCCCAAATGAAGGAAAAAAATGATGTTAGTTCTCCATGCAAACACAAAGAAACACCTGGAAGCCTTGGCAAGGGCACGAGGTTTGGTAGAGATCTTTCTGTGGATCGCTGCATCCCCAGGAAGATGATGTACTGTTCATTGTTCTTGCTGTCAAGGTTATCTCAGTTGACTACAGGCTGGAGTGGGCACTGCTCTGGCACCTGAGAGATTCTGTCCCGACTCCATCAGACCCCATGGGCATCAGCTGAGAGTTCATACAAAACCCTGGGGCACCGAGCCTGGACCTTGGCCCCCTCACCCCAGCCCCTTGGCCTGGGACCCCTTCCCTCAGCCCCTTCCAGAATGGTATTGGACAGACCAAATATATACTAACATCAGGCTCTTATGTTTTCCGCTCCATCAATCCATAACGGGGAACAGGATACAAAGATTGCAAATGTAAAAGTGACCTTTCCAAGAGGCAGCACCTGGTGCATTAAGAAGTCCCTTGC
>NW_011494529.1:2854916-2891162 GCF_000754665.1 Bison bison bison
GCTTGCTGTAAAAATGGGGAACATGGGAGGCAGTCGAGAGGCGCTGTATTCTCCTTTGGAGGTTACCTGTCACATTGTGTTAGGCCGAGTCAAACTGCGTGGTTCTGGCACCCAGAGTCACAAGGCATCAACCACAGGGAAACAGAGGAACTTGCCCACGTTTGCACCTAGGGGCAGACTCAGTAATATTTGATCAGAAACCTGCTGTCAATTCAGATAAAGGGCATTTGAGTTCAAATGAAGGCGACTAACTTAATGAAGTGAGCTCGCACATGTAGGGCCACATTTGCTTCTCCAGAGCTGTCAGAGAGAGCTCACCCAGACCAGTCGTGTTCACTTATTTTCCCCACCCCTGAAGACTCGATGGGGTCCTGCTAGACTCAGAGTCATCAGAATTGTGGAAAATACACTCACAACAAAGAAATGCTTGTTTCCCAGATTCCCAGTGCATCAAGGAGGAAGCAGATTTGAGGATGTAGCGAATCTGAGGCTGAATCAAGGCCCGAGGGATTCAAGGCAAGTCATTTTGCTTCTCCGAGGTGTAGTTGCCTCATCTGTGACACAGGCATTATTCTGCCTACTCACAAGCTCATTTTGAGGATTAAAAACATGTAAGCCCCCTGCTTCTCAGGTGACTCAGTGGTAAAGAATCTGCCTGCCAATGCAGGCAGGAGACGTGGGTTCAATCCTTGGGTCAGGAAGATCCCCTGGAGGAGGAAATGGCAACCCGCTCCAGTGTTCTTGCCTGGAGAATTCCATGGACGGAGGAGCCTGGTGGGCTACAGTCCATGGGGTCGCAAAGAGTCCGATACGACTGAGCGACTGAGCACTCATGCAAGCCGCCTGCTGATGGCGTTGGCTCATTGCAGTTGCTCAGTTAGTACTGTTTATTCGTTCCTTTGACAATTATTCACGAGTTTGTTTATTTCTCTTTCTCAACATTCCTTTCACCAATGGCTTGGACAGGGTTAGGTTAAAAAATTTCCTTGCAAAGCGGAGATTAGCTTCTTTCTTATACAGTTTCAGACATCTTCATGCATTTAACCTACTGGGTAAATCAGCAATTTGCCTAAAAGCCAGGCAAATGAAAGGGGAAACAAATCTTAGTTGCCCTTTTCCTTCAGCTCTCCATACTCTACTCTGCTTCAATTATGGGTGACCTGGTTATCAATATAAGAACCAAAGCTGTTTCAGAACCTTTTGTGTCATGGTCAGAGTTCCTGAGGAAGAACAGATGGAATAAATTAATTAGTCAAAGCATGCTTAACTGGAAGGACATTTCTTTCCAAGAGTGGCCAAAGGGTAGAGGGGACACACAAGGGACAAGGTAGATGAAGTGCCTCAGAGAGCCAGAGGGCTAGGACGGGGCATCCATCTGTATTTTGAATAAAGATGTATATTTTTTTGTTCCCATTAACAAGTAAGTCAGGAGGGGTCTGATAGCTGTTATTCTTCCAGGGATGGGTCGGAAAGTGACCCTGAAAATCTGTCCAAATGGCAAAACTCTTTCAGAAGAGTGGGTAGGAAGCCTTTCCTTTCATGTGTTCTCAATAGAGTTGAGGCAGACGTTTGTCTATAATGATGCCTCCTGGCAGGAGTTTGGATGGGTTTGGTGGATGCGTTTAGGAAGCTGCTGGCAAAGATCTCCTTGCTTGGCCAAAAGCAGGGGCCTGGCTGTTTTGAGACCAGATTATCATACTGTTTCTCTCTCTTTTTTTTCTCCCCTCTATTCCTGGCTAACAGTCAGTTCTTCACCTCCCTGCTTGCTTTGCTTGGCACCTCTCAATACCAACCATCACTCCCTGGTCCTGATCATTCCACTCCAAGATGGAGATCTCTGGGAATACCGTTTTGTGATTTTTATCACACAATAGGTGTGCACTCTGGGCAAGCCCACAGCGTAGAAGACCCTCCAGGGCCCCGGACTGTGGATGTGACATGTTCACTATCATATACCTTCCCTCCTGCCCGAGATCACTTTGTCACGCAAAGCTACTCTACTATTTCTGTTTCTCTCTGAACCAGAACAAACAGTAAACAACACATGCTTTTTATTCCAACCCTGGAAAAGAAGAGCTGTTTCCTATGAAAGCCCATGCCAGGCAGAGTGCTTCTTTTTCCAAGAGGTTTTGGGAATGAGTGATTTTTTGTTTTGGTCCAATAAGCAGGAAAAAAGAAGCAAAATGGAGGTTGCTTCATAGAAAATCAATGTACAAAAGGACCTGAGAGATGACCAAAGCTAATCTGTCAATGCAGGTGAGAAGACTTGGGGTCCAAGGTCAGGAAGGTCAGGAGAGAGCTGAGGCTGCCATGGAAATAATAATGAGGATAAATGACACTTACTTAGGACTTTGAGGAGCAGGTGTTATCTTTTTACTTGTAAGGGTCCTCTCTTACTCAGCGGAGGAAATGTAGGCTCAGGGCTCTTAGGTGACTCACCAAACTCACCAGATAGTAAGTGGCAGATGGAGGACTCACTCTTGGGGGCAGTTTGGTTCCAAAACCGGGTGCTTCGACACTCATTGTCCTAGACTGCTTACCACCGCTCCCCACTTGCAAGCAGAGTCCATGCTTCCAGAGGTGCACTGAGGGTTTCATGCTCTCAGGTGACAACAAACGGACCACACTTCCCATGTTAAGTTGCCCCGACAGGGTCAGTGGGAGCAGGGGGAAGCAGGCATACGGATCTCCTGGGCTGAACCTAGGCAAGTGAGCCTAAGCCACCGGCTTAATCTTTTGCAATCTTTGACTCAAAAAAACTTATTTTGCAGTTGTGGTTAGAGGTAATTTCAAATACATTCCAGATGTGACTAGAGGCTGGTGAGAAGGTCTCGGGGGCAAGAGGGAGCTGGGCCTTGCGCACATAGCACCCAGGGCTGGCTCAGGAAGTGGGTCTATCAGCTGCAAAGGTAACAAGCTTCCTTTTGCCTCTGGCCAGAGGAAATGTGGGGGTAACAGGGGGAGGGCTGCAGCTGGCTTGAGCTGGGTGGCTGGTGGGGAGAGAGGGCAGCTCCCAAAGGGGAAGCAGCTTACTGTTTCCTTGCAGTGTGGCACGGGATGCATGCTTTCTGGAGCCAGATAGATTTGGGTTTGCACTTGACCAGCAGTAGCTGGTAAGTAGCTTAATTGTTCCAATCTTCAGTATACTCATCTGTGAAATGGGTCTGGATAACTGCTTTCTGGGGCTGTTTTAAGAATTAGGGAGAAAGTATGCATAGAATCTGAAACAGAAAATGTTGACTATTGTGCTTTTATTTGGGGCCAGGAGCAATAATTAATTCAATAGTTGTAGAATTTGTCTCCAACTCTCTCTGCTCAAAAGTTCCTGAAGTTTTAGAGAGAGCAAATCCCCAGGGATATTATTAGGTTTCCTGAGCGGGGTGAGTGGATAGGGATGCCGATTGCTCTACACATAAGAGAGACAGAGGGCATGGTTGGAGGGCTATGGGAGTGGGGAGGAGTGTGGGGAAGGTTCAGGGAGAAGGAGAGAGGTAGCAGTAACTCTTGGGAAAAGAACTTGGGGAAACCAGAGAGATTCCCAAGGAGGAGTAACAGGAGGTTTTGCTTTGTGCCATGAAATGTAAACCTTGTACTCTGCCTTCATTAAAGAAATGCTTGGTAAAAACCTATCTTTTATTTCAGTGGCTTCCCTGGTGGCTCAGATGGTAAAGAATCTCCCTGCAATGTGGGAGATCCGGGTTTGATACCTGCATTGGGAAGATCCCTTGGAGAAGGGAATGGCAACCCACTCCAGTATTCTTGCCTGGAGAATTCTAGGACAGAGGAGGCTGATAGGCTACAGTCCATAGAGTTGCAAAGTGTTGGACACTTTAATGCTTTCAGAGTGTAATTTGCGATATCCATTGACAATAGGCTCCAGGATACGAGTGGCTGAGAGTGACTCAGTTTATTTGGATCTGTGTTGGGCAGGGTGACCCTGTATTCTCTGGGTGTTACCCAGCATGATGAACTAAGTGGACCCTCAGGAGTGTTCCGCTGGCTCGCTGGACTGACTTGCTTTAGAGTCCAAAGAGTTTTTTCTCTTAGTAGCCTCTGTCAATGGGTTGAAACTGGTGAAGGCAATGATGTTCAACTTGGGGCTCAAATCTGAAACTTTTGAAAAGTCTGAAGAGCAGCCTTCTTAAAGGCATCTTCCTCAGTGCTTCAAATAGGCTACGGGTGTGGCGTAAAAGAAGGAAGAACTCTGGGAGGCCATTTTTGTCCAGGAGAATAAGACAAGTAAAAATCCTAGTTGTCTGCCAGTAATGAGAGCCACTGGCAGAACTTTCTGTTCCCTGGTTGTCCTGGAAGGAGGTCTGCAGTGTGGGGAGTGAATAGAGGGAGCCTGGGCCTGGAGTCTTGGGTCTATCACACTCCTTGTGATTGTTACCAAGTCATTTGCCTCTCAGGGCCCTCTGCCCTAGAGGGAGTCAGCAATGGCCAACCACAGAGCTCTTGGGAAGATCTAAAACATAATTATGAGAGTACATTGCAAACTATAAAATGTTACACATGTATGCAGCATGATACAAATACAATAAAGCTGGAGGCTCAGCCTTGGCTCTGATGTTCTCTAGTTATGTGATCTTGAGCACCTCCTGGGACCTCTCTGAGCCTCAGTTTCTCTGAAGGAAAGGAGAGGCTGCAACCCTGACCCTACTGGGTTGTAACGTTGACCAAAGTGTTTCATAAATGGTGCAGTGCTATAAAGGTAAAGGTTTACTGCACCTACTTTTTACCACTTATGAATTTTAGTATCAATCTCAAGAAGATTAAAGAAAAAAATGAAGCCCTTATATTAAACACAATGCAGGACACAGAGCCTTTTAATGCCCTGTAACACTCACTTCCAGTAAGAGGAAGAAGGTAAGCCTTTCTGAAATGAAACACTCTTCCAAACCATTTTATTTGAACTTAATTTTACTATGTGGCTAGTGTGGACAGATTTCTTCTGTGGGTAACACATGACTCACCCCTCAAGATTTTCTAACACCAGTGAAAGTTACAACTATTTGATTTCCCCAACGAAGAGTTATTAAGCGGTAATAATCCCAGAGAATATTGGGTTAGGTGTGCCCACGCCTGTTCTCAGGAAGGCCCAGGCTTGAGTACAGTTAATACTTCATGATAACTCATCAGCTAAACAAAACACACGCAGTGACCTGGGGTTCTGAGCATTGACTGCAGCTGAGTCAGCTCAGTAGCCTCTGGCTTGATCATCCCAGCGTGTGTGTGTGCTACCAATCTGAATGGATGCAGCTGCTGGACAGAGGGCCCTGCAGATCCCTAAACCCAACATATCCCAAAACAAACAAAGCATCTCTTCTTCAACCTGCTCCTCCTTCTTGATTCTCTGTCTGGCTAGTGACACCACCATCTCCCTAGTCCCAGAGTCTTATGATTTTAGGGATATAATAGACACCACACTCTCACTTCCTAAGGCCAATAAGGACTGGACTACAGCCAGGCAGGCAGGCAAATCACTTTGCCAACATCTGCTGTTTGTCGTATCCCCTCATAATTGCACTGCTGTCCCATTTCAGGTCCTCAGCAACCTCATGTGGACCATGGCAGTTCTGTTTACATTTGCTGATCTCATGGGGATCTAGTTGTCCTGCCCGCCTTTAGTCTGTTCCTCCATGCAATCCTCTCCCCACTCATCTGCATTCTGAGCTTTGAAATGCACAGATATGAGCATCCCACACCCTGATCACAAGCCTTCCTCCTTACTTACTCCTTGCCGGTAAAATTATGTTGAAATTCCTTGGCCTGGCATTTTAAGCTCTTCATAATCTGGTCATTTTTGATCATCCCTTGTACCTTGTCCCTTAGCTATACTCAACAACTTGCTGTTTCTCATACTTGTTAATTTTCTCCTCATACCAAATCTCTGCTCATCCTGCCAGGAGACCCCAAACTGGTGCCTCTTCCAGGAAGAGTCCCTTAGCTGCAGGTAAATGTCTTTTAATCTATACACCCACAGAAGTTTCTGCATCTTGTTAGCCCTTATTGCTAAGACTATGCCTTGTCACAGGTAGGGGGCAGCACAAACGATACTTTCTCAGGTCGCTTCTGAGCACTCTCCTTTTAAAGCATATTTCCCCTATCATTCTCTTTCATAGAATCTCATTTTTCATAGGATTTCATAGAATTCTCATTTTTATAATTTTGTATTTGTAGGCATGCTTATTGCTTAGTGTTTGCCTTACCTACTTCACTGCAGTCGAGGTTTGTCTCCGTTTGACAAATCTAGACAGCATATTAAAAAGCAGAGATGTCATTTTGCTAACAAAGGTCCATATAGTCAGAGCTATGGTTTTTCCAGCAATCATATATGGATATGAGAGTTGGACCATAAAGAAACCTGAGTGCCAAATAATTGATTCTTTCGAATTGTGGTGTTGGAGAAGACGCTTGAGAATCCCTTGGAAAGCAAAGAGATCAAACCAGTGAATCCTAAAGGAAATCAACCCTGAATATGCATTGGAAAGACTGATGCTGAAGCTGAAGCTCCAAAACTTTGGCCATCTGATATGAAGAGCTGACTCATTGGAAAAGACCCTGATGCTGGGAAAGATTGAGGGCAGGAGAAGGGGGTGACAGGGAATGAGACGGTTGTATGGCATTACCAACTCGATGGACATGAGTTTAAGCAAATTCTGGGAGATAGTGAAGGACAGGGAAGCCTAGTGTGTTGCAGACCATGGGGTTGCAAAGAGTCAGACATGACTTAGTGATTGAATAACAACAATACACTGCAAACTCTCTTGTTTGCATAGGCATGAAATTTGCCCTTGTGTTTATGACTATCACCAGGGCTTAGCAAAAGTGCCTAACTCATAGTATATGGTAAGTAAATAATAGATGAGAAAATAAACAAAAGTAGATGTTGGCACGTCTGCCTAGATTGTCAACTTCTTGAGAAGTTGGTTTGCATTTCAACCATTCCCTTAGCCCAGTCTTTCTGCTGGGAGTTGCTTAACCAACAATAACTGAATTGGATTTTAATTTTAGGTCTTCATTTCTTTCTGTTGAGTGAGGAAATTGCTATGGATGACTTGTTGGCCTTTGAATTTGTTTGTGACAGAAAAGTGGTAGAAAAGTATGCAATTAAATAGTCTTTGCTTGTGTTCTAGCACATTTCCACATGCGAAGTCCTCAACATACTTCCCAATGAAAAACCTTTTCATGGTAAAGCAGATCAACACAGTGGCTGTTAGCAGCAGAAAGATAATTAACAAATTTCTGACATGAGTCTGTTTATTCTGCTACTGTCGAGGGTAATCATATTGGTTGAGGAAAATCCTTTTGCCTTGATTCTAAGTGTTCACATGTGCAAATATTGTCAGACCTGGATTCTGACTGTGAAATCAATGTGTAGAAATTTATGTGTGCATTCATATTGTGGATGACCCATAACTTTAATGAGGGCAGGACATGATTTATTTGTGAACTGATCAAACTGTTAAGTGTTCATCTATTTATCTGTTATTTTCTTCTTTTATTTTTGATTCACTCATTTGCTTGCTTGCCTAACAAGTACCAGAATGGTAACTGTGGGCCTGGTAGAGTCAGGGCTATAAACATGAACACAATGTGTACCAGTACCAGCCCTCCGTGGAAGTTCAGGATGCATAAAGCGATCACAAAAGGCTTCATGGAGAAGTCAATGTGAAGAAAGAAAATCCTTCCCTTTGATCAATAAAGGGAAATGGGATCTTCATTCAGGCTTTTATATTGCTCTTCCTTATTGGGTTCATTTTGTCATTTGCCGTATCATGTGTGTATGTCTATAAGCTGTGTATGTGAGTGTGTGTGTGCTCATATAGTCAATTAGCCTAAATTCTAAAGCGAACTGAAAGAGAGATGGAGAAAATTAAAATTTATTGTTTTCAAAATCCCTTATTTACTAAATAATTTTTTTTTTTGGTGTAGAGTTCATCATTCACACACTCTACTGAAAGAAAAGCCAGTGTACAGTCAGATGAGAGAGCACTGCTGGGTGGTCGGAGTGGGAAGCTGATGTGAGTCACTCAATCATCTCCCTCTGAAGAGTGTCTAGGGCATTGAGTTACGTTATGTAAAACCTACTGGCTGAAATTATTACCTCTGTTGTCTCCCTTTCATCTTTTTCTTTTAACTTTCAAGGTTTTATTGACTAGATCTATGCAATTAATATATCAAGATGCAATCAATAGCTGTAGCATTATTTTCCACGCATAAAGTTTCTGCTGATGAAGAAGAATCTACCAATACCAAGGTGGGGGAAAAGTTCACACCTGCAAATGTCTCTCAACTTGCAAGCAGGCTCATCCAAAAGGTCTCCTGGAAACTTTGGCCCAGATCACAAAGGTAGTGACCAGATCTCTAATGTGATCCCAGGTATGTCTGAAATACTTCAGGCCCATCAAATAGTGCATAAGATGATGAAGTAAACACACTCATGTGCCCACAATCAGCATAAGAATAAAATTTTATCACTATTATGGAAGGCTACTGTTATCTCCTCTTCAATTGCATTTCCCCTGTTCTCACCATGCCCCCTCCCTCTCTTCCCCTTATGGATTTGTGGTGAGTACTTTCAGCCTGCCATCATTTTCTAAAGGCTATGGGATATAATTTGGCTTGTATGAACTTTAGATTTCAGTTATTCAGCAAGGAGAATTTCCAACTGTTTTGCATTTTCTACCTTGGATTATCACCAATTTTTTTTTAGTTGATCTGACCCTTGGAAGATAAGTTAAACTTAACTGAGGTGTAAGTAGGTGGTTTCAACTAGAGTACATCATCCCACAGAGACCATGGTTAAGCTCCCCATTGATTCGGCTCAGTTATCGTGAATAACAATATGAGTGGGAGGAAACAGGATGATGTAAAAATTAAAAACTGGGTTATTAATCCTGGAGGAAGGTTAATGAAGAAATAATTTGGGGAGTGCAATTGCCATCTGGTTCTTTTCGGGACTCTCATTCTCCTTCACACTTCTGACACCTGATTGGTCATCATGTGTGTGGGCTAAGTCGCTTCAGTCGTGTCTGACTCTTTGTGACCCTGTGGACTGCAGCCCTCCAGGCTCCTCTGTCCATGGGGATTCTCTAGGCAAGGATACTGCAGGGGGTTGCCATGTCCTCCTCCAGGGGATCTTCCCTACCCAGGGATTGAACCTGTGTCTCTCACGTCTCCTGCATTGCCAGGTGGGCTCTTTACCACTAGCACCACCTGGGAAGCCCTGATTGGTCATCAAGTGTTCTCAATTCCTCTTCTTAAACATCTGTCAACTCTGCGCCTCCCTCTTCACCACCTACTCACGGCCTGTATTCAGGCTCTTATCACCCTGGACTGTTCTTTTGTAATAAGTTCTTAACTCACTTCATGCTACCTCTGTCCCCTCTAATTCTATCCCTTTTACTGAATCCAGAGAGATCTTTCTGAAACACAAATCAGAGTAGTTTGCCTCATTTTTCTTAAGACCTTTCATCGGCTTCTCACGGCCTTCAGAGTAACATCTGGTATTCATACTCGGGGGTCCCTGCCCACCTCTGTGCGTCATCCCTCTGTCTTTACCTCCCCACTCTTGCTTCAATCACGTTGTGTTCCATCTAGTTTTTTCCTTTCATGTAGATGTGCCTGTGGGGGCTTCCTGGGTAGTTCAGTGGCAAAGAATCTGCCTGCAATGCAAGAGCCACAGGAGACATAGGTTTGATCCTTGGGTCGGGAAGATCCCCTGGAGGAGGGCATGGCAATCCACGCCAGCATGCTTGCCTGGAGAATCCCCATGGACAGAGGAGCCTGGAGGGCTAAGTCCATAGGGTCGAAAAGAGTCAGACACAACTGAAGTGACTTAGCCTGCGTGCCTGCAGATGTGCCTGTGACCTCGGTGAACTACTTACTACTGGTCCTCAAGGGTTAGGTCTAGAGTCACTCCTTCTGGATAACTTTCCTTTGTTAACCCTTTCTGAGTTCTCAGAACACCCTCGAACTCTTCCATCTTTGCACTTAATACATTATTATACAGGTTTTTATTTGTCTGTTTCCCTCTCTGGCCTGCAGGCAGAGGTAGGATTATTGTTTATTTCTCATCTTGCTTAGTTTGATCCATATTTGTGAAATGGATGAATGTGTGCATGCATGAAACTAGAGGAGGAAAACTGAGAGTCATTCTTCCACTTGAATGTAAGGTGGTGGGTTTTTGACTGTTTTGTTCTTTGTTGTAGCTTCTGCACCAAGCACCTTGGCATTTAATCGACGTTCAATAAACAGCTGATGAGAAAATGAACTAAGATTTCTTCTGTGCGACTCCGCAGGGTAGACAAGATTTCTTCTGCTTGACAGTGGGTAGAAATTCCAGGGATATTATCTGGGGGAATCTGTTCTAGTCCTGCAATTTGCCAGCAGGAGGCTCAGTTTTGTGCAGGCCATGAGCCAACGTAAATCAGGTCTAGCAGCATGATTGGCACTCCCTTCCCCCTGGATGGTTTTCCAAACACAATCTGTGGACCACCTGGGAAGCACCTGCACTAGAGTCAGCCAAGGTAGATGTTAATATCTGGGTCCTCAGGAGACTAGACAAGTCAGAATTATTGGGGTGGCTCCAGCAATCTGCTTTCCATTTGTTTCCTGTGGACACTGGGAAAGCCGAACAATGGTATGGGCTACACTGGAAGCATAATAAATACCCCAATCACTTCAGGAGATCTAGAAGAGGTTGAGCAGCCTATTTTGGATACCACTAGGCATGCATCTGTGGAGAAGGCAATGGCGACCCACTCCAGTACTCTTGCCTGGAAAATCCCAAGGATGGAGGAGCCTGGTAGGCTGCAGTCCATGGGGTCGCTAGGAGTCAGACACGACTGAGCGACTTCCCTTTCACTTTTCACTTTCATGCATTGGAGAAGGAAATGGCAACCCACTCCAGTGTTCTTGCCTGGAGAATCCCAAGGATGGGGGGAGCCTTGTGGGCTGCCGTCTATGGGGTCGCACAGAGTCGGACACGACTGAAGTGACTTAGCAGCAGCAGGCATGCATCTGACTCTCCAACTCACCCCCGAAGTAGTACATGAACAGCACAGTGTAGGCACTCAGCAAAATTTGCTGAAAAGAATGAAAATGGGGCTTTTTCTTCAAGTCCCCCTCAAAAGAAAATGGGGCTTGAAATTGAGGAATCACAGTTGTAACAAGGGTTCAAAGACTAGTTCATACAAAATTAGGTAAACACACATAAGGGAAGCTAAGTGTTTGTCATTTATCTATATACTTAGGAAAGGCTGGATAATTTATAGGAACCAACTGTCAGATCTGGTTATTTTTTGGACTTGAAATTCCCTTTATATTTGCAAATAACACCACAGATTATAAGTCATTAAATTTCTCCTCTAGCATTTTTTTAAATAAAGTAACATTTTTCGAGCATTACAAAATCCCAATAAAGATGAATCCCTTAGAGGTCACTTGAAATTGATCTGGATAAATGAAAACAGGGCTTGAAATTGAGGAGTCACAGTTGTAACGACCTTAATTGATTTGCAAAACACTCACCAGGAAGGAGGATGAGAAGATATATAAACACGGTGCACGTAACATAAACACTTTATTTCATTTGGCAGGAGATATCTTTTAGGGAGGGTAATGGAGGGGCTTGTTTCCCTTTCTGTTAGGCATGTTTCCTTTTTAGTATTTACAAACCATTGGCATCTTCAGGGACACCTTGACACTTTCCTGCCTAGGATCTTCCTTTCTAATCATCAGAGATACCAGCAGCAGAAAGAATCCAGAAATCCCTGTGAGGCTGGGAATACCTTTTCAAAATCAACTATGAAATTTCCTGACTCTTACATTTGGAATTTTCAGCTGGTGACCTTGGATTTCTCCAAGGTTGTGCTTTTTGATCCAGTGAGTCTGGAGTCATTTTTACCCTTCTCGCTTTAACACGTTTCAATATTTCTATTGATTTGGATATTGGAAAGAGATGATTAAAATGCTTTCACCTTGCTAACGATCATTTGATTTTCAAGGATATAATCTTATAATGCTGAAGATTACCTCCCTGTTCCTCATCTCTTTCACTTCATGGAGGGGGAGGGGATGCACTCTAGAGTGGGTTTAATGGTGACCTCCTCCCCCACAAAATATATATCTACTCAGAACCTGTACAGGTGATCTTACTTGGAAAAAAGTGTTCTGCAGTTGTACCTGAGGTTCTCAAGATTAGATAATCCTGGATTATCTGAGTAGGACTAATTCCCATGGTATGTATCTCTAGAGGAGAAAGAGAAGACAGGCATGGGTGGATGATGTGACGATGGAAGCAGAGACTGGAGTGATGTATTCACTAGCCAAAGAGAATCAAGTGTTGTTGGCAGCCACTGGAAGCCAGGAGAGCTCCAGACCTGCTGATATCTTGATTTCAGACTTCTGGCCTCCAAAGCTGTGAAAGAATACATTTCTGGTGTTTTAAGACACCCAGTTTATGATAATTTGTTAGGGTTGCCCTAGGAAATGAATGCAGTCTGTTTTGGACCCAATCTTTCCAGTTTTTTGCTACCCTTGTCTGCTATAGACTAACATTTACTTGTGCTTCATTGACTATGCCAAAGCCTTTGACTATGTGGATCACAAAAAACTGTGTAAAGTTCTTAAAGAGATGGGAATACCAGACCACCTGACCTGCCTCCTGAGAAATCTGTATGCAAGTCAAGAAGCAACAGTTAGAACTGGACATGGAACAACACTGGTTCTAAATTGGGAAAGGAGTACATCAAGGCTGTATATTGTCATCCTGTTTATTTAACTTACATGCAGAGTACATCATGAGAAACACTGGGCTGGATGAAGCATAAGCTGGAATCGAGATTGCTGGGAGAAATAGCAATAACCTCAGATATGCAGATGACACTGGCCTTATGGCAGAAAGTGAAGAAGAACTAGAGCCTCTTGAGGAAAGTGAAAGAGGAGAGTGAAAAAGTTAGCTTAAAGCTCAACATTCAGAAAACTAAGATCATGGGATCCAGTCCCATCACTTCATGGCAAATAGATGGGGAAACAATGGAAACAGTAAGATACTTTATTTTCTTGGGCTTCAAAATCACTGCAGATGGTGACTGCAGCCATGAAATGAAAAGACACTTGCTCCTTGGAAGAAAATCTGTGACCAACCTGGACAGCATATTAAAAAGCAGAGACATTACTTTGCCACAAAGGTCTGTTTAGTCAAAGCTCTTGTTTTTCTAGTAGTCATGTATGAATGTGAGAGTTGGACTATAAAGAAAGCTGAAAGCTGAAGAATTGATGCTTTTGAACTGTGGTGCCAGAGAAGACTCTTGAGAGTTCCTTGGACTGGCAAGGAGATCCAGCCAGTCAATCCTAAAGGAAATCAGTCCTGAATATTCATTGGAAGGACTGATGCTGAAGCTAAAACTCCAATACTTTGGCCACCTGATGGAAGAGCTGATTCATTGGAAAAGACCCTGAGGCTGGGAAAGATTGAAGGTGGGAGGAGAGGGGGACGACAAAGGATGAGATGGTTGGATGGCATCACTGACTCAATGGACATGAGTTTGAGTAAGTTCCGGGAGTTGGTGATGGACAGGGAAGCCTGGTGTGCTGCAGTCCATGGTTTCACGAAGAGTCGGACATGACTGAGTGACTGAACTGAACTGAACTGAGTCTGCCACAAGGCTAGACTTATCCTGACGTTGGAGGTCTCCTGCTTTGATGAGGGATCTTACTCTACAGTCTGTACTGGGCAACCAGACTTTGAGAACAACCATGGTCATCTTCCCAGGTGGTGCTAATGGTAAAGAACCTGCCTGCCAATGTAGGAGATAAGAGATGTGGGTTCGATCCCTGGGTTGGGAAGATCCCCTGGAGGAGGGAATGGCAAACCCACTTCAGTATTCTTGCCTTAAGAATCCCATGGACAAAAGAGCCTGGTGCACTACCGTTCATAGGGTTCCAAAGAGCCAGACATGACTGAAAGGACTTAGCCTGCACGTGTTGTTCTAAGAGATTTACATGCATGCATTATTTTACTTAAAAAAATTTTTTTTTGTGCCAGACAACTTTATATGAGGGATCCTAGTTCACCTACAAGGGATCAAACCTGAGCTCCCTGCCTTGGAAACATGGAATCTTAACCACTGGACCACCAGGGATGTCCCCGTGTATTACCTTATTCAGTCTTCACAGTCAGTCTCTAAAGTTGGTTCCATCATTTTCTTCCATTTTCTAAGTGAGGAAATGGAGGCTCAGAGGATGTACCTGGTACACACTTGGGTGACTATAATGTTCAGAGCAGGGCTGCACTCTGAACTTGGGTCAGCCTCACTCCAAAGTCTTTTCTTCAAATCCTGCTGAATTTCAGTGAAAATAGGGAGCAGAGCTTTGACACTGATGAGAGCATGCGTGGAGATCTGGGTGACTTCTCAGGGCCTATAAATCTCTGCAGACTAACTCACCAAAGACTCCCAGGATGTGACAATCTGATTTAATCCCCCAAACTACATTATGAAAAAAATCCTTATTAGCAGCTACAAGTTACTTCAAGTCATGGGATATTGAGGTTGCTCATGAATAGAAAAGACCACTAACATTAAATTTTAGAATCTATTTAGTTTGTGAATCACTTTATATTGAAAAATGTATCTTTAGACTAAAAAACATTGATGAATAGCCCTCTGATCTCTTTGTAGGAAGGATATTTTAAGCTTAAAATTAATAGGAGGAATCATGAAGGAAAATTTAGATAGGTTTAACTACATAAAATTGACCAATACTTGTAGGTCAAAAAATCTGAAGCAAAAGTAAAGGGCAGGCATTGCACCAAGCTCATGTTCCCCTCTTTCCCTACCACCAACTCTGCCCCATGAGTGAGCAAGTTAACCTGTTACTTGTTCTTGCTTCCCCATGCTGTAGCAGGGGCCCAATAAAGCTTGTCTGAAAAAATAAAAGTATTTAGATGATGCAACAAATATGAAGAAAAACCTAATAGCCTTAATGTATAAAGACATCATATATATTGGGAAGACAATAATATTACCCAATGTAAAATAGATAGCCAATAGAAATTTTCTGTATGACTCAGGGAACTTAAACTGGGGCTCTGTAACAACCTAGAGGGGTGGGAAAGGGTGGGAGGTGGAAGAGAGGTTCAAGAGGGAGGGGACATATGCACACCTATGGATAATTCATGTTGATATATGACAGAAATTAAACCAGTATATGCAAAGCCATCATCCATCTATTAAAATTAAACAAATATAATTAAAAAATATTACCCAATAGATAAATAAACAAGGGAATAGTGAGGTAAATTATGATATGTCCATATAATAAGACATTAAATCATCATCTAAATGATGTTTAGGAGAGGTATTCAGCAGCAGGAAGATTCTCATTATGAAATGCTAAATCCACAAAGCAAGCTGTAAAACATATTCACTATAACATCATAATGAAAAGTAACATCTATTCCTGACTCCTTATGTGCCTAGCTCTGCACTGAATGCTTTCTATGTCTTATCTCCTTGAGTCCCTCAGACAACATAATGAGGGCTGTCGCACTACAATTTCCATTTTGTATTTGAGGCACATCAGGGTCAGAAAGGTTGAGTAACTTTCTCAGTGTCATCCAACAAATTCGTAATGTAACTCTGATTCAAATCCAGGTCTGTCCTCAAATCTGGGTAACTCTTTCCCTTTCTAATGGTTTACTACACTCTAAGTCACTGGATGTGGGGATCCTGTTTTTTTATCTTTGTAATTTTCGTAGTGCTTTGCAAAAAATTCCTACTTGTTGAATGGTGGGAGATAGCTACTTATTGATTAAGAGAATAGGTTTGATAGTTTGACTGATCTGGGTAGTGCTGGACAAGGGAACCACTCCCAGGGTCAGTTTCTACCCCACAGTAAATCGTGGCGCTATGCTAAGTCACTTCAGTCGTGTCCGACTCTGTGCGACCCCATAGACGGCATCCCACCAGGCTCCCCCGTCCCTGGGATTCTCCAGGCAAGAATACCGGAGTGGGTTGCCATTAATTGTGGTGAGGAGTAAGTAAATTTGCCTGCTTGGAGGCTTAGCTTGGTGCGTCGTGCATAGAGTGTACAGAAAATAGCAGGTGATACTGAATCCAATGGTATCATACCTCTTTGTGTAATAAGGCAACATATTTATAATTTTAACAGTTGGTAAAAACATTTCCTTTAGGGAATAAACTGTTTTTGTTTGTGGTTCATAACCTTGTGGTTCACTAAGGGTATTTGAAATCTGAGGGTAGGAGTGATGTTAGCTCAACTTTCTATATCCTTCCACAACCCCCTCAAAAAGAGGAATGGTTCAAACCGTTGCATCTCAGGATTAAGATTTTCTTTCTCCTGAGAGAGAAGAGAGGAGTACAAAGGGGTGAGGCTGAGTTGGTGAGCAGGCAATGAATGAGCTACAGGAAGGCTGAGAGATGTGCCACTGAAATGCTCTGCTGGCGAGATGGTCCTGGCTTTTACGTTTAATGGTTTGCATGATGTTGCGTTGCTGTAATACTGCTCCATTCTCTTCTCTCTGCACTCCCGGCAATTTCTTCCAAAAATCTACTGAACTCATATATGCTTTGCAAGAACTTTTAAATAAGTAGAAATGACCTCTTTCCTGACCAGGTTGGACAGCGGCCCAGGAAGCAATGGCATTTACTCAAAGGAGCCAGGAGACCTGGGTGACAGTGAGAACAACACAAGCCTCTCTGAAATGTCTCAGAAACTTTCAGACCTCGGCAGAGTAAGGAGTGGATTATATGGACACGAGGGACCCCTGTGGATACTTTGTTACCCGACTGTCCTTTGCACATACGTGATAAATGTCTCGTGGCAATTGAGAACAATAAAGAGAATCTCTATGTGGCTTAGACTGGAATCACAGAGGAATTCACAGAAGGAAAGGCCCAAGAGTTAGGGGAAAGTGGAGAAGGCTTGGTTCAGAAGGTGTCGCTTCTGATGCCTTGGAGAGCTGACCCAACAGTGGGTTTGGCTATTGTCACTGGGTTGAGAGAAGCACCCATGAGGACAGTATTGATCCAACGAGCCAGCGACCAACCAGCCAGCTCTGCACCTCATTAGAATCAGTACTTGTTACTTTGGGGACCTCTGGAGGATACCTAGATGTTATTGGAGGGTGGTCAGAAAGAGATCATGTGGCTGTCACAGAGGAAAGAGGATCCGTGAGTTCATTTTGGAGGGGAGCAGGTGACTCCAGATCCAGGAGCAGGTGGTCTGGACCTGACCAAAGAGGAGGGAATTGCTGAGAGCCTGTGTGTTCAGAGAGGATGGGATTCAGCCACAGAGCGGTCAACTTGCCCGTTGCCTAGGAAAGGGCACCTTGGATGCCTCTCAGTTGGAAGATATTATCTCCAGATGGAATCCTCTGCCTGCTGGCAAAGTCAGCAGCATTATTTGGTAATATTTTGATGTGCTATTTATGTGGAAAGGAGGTTTATTGACATGTCTTTCACATCATGCACAAAACAACTCTAACTTTTTCTTTTGAAAGGGACAATAGTGATGAAGATGGTGAATCTTGGAAAGGACTTAGGGGCAAAGAACGAGCCAGGCATGGGTTTGTGCCCAACACCATGTGTCCTGGCAGGAGCATCCAGGCCAAAGCTTGATTTGCATTCAGGCTGCATCCCTGATTGGGGAAGCTGGAGTTGCTTGTCGTCCTGATGAGTCTGGTGAGAGCTCCAGATGAGGGGTGACAATGAACGGGAAAACGCTGCAGAGGGCAGGGATGGGAGGGGAAGGCTTGGGGGAATTGCCCAGGGCTTTCGTGTCAGGCATTTGCCTGTTCATCATCTCCATTTGGGCAACAACAACTTAAGCAAAGCAAGCAAAGAGGTTCACGTAATTTTAGTGACCCCTGAAAAACCTCGCGCATCTCTGCTGGGAAATGTGTGCTTTTCTTCCATGCAGCGTTTGTTTTAAGTATTTAGCTGCCCCACACAGTTGCAAGTTCATTTAGCCATTTTCTCTCTTGCTCTCTCCTTTTCTCTCTCTCTCCCTCATGAAATCACTTTAGTCAGCACAAATTTGGAGGCAGAACCAAACCCAGTAATAGCATATCTCAGACTGCTATCAATTTTCCGCCAGAAGAACATTTCGGGACACAAAGTCCTTTGTCTATTTCCAGAAGCTCGATTCAATGACATTACATGAATGACTACAACCCTATAGCATGTTCTGCACCGTTTCAAATTGTAACCTAAAAAAAAGGAAGAACTTGGATTGCAGCCAGAGTGTAATGATTTCAGTTCTTAAGAAAATCCAGCAACCATTATAGCACATTCAATATTTTCTTGCTGTGGAAATTTAAGAATTGACTCTAATCAAATAGCAACCCCACCACCCCCATCCTCCATTTTCTTATGGTTCCTGTTACTAATAGGCCTCCCACGTCTGTTTTGGCTTAAAAAAATAAATAAGTTTACAAAATGTTTTTAAAAATTGGGCTGAATCAGACAATTGTATATTTTAGAAAATGAAGGCAAAATGTAAAACAGGCTAATCACGATTCCAAATTCAATCTTCAGGGCCCTAATTGATCCCATCCCAAAGGTAACATTCTATCTTAATTGACATGCTGAGATGGTTATAATTATGTAAAATAAAACTGGGTCTGGTGGAAACTCCATGGTTTCTTGTTGAACAGGAGATGGCCAGCTTTTATAATAGTTGATTGCAAAAGGATGCAACCACTTTGCTCATATTTCCTATTTTGGTTTGGCCCTTGTACATGCACCATGAGGTCCCCTACTCTTTGAACAAAGTATGGACATCAAGGGGAATTTTGTGTCCTTACATGTTCCTTGGAGCTGAAGGAGGCCTGATACAAAGGGTCGATATTTTCAATGTCCATTCCGGAAGTCAGTCAAAAAGGGGGAAGGGGCATGGATAAAATGGAACATTTTCCCATTTGTTGGCAGAGGAATTTTTCTGCGAGATGGTGACCACACGCACGAGCTCGTGCTCAGCCTGGATAGGAAACAGATGGCAGCGAGCAGGCGCAGAGCAAATGGAGATTACAGGATGCAGGGCCCACGGGTTGGACCCACAGCCCTTCCGGGATGCGGGGGAGCCTGAATGACGATTCCCATAAGGAGCCTTCATCCCTTCTCGGACCCCTGCAGACTTTCTGCCTCTCTGAGGAGGGCACCCCGAATGGGAAGCCAGGACTCCCTGTGGGTCAGACTGGATGTTGAGAAGCAGGAAGGTAGGAGGCCTGTTCATGCAATCAGGAGAGGCAGAGGCTGCCTTTGATGGGATGGAACACCTGTGCCTCTTGGCATCTTGCCTCCCTGGATGGGTGAACCAAGTGAGTCCCGTGTGTGGTGATTAGTATTAATCACCCTCTTGCCCAGTAATGCCAGCCGTGGGGGTGCCTTCGTGTCACATGGCTGTGCTCTCTCTACTTCCCGACAGTGTTCGTCTGTCAATGTCCCCACCAGTCCTGATTTCTTTCAGAGCCTCAAGTGTCTCCAGGCCGGTTGCAGTGTAGTTTCTAACTGGCCTCTCTGCCTCCGATCCTGCCTTCTCTAATTCACAAACCTGCCTATGTGACTACCGTGTCTGAACCCTGGCACGGCTCCCTTGAGAACCTCAGAAAGCCAAGCAATTGCTGTTACTTACTTACTTGCCTAATTGTTTGTTCCATGCTTCTCTGGCTGTCAGTTTTCTCTTGGATCCATGGCATCTAGCACAGTGCCAGGCCCCGAGTGTGGAGCCTTGGTATGTTTTTGTTGACAGGCTGACTCCCCCACTCACGGGGTGTTACGCTCAAGTGTGCTCTTATATACTTCCCTTAGCCAAGTATCAGTGCTTTAGCTTCAGCAGTCCCCAGCCTTTTTGGCACCAGGGACGGATTTCATGGAAAACAATTTTTCCACAGATTGGGAGTGAGGGGGAAGGTTTCAGGAAGATTCAAACTCAGCACGTTTACTGTGCACTTTATTTCTAACCTAATGCTGCTGCTGATCAGACAGGAAGTACCGGTCTGCAGCCTGGAGGTTGGGACTCCTGCTTTAATCAATATTTATCACCTACTCTAGACCCATCGGAGAAGGCAATGGCACCCCACTTCAGTATTCTTGCCTGGAAAATCCTATGGACGGAGGAGCCTGGTAGGCTGCAGTCCATGGGGTCACACACAATCGGACACGACTGAGTGACTTAGCAGCAGCAGCAGCTAGACCCATCGAGACAAAGAACATGGTGAAAGAAGCAATCTTCAGGCTGACAGAACTGTCTGGAGATGCTTAGCTCCTTAGGAAGGGCCTTGGACTGTAACAGTTTGATAAACAGAGAACAGTATATTTTGCTGTTACGTTTTGAAGATCCTCAACACCTCGGGGATGCATGGGCCTTAAGTCACCCTATCAACAGATTAATTTTACAGAAGAGGAAATGGAACCCTGAAGAGGTTATGTGATGGACATCCTGGGCCGTCACTACTTAGCTACTAGTAGAGCTGTGTGACATCACTACTTAGCTACTAGTAGAGCTGTGACATCACTACTCAGTTACTAGCAGAGCTGTGATGAGCACCTTGGCTCCTAGCCTGAGGCTTTTGTACATGTTGGGCTGGAGTCCCAGGTTATCTGGAAATCAACAAAATCCCTCCATAGCCCCTCCCTTAATTCTATTTCACTTTTACACCCGGACTTCCCAGGTGGCGCTAGTGGTAAAGAACCCGCCTACCAATGCAGGAGTCATAGACGTGGGCTTGATCCCTGGGTCAGGAAGAGCCCTTGGAGAAGGGCATGGCAATCCACTCCAGTATTCTTGCCTGGAGAATCCCATGGACAGAGAAGCCTGGCAGGCTACAGTCCATCGGGTCAGTTGGACACAACTGAAGTGACTTAGCATGCAGGAGTTGGTCTCCAGCTGCAAGTTGCAAACCTCCCTCCTCTCATAAAGATATGAGAAATTTATGGGGCTTCCCTGGTGGCTCAGGTGGTAAAGAATCTGCCTGCAATATAGGAGACCCAGGTTCAATCCCTCGGTTTTGAAGATCCCATGGAGAAGGGAATGGCAACCCACTTTAGTATTCTTGCCTAGAGAATCCCAAGAACAGAGGAGCCTGGAGGGCTACAGTGCGTGGGGTCACAAAGAGCTGGACATGACTGAGTGACTAACACTTAATGGCTTCATGTATTGCCCATTTATATGTTGTTTGTGCTCAAGGCCTCCACTGAGGGCCCTGTTGCTAAGAAACAGCTTGGGACAAAGAAAGGAGAGTCAACCCTGGAGCCAGAATGATCTGGGCTCAAATCCAGGCTCTGCTATTTCCTTGCTTTGTGAACTTGAGCAATTTACTTAGTTCTCTGGGCCTCAGTTTCTTCATGGTAGCAGCCTCACAGAGTCATTATGAAGATGAATGAGAAGATGTATGAAAAGCTACTATCACATTATAGGAGCTTAGTAGATATTTAAAGCCTTTTCCTTCCCATTCTTCTGGTACCCTCTGAAACTCACCTATCCTGAGCTTCTGTGCCATCAGTTCAGTTCAGTCGCTCAGTCAGGTCCGACTCTTTTCGACCCCATGAATCGCAGCATGCCAGGCCTCCCTGTCCATCACCAGCTCCCGGAGTTCACTGCCAAATTATTCATACCATTGCATATCTGCCCTTCCTTCCTCCCTCTTTGCATCTATCCCAAGGGGACATGTGCATTAAAAAAAGTTTTATTAGGAGTATAAATAAAAATTATACTCCCAGTAAAAAGTATACTCCAATACTTTTCACTGGGAATATAATTACTCCCAATAATTATTAGGAGTTAGTTTCAGTGTATAGCAAAGTGATTCAGTTATACCTATCCATATATTCATTCTTTTTCAGATATTTTCCTATACAGGTAATTGAGTAGAGTTCCCTGTGCTATACAGTAGGTCCTTGTTGGTTATCTATTTCATATTTAATAATGTGTGTATGTTCATTCCAAGCTCCTAATTTATTCCTTCTGCCCACCTTTCTCCTTTGGTAACCCTAAGTTTGTTTTTGAATTCTGTGGTTCTATTTCTGTTTTGTAAATAAGTTTATTTCCATCATTTAAAAAATTAGATTCCATGACATATACATTTAAATAGAATAATCTGGAATAATTTATAATAATTTTGACTATTATATATTATATAGTATAAAGCATATTATATAATTTATTATGTGTTATATAAAAATAAAGATATTTTTGTCAGAGATAAATAAAATACTGGGGTCAGTAGATGAAGTAGAAAGGCTGTGACCTTTGTAATCAGACCTGGTTTTGAATCGCCATGTCCCAAACTACAAATGACATGTACTTGTCAAAATGACTGTAAAACAGAGTTGATAATTTCCACCTCAAGCCTGATATGTGGATGAAATGAAATGAAGACCCTTCCTTGGTACAGGGGAGGTGCTCAGGAAAATGTTCATCTCTTTCTAGCATCTGGTACAGACTGGAGCCATCAGATGTAATTTCAACAATTATCTATTGAATTACCTTGCATTTCTAAACCCCAAAGGATTGATTCTTAAGGTGGGGTGTCCTGGAGCAGAAGAGAAGATTTTACCAACAGACATGCCCTACATTCCTTTAAGTGGTGAGGAGTGGAGGTTTTAGATGTGTTCAGTGGTCCCTACGATCCCTTAAGGGGCTCACAGCCCAGGTGTCAGTAGCATACACACATTTTGTAGTAAACAACAAGATAACCTGATCTAGGCTTAAAGTCACAAGGGTGCTTCCAACTGAAAGGTTCTTGAAATGGAGAAGAAGGAATATTTCTTTTGAGTGGATTTGGTGGACCATTATTTCCAGAAGGCACTAGGGTATGAGGTGGGCCTTGAAGGGAAGACAACCAGTGAGGGTTCAGAGAACTACTTTGATGGGAAGATCGAAAGGCTGGGCTCATTCTTGGATCCTGAAACATGCCCTACAGTTTACCTGGAGGCAGTTGGGGGTGAAGGTGGTGGAGTACAGATGACTGGAAATGTCCATAAATGAAATTTGCTGTACAGTTACTCCTAACCCTAAATGTGTTAGATGTCACTTTTCTAATCCCACCATATTGGTCATAACATTACAGGAGGAAGAGGTTACTAAATGGCATCAAAATAGAAAAGTCATTCGTGGGTGGACATCCTAGTCCCAGAACTTATTTCATTCTTGATCATTCCTTCATTCATAGCTTGAGCTTATTTTATGCCAGGCATTGTCTGTGGCTAGAGGCACAGCAAGAGCAAATTGTACCCACAGCCGAGGTAATGTATCTGTGTTCTCTCTCTCCATCTATTTGGGCCATGTTGTTTTGGAATTGTCAAGAGTAGCATCCCTGTGATGGCCCCACACATTGGTCCCTCTGACTTGCACCAGGGTTTGTGTTTTGGCACTCTGCCCACTTCAGTGGCATAAATGATGTAGTCATGTTCTCAGATTCACTATTTAGTGTGTAGGTCAAAGAGTACAGAGAAAATCACAGCAGGGGCTGATCAAGGCTATGATAGACATAAACATGAGGTGCTGTGAGGGAACAGAAAAGGGAAGTTGGAACCTGACTGTGCTGTCAGGAAGACTTGGAGGAAGCGACATGTGAGATGCCTGGAGAATGAGTGTAAGGGATAGTTTGGGGAAATAGAAGATCCACTGTGCACTAAGCATCACGGTAGGCATTATAGCAGTGGTGAGCAGAACAAAGTTCTCTCTTTCAAGGAGCTTTCATTCTAGTAGGGAGATGGTGACAGGCAGAGGGAACAGCATGTACAAAGAACCAGAGGTGTGAACAATATGTGGCTGAGCATGGCTAGAACCTGAGTGTAAGGCAGGGGATCAAGAAGAGGGTGGATTGGCAAAGATAGGATCGAGAGGTAAACAGTATGTGGATGTGTGGTCTTGCATGACCTTGTGTGCTAGGCTAGGGACGCTAAGCCTTGCCCTGAGGAGAGCAAGCAGCCAATGAAGAGTTTTCAGCAAGAGTAAACATGTTCATATTTCCCTTTGAGAACAATAATTCTGGCCACAGAAGTGAAAAATCACTCTGGCTACAGGAATAGAAATGACCTGGTGGGAGGAAAAACTGTGTTACTCTGGAAAAAATGATTTAACTTCTCTAAGCCTCAGTTTTTTCATCTGTAATATGGGAGTGCTTGTGCTCAGTCATGTCTGACTTGTTGTGACCCCATGGACTGTAACCCTCCAGGTTCCTCTGTCCATGGAATTTTCCAGGCAAGAACACTGGAGTGGGTTGCCATCTCCTATTCCAGGGGATCTTCCTGAGCCAGGGATCGAACTTGCATCTCCTGTATTGGCAATCAGATTCTTTGCCACTGAGCCACCTGGGAAGCCAGCAATATGGGAGTACTGTCCATCTAATAGGATTACTGTGAGATTAAATAAAGCAAAATAAATGGTGTTACCAGGTCCCACGTACTCTTCACATTTCAAGATGATGGGTTTTTAAGAAGCTCGAGTGCCAACTGGCTTTCAGGGAACAACTCTGGGAGAAGAACTACGGTGGGCTGGCCTGGGCCAGGTAGCAGACTGAGGTCAGAAGTAGAGACATTCAGCCCTTGATTCAAAATAGACCTAATAATGATTGCTGTGTGTCTAAGGATGATTGCTGGAGGAGAAATGTGGTGTGAGGTGGAACAGGAGAAAAATTGCTACTTGAGACAAAGAGTAGAGACCTTGTGAAGAGAGACAAGCCTTTGTCTCAGACACACATGGGTGTGTTTGATCACAGAACCTCAAGGGTGCCTCCAGGAGAAGCCACAGGGAAGAAATGAAGACAGTCCAAATGGACATGAAATAAATGGGAATGTGCTGGGTTAGAAGCAGGCAGAGAAGAAAAATATGAGAAGAATCTAGCGAGAGAGGGGGAGATAACCACGGCAGGAGGCCAGGAACTTTGAGAAGGGAAGCAAGTGAGAAATCCCCAGTTGTGGGTATGGCTGAGAGATTTTAAGAACAGGAATGTATAATTGCTTAACAGTGATTCTTACCTGTTTGTTGCTCTGTTTCATAACCACTCATCACTGTCCTTCTATATTCTCAGCAGATGGTTCAGGATTGGTGTTTGGGGTAAACCAAGGAAAGACGTGAAACTGTGTATTTGAGTCATCATGGAACAGAGAGAAGAGGACAAATATGGGAGGTGAAGCAAGAATGCTTTCTAAATGTAGCAGGAGCAGAAAATCGGAGCAACGACAGATCAAGAACATATGAACCCTGAGTCCACAGCCAATCTCAGGGAGAGTATTAGATTTGATGTAGAATGAAGTGAGGGTAGTGTCTCAGCAGTGTTATTAGAATCAGAAAGGACAGGGTGATCCCAGTGCACATTTGAGTTGCATATGGAATTTGTTCTGACCATCTCAAGAAGCACAGGATTTAGGAAAGCATAAGTGGCCTTTTGGGGAAAATACTAAACAGAGGCCCGAGTGAGAACCTTACCCATTTAATCTACATTTAAAGAATGGTATCCATCCTTCCATCCATCCACCCACCCACCTACTAATCCATCCATCCTTCTATCCTTCCATCCTTCCATCATTTCTGTCTCTCTTATTGCTCCCTGGAGCTCACTGATAAAGTAAAAATAAAACTGGGAAATCCTCTCCCATCCTTTAGAATTTCCACTGAGTAATGTAGAATTTTAGGCTCCCCTGGTGGCTTAGCAATAAAGAATCCGCCTGCCAATGCAGAAGACTCAGGATCCATCCCTGGGTTGGGAAGATCCCCGGGAGAAGGAAATGGTCACCCACTCCATTATTCTTATGTGGGAAATCCTGTGGACAGAGGAGCCCGGCAACCTACAGTCCATGCAGTCACGAAGAGTCAGATACAACTTAGTGACTAAACAAACAACAACAAGGTAGAAAAGCCTTTCCAGCCCCTTTTCTTGCTTTACGGAAGAGTTTCCTGACAGTTACCTGCTCTGTCAACAGAATCATCTTGAACCAAAGCGGTCTGCTTTTCCATTCACAGTTTGCAATCTAGATATGGATTTGGGACTTCAGGATTTAATTAGAATCTATTTCCTCCATTTTTAGAAGCTTATTTCCAATCCTCTTAGCTTGATCTGAATCTCTTGTATTTTTCCCTTCCGATTGGTATAGATACTTGGGAGATTTTTGCCTTCAGTTATTAAAAGAAAATGAACAGTTTTATTCTTCTGAAAGAATCCCACTCATATCCATCTTAGTTTCATCCAAAAACTATTTGGATACGTGGTTTTTACCGTGTTAGTCACTGAGGTTTGTGGTGACTGGCTTTGAGCCTGTGGTGGTGAACAAATCTTTGGATCACAACTCCATGAGTCTCACTCAGGGATGTAAACTCTAAAGGCACAAATGATTTTGAGAGTAGGTGGAAGCCACATTTATGGCTTGGGGTTCTGAATGCAGAAATCCACACTGTGGGGGAATCTGAGGTTGTGTCATAGAGACAGAGGCAAACCTTAGCCAGGCCATGTAGAGAGCAGCACCTGGAAGCCTTAATGATCAGTCTGGCTTCCTGTCTCTGGAGCCCTCTAATCCCCCAGGTGCAGCCACTTCATCTGCACCTGTGGGCTCAGCCTTGTTCCAGAATCTGGATTCAATCCTCTCCCTATTTAAGGAAAATTTAAGGAATTCTGGGCCATTAGTTCAATCAATCTGATGACTAGTTCTCAACAACTCAGATTTGCATCTGAGTTTCCCTGGTCTTTCTAGGGCTTACCTCATCTTGACCTCCTGGTGCTCGGTCTGAAGTTCTGTCCTGGGAACCTGTTCTCTAATGCCTCTGGAAAGACCACCCACATGTCTGGAAATTACCAATGCTGTTGAGAGACTTTATTAAAACTGGGGTGTCACTTACAGATGAAGCTTCCAAATGCCGGCTCCTGCCTACATCTTCCCTATTTCAAGCATCTTCTTCACTTGTCCCTTTAACTGGGTCTGCCTGATCTCTGGATGCAGGTCCATTTGCATGTCTTTATTTGGAAACATCTGTGAATCACTCTACTAAGTCCTATGAAAAAGACACAGTCTTTGTCCTTTGAGAATTCCCAACCTGGCAGTGAAGACAAACGTGGAAACAGTCCTACTCAGTAAATGAAGAATATGCAACAAAAAGAACAAGGAAGGGTGTCCTGTTGCTGAGGGGTTCAGGGTTGGTTCCACAGTGGAGAAAATTTGAGCCTTAAAAGATGAGTAGGAGTTGGCTGCACAGATAAGTTAGATGAACATCTCAGGGCAAGGGCAATTGTTTGGGGGCATTTTAAGCCATCTGCAAAGGCTGAAGCGTGGGGTGGGCAGGAGGTGAGTTCACCGAACTGGGCAAGGGTCAGACTGGTGATGACCTTGTGTATAAAAATGATAATGGCTTTGGCAATGGTAACAGTAGAGGAAGATACGTCAATAACACCAGATTCAATGTTTCTCTTTATAATATTCACAAAATATTAATATGAATAACTTAGACATAACAATAACTGACATTTATGTCCCATACTGAGTTCACTAGGAAGTTTCTGAGTATTTTTAACATCTGCAGGCAGATATTTGGGAACTTCTGGGGTAAAGTGAGTTAAGCAGATTTCTCAGGGCCTGCCATGTGGTAACTTGCTTTGTGACTAAGATGTGGCCAGAGGCACTCCCCAAATTTATTTGACTACCATTTCCCCCTCCTTCAATACTGGGAGGGACTAGAGTTTTGAACAACACCCTTTGGTGACAGACACATCCTGCTCAGTCCAGGGCATTTATCAACAGCCAGTCCGGGCTGTAAGAAGGAAGCAGCTGGGGGACCTTGTAAAAGTGCGGTGTTAGTCATCTTCCAGCCTACTTTGTTCCATCCTTCACATCCTGCTCAAGATGCTACTGCTAATCTCTGACATTGCACAAGATAAGGCTGTCAAGTAGCCACAATTTCTGAGTGAATGAAATACCAAGGAAAGAGAGTGGGAAGGAGTGAACTGTGATGATTGACAAGCACTCAGAGTGGGAAGAAACTTGAGAATGGGTGAAATGCTTGCACTGACAATTAGATATAGAGCCCATTTCCAAATTACGGTCTTGGTGTAAAGACTTTAGACCTGGGTTTAAAATGTTTGGGTAAAAATGACCAATAAGTCAATGTTTCTCAAGTCCTGGAAGGGCAAGACTCTAGTATACTAATTTTGTAGCTGTAAACAGCTCCTGGCATAAGGCAGGTGCTCAGTCCATCTATTACGTTAAATTTCGATTTTCTCTCTGGGACTCAGCTCACTGAGTTAGTTCAGGCCTGCTGGTTTCTGATGATGTTAAATATAATTTTCCTTTGAAAACTATGGTGACCTTTGAGAGGAAAGATTATGACTAATTTACAATTTGTTATAATAAATGTGTCACACTTATAACCAGGAAACAACAGTAATGTTTTGAAAGGTGTGTCTCTTGTTCTCCCTTCAAGCAAATTTTTTTTTTAAGAAGAAAAAAGGAGAATTTCATCCAAGTCAAATTGAGGATTAGAACCCATCAAGCAGATTCTCAGGATGCTCTGAGAACTGTTCTGCCAGTTAGAAGTCAAAGGCACAGTCATAAATGTAGAAAGGACAGGAGGCTGAAGGTGTTGTCTTTCACAGTGAATAAAATGAATCATCTCCATTTGGCAAGGGAGGACAACGAGAAAGGTTGAAGTCTTTGGACCTAATGTTTCCAAAAGTTGAAGCCAGTATAGTACCTGGCATACAGTAAGTGTTCATCAATAACTGTCGAATGAGTGAATGAATATGAGGGAAATTGGTGAAGCTTATTATCCCATTCATTCATTCATTCATTGCCTCTTGTAAAGATCTCTCCATTTAAAGAATTCCTCCTGTGGTCTATGGGGAAGGGTTGGGTGAGTCAGGAGCAGTTGAGTGACCTGCCCAGGTTACTCCACAGGTTGGGAGGCCAGCCAGCAGAGCCAGAGCTAAATTCAGAGCTCTGTGCTCCGCCAGGTCCTGTAGGTCCTCAGCCAATCAGGGCAGTGCATTGTGGTAGATTGTACACATGTTGCTTTCCATGAACACTGATGCTGTTTGGAGCATAAGGCTGCCTTGAACAGATCTCAACTACATGGAACAAAAGTAACTTTGAAAAAAAAATTCCTCACACACTCACACCCTTCCTGCCTGCCCTGTTGTGATTTTGCACCAAGGGTGCATTTTAATTGACGAAATGTGCTACACAGCCCAACCAAATTGAAAAGTAGCAACCTCCACTTACCATTTGGAAATGTGACGCAAGTGCCAGAAGTTAGGCTCGGAGGACTAAATGAGATAACAGAAGCTCCCCATCCTCTCTGGAAGAAGCGCATTAGTTTTTGCTTTCTCACATTCTGTTTGCTGTGGCCCACAGCCAAAAATGGCAACAGCAAAGATAATAAGTGAGAGTTAAAAATATGTGCAGAATGGCTGGGCTGTGTGGGACCCCAGGCAGCTGGAGGAGTGGCTCAGGTAGGGAGAAGCTGGGAGGGAGACAGGAGGGGAAAGAAGGACAGGGAAGAGGGGTGGAGATAGACTTGGAGAGACAGAGAGAGACACCTACATAGAGAGAGACACAGACAGAGAGATGGGGAGAGAGAAGCAGGGCAACAGAGAACCAGAGAGGGACAGACAGAGAGAACAGAAACATGAGAGCATGTGGGAGAAAAGTATACACATGCTCAGGGATAGAAAGATATACACTGAGAGGTAGAAAGAGAGAAGGAGTGGGGAAGAAAGGTGGGGAGGGAGGGAGAGACAGAGAGAGAGAGAGAGAGATGGGAGATTGAATCTGCTCTGAGCAATCATCTATACCAAACAGGGCTGGGTCAAAGTCAAGACTATGCAGTGGGGAGGAGCTGGGGCAGAGTGAACCCCATCAAGATGCTCCCTTCTCACACTCTGCTCAGGGCAGCATTTAGATGCAAAGGGAAAGAGACTTAATGTGAATTACAAAGGCAGCCATGATACTGACAAGCAGGAGAGGGATTCCCTCTTGTCATCAAATGACAAGTTACAGAGTAGTCCCTCTGGTCCCAGCCCCCCAGTTACCAGCCAAGCTGAGCACCCTCATGCTCACCCCATTTTATCACCTAATTCCTGTATCCCCAGCCCTAGCACCAGACCTGGATGGCACAGAAGCTTGCTGAGTATGTGCCAGTGGACATACATGATTGTGGCACCTCGTTCTCACTCAAAGCTTTTCCTTGACACCATGTAGTCCTCTCCTCTTTTCAGCAAACTGCTGAGAACCTACTGTGTGTCAGACACCAGTGAACGGACACAATCTCTTTCAAAGAACTTTCATTTTACTGGGAGAGACAGACTAGGACATCAGCAACTCCACCCCAAGCAGAGCACAGGGGCCCAGCCAGACCAACCTGGGCCACACCTGAGGGAGTGTTATGTGAAGTCTTTGACAAATGCCACAGTGTGCTGGCAGACTGGGGTCTGAAAGGAAATATCAGAGAGCAAAGAAAGACAAGGAAAAGACAAGGAGAAGAAGCTAGCCTTTACTCACGGGCTAGGCACTGTCTCATGTTTTTTCATTGAATCTACACAGAGTAACTTTAGCAGGTGGCCATTTTATCATCACTTTTTTTTTTCCCCTTTGGTAGATATGAAAATGTAAGTTCAGAGAGGTTAAGGAACCATTCCATATTCCCTCAGTTATACAGTGACAGAGTCACTAGCTCGGGTGAGTCTTTATACTGCCCCCCAGGACCCCCTCCATTCCTTCCAAGGCCTCGTGAGATTTCTCATCCTCCCAGGAGACAAAGGGCGGCCTTTAACACTAAGGCAGGTCCAGAACTGGCTGCCACCCGCCCCTCCATAAATGTATTTTTCAACAATGAGGTTTTCTCTGCAAGTTAGTGATTTTATGGCTCTTAGCAAAAATCTGTGACACCAGATGTTAAATGCAGCAGGAGAAAGTTATTTTCATCAGTGAAATCTTGCACAGTGCACCGAGTCTGGTCACATATCTGACTCCAGGCAACGTGCGATCTGATTTCTGTTCACAGCAAAGGGCTCGGCAAGGGCTGATGGAGACATGAGCGGTTGTTTGGGTCTCTGGGTATTGGGAAAGGGGGCAGCTCAGTTTTCTCTTGTGACTTGACTGGTAAACAACACCTGGCTTGTTTGTGGGACCAACCCCCTGGACCAGAAACCCCACCATACCTTGCCAGGGCCTTGACAGTGGCCTGCCAGGGACTGTCCACACTGTGGCCATCGTTCCCTTGAGTCTCAGAGGGTTGTGTCCTGCTGATCCCTCCGCTATTTCACTTCTGTCTTCTCTCACCAATGCATTCAATCCTGACTAGGTTCCTGGGTCAACCCTCTGAACCCCATGAAACTGCCATTTTCTTGGTAGGTAAACAATAGCCAAATATTGGCAGTTACATAACATTTGTGCTAGTATATTGACAACCTTAGTATTGTATCCAGAGTCCTTTCTTCCTTGTAAATTACGGTGCTGTTCTTACCTAGATCATAGGGCTGTTGGAACACTAAATTAGATCATGTTTGTGGAGCACCAAGAATATGCTTGGAACATAGTCAGTGTCCAACAAACGGAAGCCAGTGTTGGGATGTTATTATTGTTTCAGGCTCCTTACCCTGTCTGTTCCCAGAGAGAGTCTTGCCTGATGCTTATTTGTTCCTTTCTCATAACTTGGGCCTGCCTGATACCTTGGCCCAGATGCCAGGTCCCCGCCACCAAAGCATGTATCTTTAGTCCCTGCCTGCCTGTCATTGCCTGAGTCCAGGTGGTGCCTTCATGGTCTGATTGCCCCAGGATGGCCAGCCTCTGGGGCAGAGTTAGTACTCTAAGCTCTGTGATCACAGTCTTAGGTTTGCTTTCCACTGCATCTAGAAGCAATGAGATAGTGGTGTGTTCTGGGGGGCCCAGGGACTGCTCAGACTGGGCAGTTCTGTAAACTTAGAAACCTGATATCTGTTCTTAAACTTAGAATGGAGCAGGGTTCAGGGTGCATTCCTACTAGCCTGGCTTCCAAGAGACCAGTTCATGAGCTGAGCCAATTTATTCATTTTCAATGAGAAACAGAACTGCTGAAGGGGCAGGAATGTTGGGGTCAGAACATGCTCTCCCGGCAGGAAATCTGCAGGGAAACTTTATGGGCTATTTGGTGAAGAGTGAATCTGAGAAAAGGAGGCCAAGCATCTTGACATGTTAAGGAATCCTCTGCCCACAGCAGAGTGCCCTCTCCCACCCAGCTGCCAACTTGAGTCAGTGGTTACCCCCCTGACTTTCTCTTGATCAGGGCCAGGTGAAAGGAGCCATTTGGTTCAGATGGTAAAGGATCTATCTGCAATGCAGCAGACCCAGGTTCAATCCCTGGGTTGGGAAGATCCCCTGAAGAACGGAATACTCACTCTATTATTCTTGTGTGGAGAAATGGAGAAAACAGAGGAACCTGGTGGGCTACAGTCCATGGGGTTGCAAAGAGTCAGATGTGACTTTTTTTTTTCTTTTTTCTTCCCTCTAGGTTTTTTTTTCCTATTCCACTATGACCCCTCCCCTTTGGTGAAGACCATCTTTCCATGGGGTCACAAAGAGTTGGACATGACTTAGCAACTGAACAATAACCAACAACAGCATCTTTCATCACATATAGCAATATCATCTGCTGCTATTAAGGGGCTTGCATAACTCAGTGAAGCTATGAGCTATGCTGTGCAGGGCCACCCAAAACGGAGGGGTCGTAGCAGAGTTCTGACAAAACTTGATCCACCGGAGGAGGGAATGGTAAACCACCCCAGTATACTTGCCGTGAGAACCTCATAAACTGTATAAAAAAAACAGCTATTAGCTCCTTGAAATACAATTAATCTCTATTATGCCTTCCTGTGAGATTATCCAAATCATATTCAGTTCAATTCACTTCAATGACAAATATTTATTGTACACCTACTATATGCTAGTAGGCCTGCCTAAGATTCTCTGTGTCATATTAAATTCAGTCTCTTCAGCTAAATTTGATTTAATAAGTACTTATTGAGTTAGGTACTGTACTAACTGGGGCCACAGCAAGCAGACCCCAGGGCTATATTGGTAGACAGTATATATGCCATCCTTACCTGGAGGTCTAGTTAGGGGAACTAGGCAGGTGAATAGTCAATTACAAAACAGTGTAGAAAGGTTAAGATAGCAAAATACAAAGTGCAGGGGAGTCATAGGAAAGGCATCTAATTTACATTTAAGGTTTCATGGAGGGCTTCCTGGAAAATGTGGTATCTGTCTTGGGGCCTGAAAGGTCAATAGAGGAAAGTGTGCACAAGCGCACAAGTGTGTTTGGGCATGTGTGTACACGTGTGTTTGCATATGTATTATTTTTGTGTGTATGTGTATGCACACCTGTGCAGGTGTATGTGTACAATTATGTGCACATGTGTTTGTGTGTTTGTGTAGCACAGCAAGATCTCACAGACTGTGTTAAGGATGGAGGACTTTGTCCTCACAGCGATGGGAAGTAATTGGAAAGTCATAAGCAGGCTGTGAAGTAATCCTATTTGTGGTTTAGGAAGATCACTCAGACTACTGTGGGAGCTTGGTAGGATTTTCAGTGTCCTTCACTAATACTTTTCTAGATATGTGTCTCGATTTCTGGTTACACATGATTAAATGTTCCTTATAAATTATGGATTTTCTAGATCATCTGATTCATTATTTTCAAGTTTCTGATGGATTAGGGTGTGGGTTGGGGAACACTCTTGGTCACTCTTGTCACGAATGGAACACGTCCCTGTTGCCTCTCTCTTCCTGCCTGGAGTTGCTAGAAGTGACCCATGATACCTTACAACACCTGAGACTAGAGATAAAATGTGGGATGATGCTCACACAGAAGAAGAGTCCTTTTCATTAGTGTTAAACACTCTTCTGGAGGGAGGAACTGTTGTAAAAACATTAAAGGTGAGAATCATGAACTGCACATTTGTTTGTTTAGGTCACTAACTGATCGCCGTGCTACGGAGCAGTCCAGTGGATGAACGCAGGCAACATCATTGATGACTTCATTAGTGGGAAAGGCTCTGGGGAGGGACAGAGATAATCCTGTTAGGGAAATCAGCCTGTTCTAATTGACTTAGGAGGAGTGGGAGCAGAGGGGCCCCATTTCTTCTCCCTCACTTGCTATCAGCAGATTGAGAGGAAGCAAAGCCTGGCGGCTCTGCCTGCACCTAGGTGTCCTTTGCCAAGAGGAGTCTGAGGGGCCTGAGCTGTCGTGCACCGTGACCTGCCTTCTGGGGGCTTTCACAGTGAGATGGGGGGAGAGGGAGCAAAATGGACCTTCTTGATAGAGATGCTCTTCGTGGTAGTCCTGGTTCTAACACATGCAAGGGGGCTTTGCCTAAATTTCCCATGTTTTGCCATTTATCCATGAAAAATCACATGCTTGTGTACTTGAGGTACATGGAAAACAAGGGGTGCAGTCCTGATGGGGCTAGCTCTTACAATTTTAGAAAACAGATGGATTTGTGATTCATCAAGCTCCATGGCTGTATGGGCCTCTGTCTGTAGGTTTCTCTTCCTGCCACTCATTCCCTTGGTGGATATTCTCCTTTTCCTCTTTTTTCCTTTCCTTTCTCCCCCTTCCCCACCTCCTTCCTCTCTCTTTCCTTTCTATTTTTCCCCTCTCTCCCTCTTTCCTTCCTCTCACTTTCTCTTTCTTTCTTGAAAGATCAGTAAATTGCAACTTAAACTCATTCCATAAACATTTCTAGAGCACCAACTATGGGCTTTTTCAATGGTGCCTCCAAAAACGTGGAAGACACAGGCCATACTGTCAAAGGCAACTGCTAAGAGTTCTTCTGTAAGGCGCAATGTTCTGAGGGTCATAAGAGAGTGGGGGAGGGCACTTAATGAGCAATTACTATTGACCAGCTGCTTTACACACATTATTTCTTTTAATCCTTATGAAAACTGTATGAAGTAGGAATTTTAATCCCTATTGTATTTACAAGGAAGTGAGATTCAGGGGAGGTAAATAACTTGCTCAGTGTCACAGATGTTGACTATGACCCCAAGTCCATTTGATTCTGAATTCATATTTACTTGACTAGTGTTTCAAAGTATAAAGAGAACATGTCAAGCTTTTGTCAGGAGAATGGGGCTCTCAGTAAAGGGCTTTCCCAGTAGCTTAGTAGTAAAGAATCTGCCTGCAATGCAAGAGATGCAGCAGGAGCCTTGGGGTCGATCCCTGGTTGGGAAGTCCTCTGGAGAAGGAAATGGCAACCCACTCCAATATTCTTGCCTGGAAAATCCCCTGAATAGAACAAGCTGCAATTCATGGGATCACAAAAGAGTCAGACATGACTTAGAGACCAGTAAAGGATTCACAGATAAGTTATATGGGAGATGGATATTGAAGGAATAATAGGATACTATTTTAATTTTTTTAAAGTAGAATTTTATAGTGGGATAAGATTTTTAAATACAGAGAGAAAGGAAACAAGGAAATTTTTTACCTGCATATTAAATGAGAGCAATATCAGAGGCAGACATTTACTCTGCAAATGGATTTGTTGGGAAGCAGCAAGATGTATTGGTGGGGTAAATAGGCTTTGAAATCACCCAAACCTGGATTTGAGACCCAACTCCATTAACTCACTAGCTTACAAGTGTGATCTTTTGCAAAATAACCATTCTGAGGCTCAGTTTTTGCATCTATAAAATGGGACTAGTAATATCTATAGTAGTACCTGTGAAGATTAAATGAGCACATGTTTATAACATGCCTGGTACATGGCACATCTACTGTATGGGCCTTTGATCCAAGTTAGGATAAGATAAGCAGCTTATCTTAAGATAAATGGCTACCTGTTAGGGTAAAGTCAGCAGGCCCAGAAGTGAGGGAATTTCAAGACTCCTCTGGAGGTGGGTGATGGCTCTCAGAGGCAAACACCATTGCCTCTAATGACACACCACTTGGCCACATCTGGGAACATAACTATTTTCACCTTTTATTGTCTTGTTAGTAAAAGTTTTTATAGACTTCTGTTCCCTAAGAAGACCATTTTGGAGGCATTTATTATTTCTGATGCTAGCTCAGAGGCTGGCTCGCTTCTCTCCACATCTGCAGTATGATATGTGAGGCCAGTGTTTCCCTGATAGCTCAGTTGGTAAAGAATCCACCTGCAATACAGGAGACCCCAGTTCGATTCCTGGGTTGGGAAGATCTGCTGGAGAAGGGATAGGCTACCCACTCTAGTATTCTTGGGGTTCTCTTGTGGCT
>NW_011494529.1:2891504-2892345 GCF_000754665.1 Bison bison bison
CTCATAAAATCCTGGACTAGTGCCCTGGCGTCCAGGGTCTCGGGACAAAGGGTCAATGCAGAAAAGATGTGGCAAGCCCTGGAAAAGCTGCAGACATGAAACATTACTGTGAAGATGAGCTTCTTTGTGTGTGTGTGTGTGCGCGCGCGTGTGTGTGCGTGCTCCATAGTGTCCGACTCTTTGCAGCCCCATGGACTGTAACCCACTAGGCCCCTCTGTCCCTGGAATTCTCCAGGCAAGAATACTGGAGTGGGTAGCTGTTTCCTATTCCAGGGGATCCTCCTGACTCAGGGACTGAACCCATGTCTTCCTTGTCTCCTGCATTGCAGGCAGAATCTTTACCTGCTGAGCCATCAGGGGTCAGTTTCTTTATCCAAGACCAAACTTCCCAGGAGAACAGTGCTTCACACACAGAAAAACCTCCCTTGAGCTTCCGTTCATGCTATGGCTTTAGTGCCTGGTCTGCCCGTTCCACACTCTCCTTTCCCATCTGACCTCATCTCCTACTAGTCTCCCCTTTGTCTGCTCTTGTCCTAGCACTCTGATCTCCCTTACCTGATTTATTTTTCTTATTTACTTAACATATTACTAAGTTACAGTGTTAATTAGTTGTATTGTTGTTGTTCAGCTGCTCAGTTGGGGCTGATTCTTTGAGACCCCATGAACTGTAGCACACCAGGCTTCCCTTTCCTTCACCGTCTTCTGGAGCTTACTCAAACTCTTGTCCACTGAGTCGGTGATGCCATCCAACCATCTCATCCTCTGTTTTTTCCCCTTCTCCTCTTGCTCTCAATCTTTCCCAGCATCAGGGTCTTTTCTAATGAGTCAGCTCTTCTCATCA
>NW_011494529.1:2893391-2904954 GCF_000754665.1 Bison bison bison
GGACAGGGAGGCCTGGCGTGCTGCGATTCATGGGGTCGCAAAGAGTCGGACACGACTGAGCGACTGATCTGATCTGATCTGATGGGCCAAATTCATATGTTGAAGTTCTAACCCCTAGTCTCTTAGAAGGTGACCTTATTTGGAAATGGGGTCTTTACAGAGGTAATCAAGTTAAAATGAGGTCAAATAGGCCTTAACCTAACGTGACTAGTGTCCTTAAGAAAGGCAAAATATAAACAGTATACATCGAGGTACACATGGAAGAAAGATGATGCAAAGAGATACAGGGAGCAGACAGCCACTGGGAAGCCAAGGAGAGAGGCCTGGAGCTCACCCTTCCCTTGCAGTCTTTGGAAGGGCCCCACCCAGCACACATGTTGATCTCAGACTTCCAGCCTCCAGGTGAGACAATGCATGCTTGTTGTCCCCACTGCCCAAGTTGTGATACACTGTCATAACAACCATAGGAACTAATACACAAAATCTCTATAATTTACATTTTCAAAATGAAATTTATTCTGTGTCTCCCTCTGCTAAAATATAAGCTACACAATCCCAAAGCAGGGATTTTTTTTTCCTGTTTCGTTCTTGGCCATTAACCCCAGGACCAGAAAAATGTCTGGCATGTAGTTGCTGTTCAATAAATGTTTATTGAATAAACCTTTCAGAAGACAGAGAATGAACAAGCTTGGTCTCAGAGTGCCCATATGAAGAATGGCATGGTCAAGGGCAGGTCTCTGCCATTCTGTGTTTGGTTCTCCTGTGCAGGAGTGAGCAGCCTCAGGCCGCGGGTGCTGTCTTCATTAAGAGCAGGTTTTGGAAACCTGAGCCATTCTGCAGAGGAACTTTGGGGATGAAGGAGCAGCCCTCAGCAGTGTTCAGAGAGAGTAGCTCCAGATGGAGCATTTAGCACACGGCTCGGGATCCAGTTACACACCAGTGCACAGCCATGGGCACTAACAAGGCCCAACAGCCTGATGGGCTGTCCTGGGGTATGGCCGTGTTGGGAAGAGGTTCCCAATAAGGAGCTTATTTTCTTAATGGTGAGCTTGGTGGGGGTTGGCGTGAGGGAAGGTTGGTTGGAACAATGTGTGCTAGGTGGGGACTCATAACGAATTTCTGGGCTCCCTAGCCATCCTCCAAAGGAGAAGTACTTTCCCTTTTTGCAGGCTGAAGCATTGAACAATTTCCCAGACACTCAAAAGGCTTGCTTTCTTTTTCCCTGGCTCTTTTCTCTCTAGCTAACTCAGTGAAGACATGAAGTGAAGTCTGAGTGTCTAGAACAGTGTTTATTGAGTACCTACTGTGTGGCAGGTGTATTCCAGCAGGAGAGACAAAGAAATTTTAGAGATATACATTAGCAAGGTGTCATGAAAATGGCATTAAGGGAAATGAAGTAAAGTGATGAGGAGTAAGTGCTCAGCACAGAGTCTGACTTAGAGTAAGCACTGAAGAATGGAAGTGTCTTTTCTTTGTCTTTTTAACTGGCTTTTAATGGAATTAACAACCTAGGGTGGAGGACAGAACACCCTAGATAAAAGACAAGTTGTCTCTTGGTGTTTCCTGATGACGATGGCAGTTATGTGTCAGAGGGCTTCAGAGGAGGAAGAAGTCAAGGGGACAGGAGTGGGCCCTGGGGCTGAGAGGCATTCTAGAAAGGGGAGATGGATGGAGGTTGGTTGAGGCTGAAGCCTGTGAGGGTAGCAGGGACAAAACTCAGTTGTGGGAAGAAGTGTGTGACTTTGGGAGGCCCTCAGGCAAAGCTTGAGACCAGGGAGGTAGGGCCAGGCTCTGTGATGAGAACCTGTGTTCATTATTTTTTTTTAAAAAATCACTTGCTTCTAGGGGCTAAGTTCATTTATCATCTCCATTCTATAACTGAAAAGATGGAGGCCCAGAGAGGGAACTTGGCCAAGGTTTCATAGATTGTAGGAGGCACTGCTGCTGCTAAGTCGCTTCAGTCATGTCTGACTCTGTGCAACCCCATAGACGGCAGCCCACCAGGCTACCCCGTCCCTGGGATTCTCCAGGCAAGAACACTGGAGTGGGTTGCCATTTCCTTCTCCAATGCACGAAAGTGAAAAGTGAAAGGGAAGTCGCTCAGTCGTGTCCGACTCTTAGCGACCCCATGGACTGCAGCCCACCAGGCTCCTCCATCCATGGGATTTTCCAGGCAAGAGTACTGGAGTGGGTGCCATTGCCTTCTCCTGTAGGAGGCACAGTGGTGCTTAATTGGACCAACTTGATTCTAAAGCTTATACTTTCACCCATGATCTCAACTGTCCACTCCATTCTCCTCAGAAAGGAGTGGCTACCTCTTTTCTGCCAAGTATTCTTCAGGGTGTGGGGATACAGTCTCTTTACCTGGCAATGTAATTCCTTCTAGGGAGGGCAAAGCACGTTTCTAGGGGTTGTTTCATATACCTTTACATTGTCCCTGTGATGGACAGTTGCACCTTCACTAAGACTAAAGGAGTATTTGTCAGTGTGTGTCAGTGTCTTACAAGTGCTGTAACAAGTACCACAAACTGTGGCTTTTAAAACAACAGCAACGTATTGCCTCATGGTTCTGGAGGCTAAACTTCTCAAAGTGTTGTCAGGGCCCTGATCCCTCTGAGACAAGTAGGGGAGGATCTTTCTTTGGCTCTTTCTAGCTCCTGGCGCCGTCTTTGATGTTCTCCGTCCTGGAGGCGCATCACTCTAATTGCTGTCTCCCTCTTCACAAAGTGTTCTGCCTGTTCTCTTCTGTCTTTATAAGGTGTCTTTTTCTTCTTACAAGGATACAAGTCATGTTGGATTAGGATCCACCTCAATAGCTTAACTTGATTACATCAGTAGGGGCTCTATTTACAAATAAGTCACATTTACATGCACAAAGGGGTTGGAACTTCAACATATGTTTTGCAGGGCACAATTAAACCCACAATAGGGTACATTTGTCAAGGTCCACTTCTGGCTGGGACTTCAAATGGGACTAGATTTTGAGTTCTTATACTTCTAGTACTTTCTTAGTAGTGGCTCCTTGCTTTCTCCCAAATTTTCTGTGTTCTTTCTTACCTCCCTGCTTTTGTTGATCTAATTCACCATTGGGATTGTCTTCCTCCCTTCGTGCTAGAATTTTTCTCCTTCTTTAAGTCTACTGTCTCTACAAATTGTCCTTGTCTAGCCCAGCTGCTTAATTTTCTAAACCCTACAAAAATTAGGGTCATAATGTAGTTAGATGGACGATTTTATAGTTTGCTGATTCCTGCTTGCCTCTTGGTCTTATTTGCCAGGTATAAACTCTGATTCTTAGAGATGGTATAAACTCTGATTCTCAGAGATGAAGGGTAACTATGACTTTGTTGCTCTAGGGTTGGATGTAGGGTTAACATTGCAACTCTCCACAAATCCTTGCTGGAGGAATGATGTTCATTTGTTTCAGATTCTAATTGATCCCTGGGAATAATGTGATCTTCCACCCTAGTGACTTGGAGGGCTGAGCAGGGGTCTGGTGAGGCTGATGCTTACAGGGAGCCAAGCTGTGCCAGGCCTCCCATTCAGTACTTTTTTTTTCTCCCTTTTGAAAGATTTGACTCATCTGGATAATTGCCTTAACTTTCCACCTGACTTAGCCTGTGTCCACCCAGCCAATATTGCTAGAGATTTGGTTAATCTAAGGACTGGTAGACTGGAAGCTAAAATGATTACAGAATAGAGCAAGCCCATGTGGAAAATCTAAGGGCCTCTTTGTTCTGGGTGTCCTCAGAGAGGCTCCACCCTGGGGGATCACATTGCAGGCTCCACTCCTGGATGGCAGAAAGCCTCTCTCTCCTCCCCAAAGGCTGGCAAGGGCCCTGAACACTGTCATTCTGTCCCTGACAGCTGTTTACCTTACTGACAGTGCATCCTCTACGGGGCCTTGCTGTCTGCTTCCCCTCCCTAAGCGCTTCTCCTGAGGCTTCCCAGGGATGGCAGTGGGACAGGATTGAGAGCACAGATGCTTCCTTCCCGTTGTTTTTGGAAATGACTGTCCTGGTGTTTGTGACACCCAAGGAAGTTGGCAAGAAATTAAAAATTTGAATCTGAGATTTTTAGGTTGGATGAATTTTCCCAAAGGCATCTTGTTTGTGGAGGGAAAGTGAGGCATCAAGAAATGAAGCTAAATGGAGAAGGTGTGGAGAAAAGGGAATCTTTCTACACTGTTGATGGGAATGTAAATTATTTTAGCCATTATGGAAAAACAGTATGGAAGTTCCTTAACAAACTAAAATCGGAGTTGACATATAACCCAGAAATCCCACTCCTGAGCATATATCCAGAGAAAACTATTATTCAAAATGATATATGTACTCCTATGTTCATAGCATCACTATTTACAAGAGCCAAGACATGGAAGCGACCAAGTGTCCATCGACAGATGGATGGATAAAGAAGATGTACATATATACAATGGAATATTACTCAGTTATAAAAAGGATGAAATATTGCCATTTGCAGCAACATGAGTGGAACTAGAGATGATCATACTAAGGGAAGTAGGTCAGAGAAAGACAAACATGATATTGCTTATATGTAGAATCCAAAATATGATACACATGAACTTATTTAAAAATAGAAACAGACTCATAGACATAGAAAACAAATTTCTGATTACTAAAGAGGAAAGAGGGTCAGAGAGGGATAATTTGCATGCATGCTCAGTTGCTCAGTGGTGTCTGATTCTGCCATGGACTGTAGCCCATCAGGCTCCTCTGTCCCTGGGATTCTTTAGGCAAGAATACTGGAGTGGGTTGCCATGCCCTTCTCCAAGGGATCTTTCTGACACTTGTGTCTCCCTGAGGCTCCAGCATTACAGGCAGATTCTTTACTACTGAGTCACCAGGGAAGCCCCTGAGGGATAATTTAGGAGTTTAGAATTATCAGATATGAATTACTATATATAAAATAGATAAACAACAAGGTTGTACTGAGAACTATACTAAATATCCTGTAATAAACCATAATGGAAAAGAATATGAAAAGAATATATATATGAATAACTGAATCATGTTGCTGTATACTAGAACTAACACAACACAGTAAATCAACTATATTTCAATTAAAAAAAGAAATGAAGCTACAGATATACTTTGTGAGGATTAGGTGACAAATCTGAGATTAGGACACAGGTATCCATCCATTCCAGGCACTGTTTGCTCTCCCAGGTTGTCTTGGTAACCATCAAGCCAAGGACCCAGGCAGGACTCTGCCCTATAAAAGCAATCTGGGGAGAGTTTTTTCACCCCTGTGTATAGAATTAAATCAATTCAAGCTGGTCTCTGCTCACCTCACCCGCCTCACCGTGCGCCTTTCCTCCCCTTGTTAACAAAACCATCCTGGCTGTCTCATTTCCAAGCACCTTCCCACCTCTCAGCCTTCAGACACAACTCTTCCCATAGTCTGGCATAATCTTGCCCTGGATTATACCAACTCATTCTTTAAGTCACAGCTTAAATGTCACTTCCTCAGGGCAGTCTTCATTGAGCTCTTTCATCTAGATAACACTCCCCATTAACTGCTCTCACAGGACTATGAATTTTCTTTCACAAACTCCTCTATTTATGTGAAGTCTGTGCTCTCCTATCCCATGTAGACTGTAAAGCTCATGTGGGCAGGGACCATGGCTGCCTTGCTGACTACTATATAATTTGGGCCAGGCACATAGTAGGCATCTGGTCCCATCACTTCATGATAAATAGATGGGGAACAATGGAAACAATGACATACTTTATTTTCTTGGGCTCCAAGAAATTGTGGTGACTGCAGCCATGAAATTAAAAGATGCTTACTCCTTGGAAGAAAAGCTATGACAAACCTAGAAAGTGTATTAAAAAGCAGAGACATTACTTTGCTGACAAAGGTCCATATAGTCAAAGCTATGGTTTTTCCAGTATTCATGTATATATGTGAGAGCTGGACAATAAAAAAGGCTGAGCTCCAAAGAATTGATACTTTTGAACTGTGGTGCTGGAGAAGACTCTTGAGAGTCCCTTGGACAGCAAGGAGATCAAACCAGTCAATTCTAAAAGAAATCAACCTTGAATATTCATTGGAAGGACTGATGCTGAAGCTGAAGCTCCAATACTTTGGCCATCTGATGCAAAGAAGACTCATTGGAAAAGACCTTGATGCTGAGGAAAGATTGAAGGTGGGAGGAGAAGGGGGTGACAGAGGATGAGATGATTGGATGGTATCACCTACTCAATGGGCGTGAGTTTGAGCAAACTCTGGGAGATAGTGAAGGACAGGGAAACCTGGTGTGCTGCAGTCCATGGGGTCACAAAGAATTGGACAGGACTGAGTGACTGTACAACAACATAGTAGGGACATGGTACATATTTGCCGAATGAATGAATGAATGAATGAAAAGACTGAATTTTTGGAAATGGAAGGGCCAACCTGTCCAGCTATTTGAGCTTTGTTATTGTGACCATATTATAGTGATCCTATCCAGCCACTGGGCAGTAGGCCTGTGACTTAGGTATTTTTTTATTTGAGATCTGTGAGGTTATGAAAGATTTTTTTTAGCAAATTTTTTTTTAAATTATTTTTTTTGGAGTATAGTTGGTTTACAATGTTGTGTTAGTTTCTGTTGTACAGCAAAGTTAATCACTATACATATGCATATATCTCCTCTTTTTTTGGATTTCCTTCCCATTTAGGTCACCACAGAGCACTGAGTAGAGTTCCCTGTGCTACACAGGCTGTAGGTCTTATTGTATTCAAGCTCTCATACAAGGCAGCTGGGGCTCAGAGAAGGTAAGTCACCTGCCTAAGGTCACCCACGTTGTAAGTGGCTGAGTCCTGGCTGGAATGTAAGGGTGCCTGGCTCCAAAACTGAAGTGTTTGCATCCTGCTCTGCTACCTCCCTTTCCCATCAGAAACCTCTGTGTCTCAGGGTTGTCATCCTATCCTCTTTGTGCATCAGGTAGGTCTAGCTGGCTTTCCCAGGATTGCACTCATCTTGGTGGAAGAGCCAGGTCTTGACAGAACTTTGCTGACTCTTCAATCAGAGCCTTCGCTCCAGCTCTGCACTCAGCGACCCACTCAGATACACTCTCTTTGGGGTCACAAAGCTTCTGGGGCACATGCTAGCAGAGCCTTGGGCCATGTGGGGTAAAATAGAAACCATTACAACATCCATTTACCATAAATCCTGTTTTTTATTTTATCCTAGTAATGGGGAACAAAGCTCGTTTCACCAGAACGTTCTCCTGGTGCCAGGGCCCCCAGCGAAAACCCCGTTTTCATTTGCACTTAGTTAAGTGGAGACAGTTAAAACACCCTAATTACTAAGCTGGTGGGTCCCACTGACACCTGTAAGACATTTGGTGTAGTGCAGGAAGTAAGGCTTCCTTTCCAGTTTACATCACCATTTAATCTAATTATTCCTTCCAGTGTAGCTTTCACATATTCCATCAAAGAAGAGATTGCTCATTTCCTTGAGAAACTGTATACATTCACCATAATGCTATTTTGTCCCCCTCTCATAAGTAATCTGAGATTTCCTAACCTTCTCCCCCTACTGTATTCCCTGGTTCATGTATAAACTTGGAAGAAATTTCTTGACAGAGAAGTCAAGAGGGTCTCACCTGTGGGAATATCATTTACATTTTGGGGAACTTGAGAACTCAAAGCAGCCTTTCATGTCCTCTGCATTAAGTCCCTTGTTTTCTAACTGAGGAAACTGAGGCCCAGACGGAGGACACCCATCACTCAATGAACTCTTCCTGAACTGCTATGTGTCAGCCTCCAGGTAGAAGGAGCCCCTGCCCGCAAGGAGCTTGTGTCCACAGGAAAAGAGGGAAATGACTGTCATTGAAAACAGTGAACTGGGACTTCCCTGGTAGTCCAGTGGTTAAGAATCTGCCTTGCAATGCAGGGGATGCAGGTTCGATCCTTAATGGGGGAACTAAGATCCCATGTGCCTCGGAGCAACTAAGCACCCACACTGCAACTGAGCCCACGCTTTCCAGAGCCTGTGAGCCACAACTAGAGAATTCGTGCTCTGCGATGGAAGATCCTGCACGCCACAACTAAGACTTGATGCAGCCAAATAAATGAATAAGTCAAATATCACAATTAATAGTGAATGAATACCAAGTACACAAAGCAATGTGTAGAAGTACAGGGCTTTAAAGGGAAGATTCCATGAGTAAGTGATGCTTAAAATGAGTCGTAAAGAATGAAAAAGGATTTCCTAAGTGGAGGGTGGAGAAAGAACATTCCAGTAGGGAGGGAACAAATACATGGTTAGGGCAATGGAGAGATGTCTGGACCAGCTGGAGCGGGCCAACTAAGGGAGAATGAGATCAGGACTTCTCTGGAAGTCTAGTGGTTAAGAATCTGCCTGCCAATATGGGGGACACAGGTTCAACCCCTGGTCCAGGAAGATTCCACATGCTTCAGGGCAACTAAGCCTGTGTGCCACAACTACTGAGCTTGGGCTCAGGAGCCCGTGAGTCGTAACTACCAAGCCCATGAGCCCTAGAGCCCACACTCTGCAACAAGAGAAGCCACCGCAATGAGGAGCCCATGCACTACAACCACAGAGAAGCCCCCGCTCTCTGCAACTAAAGAAAGCCTGGGCGCAGCAACGAGGACCCGGTGCAGTCGGAAATAGATACAAATAAAAAGAATGCAGTCAAGAAAAAGGCTGAGTGAGATGTGGGCCAGTCCATGAAGCCGTGGAACCCATGTTAAGAACTTCTTGAGGTCATGAAGAGGCTTTCTGTTTGCCTCTTTTTTTCTTTTTTTAATTTAATTTAACTTTTTAACTTTACAATATTGTATTGGTTTTGCCATATATTGAAATGAATCCGCCATGTGTTCCTCATCTTGAATGTTTGCCTCTTTAAGTCTGCTTTCCACCCTTTTGTACCCTGCTCTGTGGCTTAGGAGGTTGACCTCTACAAGCTACCTCGACATGGCTCCCTCACCCTCTGACTTCTGGTTGGATTTGGTCAGTAGGAGGCATCAAGGGAGATTGGAGAACATGAGAAGAGAGGTCGGGGTATCCATTCCCAGGGCACCATCCTGCTGGGTGGTAGGTTGGCAAAACGCTGGCTTATGGGAGGCCACGTTTCCTATTAGGTAGCTGTTTTCTGCCGCTTTCCCTTCACTTGTTCTTTTATGATTAGGGTGGTTACTGTTCTCCACTCTTGCCGATTTCAGGTCACTTCACATCTCTTGTTGGTTTCACCCTCCCCTGTTCACTCCATTGCAAACAATCCCTTCATTAAACTCCCCTTCGATGACTCCATCTGAGTTTTCCATCTGCTTCCTGCAAGGTCTTTTAAAAAGGGGTCCTGCTCCAAAGAGCAGCATGCAAGGGAGAAAGCTCTCAAAGGAAGGACATCAGTGATGTGCATCAGTGGCTGATAAGACCAGAGCAAGGGAGAGGCAGCTGGGGGTGCCTAGCTGGGGACCCTCTGAAGCTACTTGAAAGTCCATATGACAAAACAAGGCGTCTATCAACCCCTGCCAGGCCCAGAGATCTCAAAGTCATCCTATGAAAGTGCCTATTAAGAGGGACTTTCCTACACTCTCTTTCTAGCACCCATACTCCCTAAATTTGATCCCACCCTGTGTCCTAACTACAAAGGGGCCAGCATAGGACGAAGCCAGATCAGGAAAACGATGGAGAAAGACAGAGAGAGCTAAAACCTGTCACACCCAATGCAGGGAGATGTGTCACCTGCCTTCAGGAACCAGCCCAGAAGGCTGACATATTAACTGATACTTTCAAATCTCTAAATTGAATCACTGCCTAACAATTTCAGAAAAGTCATAGGATTGCTGAATTCTCATCTAAGTACAGGGGAATGATGACTGCCCCCACTAAACAAATTTATAGGGATTATTGAAAATAAAAGACCCACAACTTCTTTTAGGATTACTCACTGTTGAAGGCCTACTTGTTTGACTTACTGGTTTTATAACTTCAGGATCCTGCAAACTAAAACTCCACTGTGAACTTAACAAGTTACCTAATTCAGAGAAATAAAGATCAAAACTCAAATAAGGTACCACCTCACAGTGGCCATAATTAAAAATCATTAATGAATGGCCATCATTAAAAAGTCTAAAAATAACAAATGTTAAAGAGGGTATGGCAAAAGGGAACCTTCCTACACTCTGATGTGAATATAAGTGGTTCGACCACTATGGAGAATAGTATGGAGGTTCCTCAAAAAATGAAAAATAGAGTTACCATATGATCCAGCAATCCCACTTGCTGGATTCAAAAGCTTGCTGCTGCTGCTGCTGCTGCTGCTAAGTTGCTTCAGTTGTGTCCGACTCTGTGTGACCCCGTAGATGGCAGCCCATCAGGCTCCCCGTCCCTGGGATTCTCCAGGCAAGAACACTGGAGTGGGTTGCCATTTCCTTCTCCAACGCATGAAAGTGAAAAGTGAAAGTGAAGTCGCTCAGTCATGTCTGACTCTTCGAGACCCCATGGACTGCAGCCCACCAGGCTTCTCTGCCCATGGGATTTTCCAGGCAAGAGTACTGGAGTGGGGTGCCATTGCCTTCTCCGCAATGGAATGCTACTCAACCATAAAAAAGAAATCAATCATGCCATTTGCAGCAACATGGATGGATCTAGAGATTATCATACTATAAGTGAAGTCAGACAGAGAAAGTTAACACTATCTGGTGTCACTTATATGTGGAATCTAATATATGACACAAATGAACTTATTTACAAAACAGAAACAGACTCTCAGACTGAGAAAACAAATTTATCCTTCAGTTCAGTTCAGTTCAGTCACTGAGTTGTGTCCGATTCCTTGCAACCCCATGAATTGCAGCACGCCAGGCCTCCCTGTCCATCACCAACTCCTGCAGTTCACCCAAACTCATGTGCATCGAGTTGGTGATGCCATCCAGCCATCTTATCCTCTGTTATCCCCTTCTCCTCCTGCTCCCAATCCCTCCTAGCATCAGAGTCTTTTTCAGTGAGTCAACTCTTCGCATGATGTGGCCAAAGTACTGGAGTTTCAGCTTTAGCAACAGTCTTTCCGAAGAACACCCAGGACTGATCTCCTTTAGAATGGACTGGTTGGATCTCCTTGCAGTCCAAGGGACTCTCAAGAGTCTTCTCCAACACCACACTTCAAAAGCATCAATTCTTCAGCACTCAGCCTTCTTCATAGTCCAAGTCTCATGTCCATACATGACCACTGGAAAAACCATAGCCTCGACTAGACAGACCTCTTTGGCAAAGTAACATCTTTGCTTTTTAATATGCTATCTAGGTTGGTCATAACTTCCTTCCAAGGAGTAAGCTCTTTTAATTTCATGGCTGCAATCACAATCTGCAGTGATTTTGGAGCCCAGAAAAATAAAGTCTGACACTGTTTCCACTGTTTCCCCATCTATTTCCCATGAAGTGATGGGACCAGATGCCATGATCTTAGTTTTCTGAATGTTGAGCTTTAAGCCAACTTTTTCACTCTTCTCTTTCACTTTCATCAAGAGGCTTTTGAGTTCCTCTTCACTTTCTGCCATAAGGGTGGTGTCATCTGCATATCTGAGGTTA
>NW_011494529.1:2905054-2913360 GCF_000754665.1 Bison bison bison
TTCACTTTCTGCCATAAGGGTGGTGTCATCTGCATATCTGAGGTTATTGATATTTCTCCCAGCAATCTTGATTCCAGCTTGTGCTTCTTCCAGCCCAGCGTTTCTCATGATGTACTCTGCATAGAAGTTAAATAAGCAGGGTGACAATATACAGCCTTGACGTAGTCCTTTTCCTATTTGGAACCAGTCTGTTGTTCCATGTCCAGTTCTAACTGTTGCTTCCTGACCTGCATACAGGTTTCTCAAGAGGCAGGTCAGGTGGTCTGGTATTCCCATCTCTTTCAGAATTTTCCACAGTTTATTGTGATCCACACAGTCAAAGCCTTTGCCAGAGTCAATAAAGCAGAAATAATGTTTTCTGGAACTCTCTTGTTTTTTCGATGATCCAGTAGATGTTGGCAATTTGATCTCTGGCTCCTCTGCCTTTTCTAAAATTTATGGTTACCAAAGGGGAAAAGGGATAGGGGAAGGATAAATTAGGAGTTTGGGATTATCAGATACAAAGTACTATGCATAGAATGGATATGTTGCCATTGCCTTCTCTGACTGTACAGCACAGGGGACTATATTCAATATCCTAGAGTAAAGTACTATGAAAAGAGTTTAAAAACCAAAAAAACAAGTTATGTAATTCACTTTGTTAAACTTGTTCGACCATAAAACCCTTTCTTGGAATCACTCCTATGTAACTGATGTTCATTGCAATGTACTTTGGAAAATATTGCCTTTGGTGCCAAATATGCAATAAGTAAGTAAATAAACAAATAAATACTTTCTTCCCAGGGAGAGCATGGAAACAGCTGGCTACAGCTGCTATGGTAAAGCAGTCTACCCTCAAGCACAATTTTATCCTGATAATATAGTAGAAAAATTGATGCTCATATGAGGAATTTATAAAAACTTATCACAGCATACTTTGAACCCTGGCATGTGGTAAAGAAGGTAAGTCATACTAACAGCATGGATAGTTTGTATCCTTTAGTGAGCTCTGAGGCCAACAGCTCATGGTGAGTCCTGAGAGGAGCTTATTGGACATTAAAAAGAGAGTGTTGATAAAATAATTAATGTTATCTATCTTAGTCTGCCTCAAAATGAAATATTGTGGTCGTTCCATATATAAAGTGATATCATAATTTTATAACATTTTGAATACTTGTCAGAATCATAGCAATAAAGCAATATGTGAAAACCAGAAAGAATAAAGAACCAGGTGGAAACTTGCCCTAGAGAGGCATTGAACTTCACTTCTGAGTGATGGTGGGCTGACAAGTGGGCCCTCTTAGAATCTCTCTGCTTGCTATCCATCAGATACTTTATAGCCATTAAATCTAAACCACACAAAATCTCTACTAGGCAGGACTTATTTTTCTTATTGTAGGATGAGAAGACAAGGCCCAGAGAGGTTACACAGCCGGTAAGTGACAGAGTAGGACTTATCATCCTAATGCAAAACTCAGTGAAATGTACCTTTTCTTGGATTTGCTGCACGGCAGCACATTTTTGTTGTTGTTGTTCAGTCGCTAAATTGTGTCTGATTCTTTGCGACCCTGGGGATTGCAGAACACCAGGCTTCCCTGTCCTTCACTATCTCCTGGAGTTTACTCAAGCTCATGTTCATTGGGTCAATGGTGCCATCTAAACATCTCATCCTCTGCTGCCCTCTTCTCCTTTTGTCATCAATCTTTTCCAGCATCAGGGTCTTTTCCAATGAGTCAGCTCTTTGCATCAGGTGACCAAAGCATTGGAGCTTAAGCATCATTCCTTCCAATAAATATTCAGGGTTGATTTCCTTTAGGATTGACTAGTTTGGTCTCCTTGCTGTCCAAGGGACTCTCAAGAGTCTTCTCCACCACCACAGTTTGAAAGCATCAATTCTTTGGCATTCAACCTTCTTTATGATCCGCTTCTCACATCTGTACATGAATACTGGAAAAACCAAAGGTTTAACTATAGGGACTTTTGTTGGCAAAGTGATGTCTTTGCTTTTTAATACACTCTTGAGGTTTGTATAGCTTTTCTTCCAAGGAGCAAGCCTCTAAGACAACAATCGTAAATGTAGAGGAGACACTTGGTACCTCCCTAAAAAGCTTTAAATATGAGAGCTTTGAACACAGTAGCTCTGACCAATTTAGAAAACCAAGTGAAATAGTACTTGATGGGCATTTCTAAGGGTGTGGGCTTATAAGATGCTGGAAAAGAGGCCTTAGAATTGAGAAAACAAGTAAGGAGAAGATGATATGTATTCTAACACTTGCCAGCCTTTTGATATGGGTAGGGTTTCCTTTGGAGAAGGCAATGGCAAGCCACTCCAGTACTCTTGCCTAGAAAATCCCATGGACGGAGGAGCCTGGTAGGCTGCAGTCCGTGGGGTTGCTACAAGTCGGACGCACTTTTCACTTTCACACAATGGAGAAGGCAATGGCAACCCACTCCAGTATTCTTGCCTGGAGAATCCCAGGGACGGCAGAGCCTGGTGGGCTGCTGTCTATGGGGTCGCACAGAGTCGGACACGACTGAAGCGACTTAGTAGCAGCAGCAGCAGCAGCAGCAGCAGCAGCAGGGTTTCCTTTGGTGCCCTCTCATCTCCATCTACTGCATTCAGAATCCAAAGAGCTAAACACGGTGGAATGCCAGGCACTGAAATAGACAATGCAGGCATTGTTTTGGGTATTAAATCATAAAGAAGCCCCAAACTTTCTTTGTATGAGTCTAGCCTTTTGCATTCCTGTAAGGTTGTCAACTTCATCTTTCTACCCTGTAGAAGCCTCAGTTTCTGTGGTCTTGTCTTATTTACAAAAGCACATCTCAAGGCTTGGAGAACCAAGGCAAGTCAAAGAACAAGTCAGCTCCATTCTCCTATGACCATCAGGCTTGTTTGTCCCTTGACTCTTCAAGAATGCCATCGCTTGTATTTTGTTCTTTTTCTTGGATACACTGGGATGGTCTCACTGAATGAAGCTTATTTAAATAGATCATGTTTACAGTCTCTCCCATTTCCCTTAACATTTTGACCTCGTCTCTTACCATCCTCCTCTGACTCACTCTGTTCTAGCTACAATGGCATGCTTCACCTTAGGCCTTTGCACTGGTCGTTCTCTCTTTTTCTCCAGACACTCAACTGGCTTATCACTCACCTCCCTTGGCATCTTACTCAAATGTCGACTTTTCAGACTCAGCTCTTCTGACCACCTCATTTAAATTGAATCCTTCCCTCACCCAGCACTCCCTCATCCCTCTTCTCTATTACTGTATCTGCTGGACCCAGAACAATGCCTGATACAGAGAAGATAATAACTACTTTGAATGAATGAATGAGTTCCGGCAGCCTTTGTGTTAATTGGATTTTCTGCAGCCATTCAACATTCTGAAATGCCTGGGCCTGGGTGGGGCAACTCTTGCTGTTCAAACATCTCCAATTTTATTAAGCTCTTTTCTGCTGTTCAGTCTGACATGAAACCCTCATGGGGCCAACATAGGTAAAAAGGAAGACAGGCTTTTGGTGAGAATACTAAATACCCTTTCCCTCCTTCCCTCAGCTACCACCGACTCCTATTTGGTGAGGGTGATGATGTTCCAGGTCTTGTATCAATGCAGCCTAATGAGGCTAGAAGACAAGCATGTCCAATAAATACTCAAAAACAACCCTCTGGCCAGGTGGACTGGGCCCCCAGGTGTCACCCCTGGCCACTGGTGCCTCTACCCCCTGGTAGCCACTGCCTGTGGACTCCCTGTGCTTGCTGGCTGGAGAAAAGACCACACTCAGTGCTCTTGCCAAGTGCGGGGTGAGAGGCAGGCTGGTGCCTTGCCCAATCCCATGGCACAGGAGCCTGTTCCCCCAACTGAGGTAATTTCTTGTCACCAGGCCTGAAATCCTCACTCGAAGTCATCTTCAAACTGGTGTTCTGAAACAGGGCCAAGTCCCCAAGCCTGAGTTTCCAGGCTAGGGGAGCTGGTGTTCCCTATAAAGTACCTTTCTAAGAAAAAGAAAAAACTTAATATGGCTTGCCAGGGAGAATTAAGTGTCAGTATCTTTTTTTCTCCCTCTCCTTTTTTGGGGAATGGTTATTTGGATATAGACAGGAAGCTTCAGAGTCTTCTGCAAAAACGGGAAAAAAGAGAGACAGAGAAAAGAACCTCCCCCCGCACCCCCCGCCAACCTCCCCTGGGAGATATTTGAGGAATAGTCAAGCAGGAGGGAAGTCTGAATGCCAAGAAAGCCGTGTTCTGAGCTAGTCAGAATGGGGACACGGTGGGCAAGGTCTGGCCAGCTGCACAGCTACTGAACAGCTTTCTATTCAAACCCACTCTGGCAGAGGGGAAGTGTTCTTTTCTTTCATTCTTTCATCACTTCTGTTTTTTAAAGGGAAAAAAAAAGCCATCACGAAAGATCCAGAGACATACTGATGTCACTGAGAGGGGCGACCCAGGTCATAATCAAAAGTTGGTTTCAGGGGAACTCCCCCACCCCCACCCCCACCTTACAATAAAAGCCTGGCTCTAAAAGGCAGCCCAGACAATGGATCAGATGCCAAACCACGTGAAGTGCCCAGAGGCAACTCCAAAACACCCGGCCCACTAGCGGGTGGAGGCTGCCAAGGAGCCAGATGCTGTAGCTTTAAAAATATCTTCCGCTGCTTGGCATCTGCAGTTGCAGGCTGCTGCCTGGGAGAAGGGGAGACAGGGAGACGGGGAGAAGGAGTGGGCAGGGCTGGGCCAGCCAGGCGGGCAGCAGCACTCGCGTGTATGGAATGGAGAGTGCCTCTAACCACGGGGCTGCCCATTTGGCCTTGTTAAATCACTCCCAGCATATGGTGAGAGACATCTGTCCAGGATTTGGACCTCACAGACTGGAAGAGAAGGGCTTAACACAAACAGTCTGAGGCCCGAGAGGCTGGAGGCAGCTGGGAAGGCATTTCTAGGGCCAAAGGCCTCATTTCACGGTGGAGGCAGGCTTCTGAGAAAGAAGGGACTGGCTCAAGGTCACGCTGCAGCGTGCTGTCAAAACCATAGGGAAGCATTCATCTCGTTTCATTGAGCCTCTGTTTATTTATCTGTGAAATGGGCTAAATCAGCCTTACAGACTTGATGTGAAGGTTAGAGGAAGTCATTTAAGTGAGTAGCCACCGCTTGATGCATTTTCACTGATGTGCTTCTCAGTCTTCCAATTATAAACGTCAGAAGCGGCCACTGACACGTTATGTTGTCAGGAGGCTTTGGAAAATGTTCAGGACTTCCTCAGATCCTTCTTCACTCTACTAAACGCTGGGTGACATTCACCTGCATTCTTTTGGCTACTGTTAAAATATAACCTTATTTCCATGGGCACTTTAACTGCAGAATGTTTACTCTTGAGGTAGCTTAATTTTCCAGGGGTAGCAGGGAGTTAAAGTGTGTGCTTTGTGGGAAGCCTAAACAAATAGGAATACAAGGAAGGGAGCCAGCATCTTCATTGGAAGGCAACTCTTTTCCTCACAGAACCATTTAATTTCCCTCTACCCCAAACCTCAACTCCAAATATCGAAACTTATGGCTTCCTTTTATTTTTGGCTTCCAGACTGGATTATCTTTGCACCGCCACCCTCCTATTAAAAAATAACCACCAGTAAGTACATTCTTAAGTAGGACAGTGGCCCAGCCTGGAATGTAGTGGGGAAATGTATTCCCCAAGTGGTATTAAGCAAGGAGACATTCACACAGTTATCCTTGTGGACCTTGGCCGTGAACGCACGCCTGAGGTGGCTGGCGGTACACCGCTTTTTTCCCCTCGCATATGAACACTTCATAAATACCTCTGAAGAATACGACATGCCCTTGAAAGTATCCAGAGTCTTTCCCAGATCAAATCTAAAGATTTCCATTACAGTAACATTATTACTTCTGCTCCACTGCAGTGGGTATTGGGGGCTGCCTGTCCAGTCTTTATTCTCACCTGTCTTCAATCCTAACAGCTTCTTCTTCTTCTTTTTTTTTTTTTTTTAATGGGGGCAGGGCACACCACATGGCATGTGAGATCCTAGTTCCCCAATCAAGGATTAAACCTGTGCCCCCTGCATTGGAAGCACACAGTCTTAACCACTGGACCACTAGGGAAGTTCCCCTAACAGCTTCTAATAGCCTATGAAAAAGCCCAGTTGTTCCAAGGTGCACTGTAGGTGTAGAAGACATGATTGGGTTAATTCAAGCAGGGTCTCCATTCTCTGACCACAGTTTTGGTTTAAGGATGGGCCATAGGACCTACATGGATCTAAAGAGATGACTCTTAGGTTTTTCTTGGGAATGCTGGAACTCTTTTTTTTTTTTTTGCTATAATAGGGAAGTAAGTTGGAAAGATTTCTCTGCCTTAGGATTCCAAGAAAGGCAGAACGAAGAAATGGGGGTAACTGTGAGTTCCTGGATCAAGCCATGACTGAAGACAATACTATCTTTGGGATTTTCAATTATAATTATTTTAATTACCATTTATACTTTATATGTATATAATATTTATATTTTAAGGCTGTTTTCCATACTTAGCAACTGAAAAATACACAGATGCAGTTAGGGAAGCACTAAGAAGTTGTACAAAAAGGCATTTATTTGGCTTTGGCTTATCTTTAGACTGTCACTTAAACATTTGGTTTGCTACACATATTACTTGACAAAGTCATCAGACCTGAGGGCTCATGTGCAGATCTTGCACCTGCAGTGTGAACAAGATAGTCTTCCTGAATTAAGAATGAGGATAAATGAGGGCAAGTCCTGGTGGCTCAGTTGGTAAAGAATCCGCCTGCAATGTAGGAGACAGGGGTTTGATCCCTGGGTCAGGAAGATCCCCTGGAGGAGGAAATGACAACCCACCCCAGTATTCTTGCTTGGGAAATCCCATGGACAAGAGGAGCCTGGCAGGTACAGTCCATGGGGCTACAGGTGTTGGACACAACTTAGGGACTAAATTCTCACCTCATTTGCTAAAGAATTGCTATTTGTTTCTTCATTTCTCCACTTGGATTGGCAAGCGGCTTGTATTAGATTAGAGTTTGCCAAACTGCAGTCATTTATCTATTATCTTTACAATTTTTCTATGCTCACCTGTGCTATTTTATTAGGTACATAATATTTTTCTTTATGTTAACTCAGTCTCCTTAATTTTATAGGTCACTTTGGAGTAAAATAAAATGTATATCATGATAGAAAATGGAAGAGCCAATTTTTTTTTTTGAACTTTGCCAAACTTTTTTGAAAACAAATTTTATTGGCGTACAGTTGCTTTACAATGTTGTGTTAGTTTCTGCCATACAGCAAACTGAATCAGTCATATGTGTGTGTATATGTATATGTATATATATATATATCCCTTTTTTTGTATTTCCTTCCCATTTAGGTCACCACAGAGCATTGAGTTTCTTGTGCTCTACAGTAGGTTCTCATTAGCTATCTATTTGATACATAGTAGGAGGACCCTGGTAGGCTGCAGTCCATGGGGTCACTAGGAGTCGGACATGACTGAGCGACTTCACTTTCACTTTTCACTTTCATTGAAAGTATAGAAGGAAATGGCAACCAACTCCAGTGTTCTTCTCCAGTGCCTGGAAAATCCTAGGGACGGGGTAGCCTGGTGGGCTGTCGTCTATGGGGTTGCACAGAGTCGGACACGACTGAAGCGACTTAGCAGCAGCAGCAGCAGTGTATATATGTATGTCAATTTCAATCTCTCATCTCCCCCCATTTCCCCATGGTATCCATACATTTGTTCTCTACATCTGTGTCCCTATTTCTGCTTTGCAAATAAGTTCATCTGTTACCATTTATCTAGATTCTACATATAAATGATATTATATAATATTTGTTTTTCTCCTTCTGGCTTACTTTACTCTGTATAATAGTCTCTAAGTCCATCCATGTCTCTGCAAATGGCACAATTTTGTTCCTTTTTATGGCTGAGTAATATTCCATTATACATATGCACCACATTTCCTTTATGTATTCCTCTGTTGATGGACATTTAGGTTGCTTCCATGTCCTGACTATTGTAAATAGTGCCACAATGAACATTAGAGTGCATGTGTATCTTTTGGAGTTATGGTTTTCTTTGGATATATGCCCAGGTGAGGGATTACTGGGTTACTGGTATCAGGGTATCTTCCTGACCCAGGGATAGAACCCAGGTCTCCCACATTGTAGGCAGATGCTTTACTGTCTGAGCTACCAGGGAAGCCCACATATTAGTTTAGTTCAGTCACTCAGTCATGTCCGACTCTGTGACCCCATGGACTGCAGCACTCTAGGCCTCCCTGTCCATCACCAACTCCCGGAGTTTACTCAAACTC
>NW_011494529.1:2913460-2919576 GCF_000754665.1 Bison bison bison
TTGCATCAGGTGGCCAAAGTATTGGAGCTTCAGCTTCAGCATCAGTCCTTCCAATGAATATTCTGGACTGATTTCCTTTAGGATGGACTGGTTGGATCTCCTTGCAGTCCAAGGGACTCTCAAGAGTCTTCTTCAACACCACAGTTCAAAAGCATCAATTCTTTGGCACTCAGCTTGCTTATAGTCCAACTCCCACATCCATACATGACTACTGGAAAGACCATAGCTTTGACTAGATGGACCTTTGTTGGCAAAGTAATGTCTCTGCTCTTTAATATGTTGTCTAGGTTGGTCATAACTTTTCTTCCAAGGAGCAAGAATCTTTTCATTTCATGGCTTCAGTCACCATCTGCAGTGATTTTGGAGCCCCCTAAAATAAAGTCTGTCACTGTTTCCACCATTTCCCCATCTATTTGCCATTAAGTAATGAGACCAGATGCCATGATCTTAGTTTTCTAAATGTTGAATTTTAAGCCAACTTTTTCACTCTCTTCTTTCACTTTCATCAAGATACTCTTTAGTTCTTCTTTACTTTCTGCCATAAGGGTGGTGTCATCTGCATATCTGAGGTTATTGATATTTCTCCTGGCAATCTTGATTCCAGCTTGTGCTTCATACAACCCAGCATTTCTCATGATGTACTCTGCATAGAAGTTAAATAAGCAGGGTGACAATATACAGCCTTGATGTACTCCTTTCCTGATTTGGAACCAGTCCGTTGTTCGATGTCCAGTTCTAAATGTTGCTTCCTGACCTGCATACAGATTTCCCGAGAGGCAGGTCAGGTGGTCTGGTATTCCCATCTCTTTAAGAACTTTCCAGAGTTTGTTGTGGTCCACACAGTCAAAGGTGCATAGTCAATAAAGCAGAAGTAGATGTTTTTCTGAGACTCTTGCTTTTTCAGTGATCCAATGGATGTTGGCAATTTGATCTCTGGTTCCTCTGACTTTTCTAAATCCAGCTTGAACATCTGGAAGTTCATGGTTCACATACTGTTGAAGCCTGGCTTGGAGAATTTTGAGCATTACTTTACTTGTGTGTTAGATGAGTGCAATTGTGCAGTAGTTTGTGCATTCTTTGGCATTGCCTTTCTTTGGGATTGAAATGAAAACTGACCTTCTCCAGTCCTGTAGCCACTGCTGAGTTTTCCAAATATTGGCATATTGAATGGAACACTTTCACAGTATCATCTTTTAGGATATGCACATATATGCATATTCATATAGATATGCACCCATTCATTGTAAAAGCCAGTGGACCATATGTTTAAGATGTTTTTAAGCTGTTTTAAGATGTTCCTCCAGCTCCAATAATAAAGCTTTTGTTTCCTCTTGGGCTGACTTAACCTCAAAGTTGTGCTTATGAAAGATAAGAAAATGGTAAGGAATATTTGCAGTGCTTTTGAGATTCACAAAGTGCCTTCATTTGAAGAAAGAATATGAATTTCAACACTGAACCCTAACCTTGCCTTTTCTATAAACCTTTCCCTTACTGCCCTGGGCAGTATTCATCCCTTCACCCGCTGGCTCTCCGGGCTGTTGCTCTGCAATATCACCCTGCCCCCTGACACCATTTTAGAGCTTCTCCCTTACACGCTTGCCTCTGGCCCTGGATTGTGAATGCCTGAAAGGAAAAGACCATATTCTGTTCATCTTTGTATTTTTAGTGTCTAGTCTGTTGCAGAGTATTTGCTTAATAAACATTTGGATGCTTACAAGAGTGAATAGTTGCATGGAAGCCAGTAGAAAAGCTGAGCCCTGGGTGATAGTTTGCTGTTTTTTCCTCATCAGCTAAGCACATGTCTTCCTCATCAGGAATATTTATTAAGTAACAGCATATGTAGTCCTCATCAAGGAACACTTCTTAAACAACACATTTGCGTGTAACATTTGGCAATGTATCACTTCTTCTGATGTCTATCTTCCCCTCTCAGTCTGTACTATCCAGGTTCGTGTCTTCAGAAGCTTATCCTGGGGATTCCCTCATGGTCCAGTGATTAGGACTCTGTGCTTTGACTGCTGAGGGCCCGCAAGCCACAGTGCACTTTTCCTGGGTCTATTTCCTTGAACTCTTGCCAGCACACATCTGACCCACTCTTACCTCTGGGTTTCTGCTCATACACTTCTCTCCTCCTGGAGCACATTTCATCATTATTTTGTACATCACCTGAGCTCACACTCTTCCTGATTGTCTATTCCAGTCCAGTTGTAGCTGGAGGTCATAGAGTTCAGATACCCCATCTCCTGAAAGAAACTGCCTGACAATGCAGGAAAGGCAAGAGATGCGGGTTGGGAAGATCCCCCGGAGGAGAGCATGGCAACCCACTCCCATATTCTCACCTGGAGAATCCCCAAGGAAAGAGGAGCCTGGTGGGCTACAGTCCATAGGGTTGCAAAGAGCTGGACATGACTGAAGAAACCTAGCATGGCACATGCCAACACCATCTCCTGAAACTCCATAACAGAACATACCACTCTTTCACTGCATATCACAGTTTCTTATACACAGGCCTTCTTTACTCTTCTGGATTTTATTCCACTTGAGGGAAGAATTCATGTTGAATTATTTTTGTTTCCACCAGAATATCCAAATTCTAGGGTAGATGCTTAATAATATTTGATGAATAAATAATTTGCATGAGTCATATGGCTCATTTTGCCTTTGTCTGAAGCAAATCACAAATGAGTCACCATAAGAATTGGAATGGATTCTTAGAAACTTGAATCAAGATCACTTTTATCAAGAAAACAAAAGGATATTATTCCTGTTTTTCATCAACTCTAGCATATTACCAGCTGTGTGTTCCCATGCAGGTTACTTAGTTTTCTCATTTCCCCCGTTTTTCCTTTTGTAATCATGTTAAGAGTGTAGACCTAAAGAATGAAATGAGCAAGTGTATGTAAACAGCCTGGTACATTGCAAAGGTTGAGTAGAAGGCCACTATTATTATAATTGTAGTTACTGTTATTGCCAAAAGATGCTGTAGAAAAATCTCACAAATACAGGAGATTAAAAGATGTGAATAGAGAAAGTTAAAGCTATTGTAGTTAATGAAGCAGTGTCTTCTGATGGAGAACTTACTGAGGCTGTCTTTTCTGTCTCTGCCTTTGAGCACTTAACACAAGACTTGACACAAGAAAGTGAAGAATTAAAGGCTTCCTGATGCAACTGTGTGTGTTTCTTAATTGTGTTAATAATAACGTTAGGCTACTGGCTTTTACCTCAGTGACCAGTCATGTCCAAGATCCTATAAAAACTGTCTCACATATTCCATACAACATTCCTGTTAGAAATGAGCTACTCTGCTTTTTGACAGACCTAGATGGCTTATTAAAAAGCAGAGACATCGCTTTGCTGACAAAGGTCTCTATAGTCAAAGTTATGGCTTTTCCAGTAGTCACATTTTTTCCCAGTAGTCACATACAGATGTGAGAGATGGACCACAAAGAAGGCTGAGCACCAAAGAATTGATGCTTTCAAACTGTGGTGCTGGAGACGATTCTTGAGAGTCTCTTGGACAGCAAGGAGATCAAACCAGTCAATCCTAAAGGAAATCAGCCCTAAATATTCGTTGGAAGGACTGATGCTGAAGTTGAAGCTCCAATACTTTGGCCACCTGATGTGAAGAACTGACCCATCAGTAAAGACATTGATACTGGGAAAGATCGAAGGCAGGAGGAGAAGGAGGCAACAGGGTAAGATGGTTGGATGGTATCATGTACTCAATGGACATGAGTGTGAGCTAACTCCAGGAGATGGTGAAGGACAGGGAAGCCTGGTGTGCTATAATCCATGGGGTCACAAAGAGTTGAACATGACTTAGTGACTCAGCAACAACACTGTGTTTTGTGGTAGAGTCTGTGGTCCCACAGCTAGCAGGTGGCAAAGCCATGATTAAGATGCAGGTCTCTCTGGCTCTAAAGACCTCTCGCTTACCCCTTGGTATACACACTGCAAGGCTGTCTCACAATGTTACAAGATTCTTGGAAGGTTCCTGGCCCTGAACTGATGGCGGAGGCAGAGGTGACATTAATACAGAAAAGAAGCTGCAGTCAACTGACCTTGGTTCCTGACTCTTTGAAGCGGGAAGTCAGGATGTGGGGCTGGGAACAGGGAAACTGATGATCACAAGGTGAGTTAACGATCGAGGCCAGACGGGGAGCAAAAATGCCCTTTCTAGTGCTCTCCACTGCCTGCCGCCCCAGGTCCAGGCCGGCTTCCCTCCTAGGTTTTCCTAAGAGGCCCTGAGGAAGGCAGCACTGGCTGATTGCGAGCAGGCCTGAGCTGTAACAGCAGTGCTAATGGGAACTTGGCCTGGCCCCAGGCGGGTATGGAAAGCGGCTGTTGGCTCTTGTAAAAATCTTTGGTCCAGGCCGATTTTTCCACAAAGAGAAATTCACCGCCCTGAAGAAATGCCATCGCCTGTTCCCGGTGCCAAACTCGAGGAAAATCAAGTGGAGAGACTCCCTCCTCTTCCTGGGTGAAATGACAGATAGCAAAAGAGCTTTCAGTTTCCTCTACCCCAAAAAAGTCTGCCAGAGATATAAATATTTAAAAACAGGAGCTAGACTGAGAGGGTTAGCTTTCACTGTGTCTTCTTTGGCAGTCTCTCCATCCACCCACCAGATATCATTTTATTCTGTGTAATGGAGTGGCAGTTCTGGGTCGCACATCCCAACTTCTGACACACTGTGTGGAAAAAAAAAAAGTCTGTGACCCTTGTAAACTATTTTTGTAGCTGGAAACAGAGACAGACCCAGGTTGCGAATGCCAGATTGAACATAGCTAGGAGAGGTTTAAGTGGTTGATTTTTTTTTTTTCCTGCTGTTCGCTTATTTTTATCTCCTGCGAAAAAGTCCTTTTTCTAATTTCCATCCGACAGGATAACTCCTTTCCCCTGTTACTCAGGAATGCTTTATTTATTTATTTTTAACAGTTCTCAAACTGGTGAAACAAAGTACAGGTCTGTGAAAGTGTGCAGTCTGCCTTTCTTTGTTTCTCTCCTGTGGCCGTTCCCGAAACTGTAGACACAGAAGGCAGTCCCAAGCTATTCATTTTCTTTTTCCTATAGAGAAATGGGTGCCAACCTCCATGAAATTAAATAGGTTTGAATCGTCACAGACGACCTTCACAATCTAGGTCTTCATAATTTTAGGTGGATTAGAGGAAACTAATGAGGATTTTGAAACAAGCTTTGGACTAAAACTCTCATCATGCAAATCCACTGAAAACCCCCAGAATTTTAAAGCACAATTAACCCATCCCCGGTCCCCACCCTCCTTGTATCTGACTCATTTTATTTTGTCCAACTTCACAGTCTTCATAAAACAACAACAATAATAATGCAGTGGGCTATTTTCTTCCTATTTTTTAAAATCAGATTCCATAGTCCTTTTTTCTGCCTATTGTTGTTCTTTGGTTGTTGTTGTTCTAAGTTGCTCTGTCCTCAGAGTCCTTTCTATTATGGTTTAGGACTCACAAGAGTTAACAGGCGAGAGTGTTGGGGGGGAGGAACCCACTTGTTTTAAGCCTGGAGCCTGTCACCTTTTCTTGGCAATTACACTGCTAATGGCTGGGTCCCAAGCAAAGTGGCAAAGAATATCTCTTCTCACGTTCCCAACTCACAGTGCATTCCCAAATACCAGATGGTGTTTTTGGAATCCATTTCACTATGTTTGATATGACAATACTTTTGTATAATGTTAAATTATATATAACTATTGCAAATAGCTGAGATCAGAACAACCAAGAAGCGGAAAATTAGACACAAGAAGGAAAGATAGAAACTAAAGACTGTGGACTTTCATCTGCCCCCATTGTGTCCTGTTTCCCTTGGATTTTCTTTTAATCTGAAGAGGATTGGCAGGAGGGGGCTGGGGTGCAGAGCGGGAGAGGGTGCGGGGGAGGGGGGTGAAAGAGGAGCGTGGGGGATGGGGAGGAGTGAGAGGCAGTGCTGTGGTGTTGTTGCAAAGAAATTACACCAAATTGGGATCCTCTCCCTGCTAGAGTTTGGTACACATCATGCGAAACTTGCCAGACATTTCGAGAGCAGCGTCATCTCATTTCAGTGGCCAAAACCCTCAAAATAAGCCAAAGAAGACTGATAAAGCCCCATG
>NW_011494529.1:2919676-2937895 GCF_000754665.1 Bison bison bison
AAAGCCCCATGTTCAACCTTTTTTAGAAAATGTGTGTGTTTTTATTCCTTGGGGAGGGACAAGCAAACGAACTCTGTGTGCGTGCTAAGTCACTTCAGTCGTGTCCGACTCTTACCAGATCTCAAAACCTTAGTCACTGCCTCAGGAAGCATTAGGAAGACAGTGTGAGAGAAAACAAATGCCCACTCGATATGTTCCAAGGGAATTCAGCAGAAGAAGTGAGAAGCTCTTTCTAGTTTGGGGGCACATGGCTATAGTGATGTGATTTCTAAAACAGTGCGGATGGAACTAGACCCTTGCAGGAAAAATATCTCCCAGAATCCACCCTCAAAAAAAAAAAAAACCTGGGCAACACCAATGGAGCTGTGTTTCTACCCCAGATGGCCAAATGGGGTAAACATATCACTTTAATTTTAATTTTCTGGCTATTTGACAATAGGCAACCTCTGGCCCTCTTCCCTCAACCTTCAAACAGGCCTTATCTCTACATTGCAGGACTTATTGATTTCAGCCCAGAGCGAATGCATTACAGTCAAGTGATAAATTGCTTAAAATTATTCTTAAATGAAAATGCTGGGAACCTCTGGTGTAGCTTTTTGAATGGAGGGTGGGCAGAACAATTTCCAAACTGCCTGTATCAGACATTCTTTCAGCCGATTGATTCCTTCTCCCTCAGCAACTACTAACCATCTGAGCCGGGTGTCAGGACCAAGGGCTTACCCTATTCATGCCACCAGGGTTTGATGGGTTGTTTTCCCCTCCCACTCCTTCCGCCCCTCCCTCCATACCCCGTACCCCTTCTTTCCACCATCACCCCTCCCCCAATTCCATCTTCCCCAGCATACAGCCCCATCACCCTCCCCAGAAAGATCCTCCAGCTCCAGTGACTACTACATAATTAACAATAACTTGTAGTAATGCAATTTAAGAGTCCTTTTAATGGGCAGCGATGGTAGAATGTATAGCCCATCTTTCTTTGTCATCTGAGAAAAGCGGCCCCATGCAGAGCTGCTGGTTGCTGAGTGACGCTTTGTTGTCTGCACAAGACACAGTACCAGCTGCACTGGCAGGTAGCCGAAGTGCAAGGAGATAGCTGCCAAACTATGCTATACAAAGGGAGCTGTGCCAGAGAGAAAGGGACCTTTGCATGCGATGACCTTTGACCCCCGAGCCAGCATGGATCCCATATTCATCCCTTCCAGACAATTGCATCTTTCATTCCTCCACAAACTCTGATTAGAAAGAGGCCATTTGTGATGAGGGTTGGTTGGCTTATAAGTTCCCAGCCACGGGGTTATTGCGTTTTTGCGTCTGTTTTAATGGTGACAATATTTGCCTTAATCTGGGGTAGGAAGAGGTGAATAATTAAACAAGGAAAAATACTAAAAGCAAAACAGTCACTCAGTCAATGGAGTGGGGCAGGGTATCAGGGAAAGTGAAAAGCTTGTAGACAGGGACCATATGGCATTTAAAAAGTCAAATGGAAATTGAACTCTCACCTGATCACGGGGAAGCTTCTCACAAGGAGCCGAATAGAAGTATGCATTTTTAAAGAAAATTGCTAACTTTATTCAACGCTGCCATGGAATACTTCTTTTATTGAACCAGCAAAGCTTCTGTTTCGTCAACTTAGATTAATGAGAAACTAACAACTTGTATCTGAATATGTCCTAGCAAGCTCACTTTTGTTCTTTTTTGAAAAACATCAGCGATCTTTGGAAAAACGGCTTTTATTTTGTGTTTTCAAGCCATTCTACATGAGGACGTATGAAAAGAAGCCCACGGCCTCAAGTGAGGACCACCTCAAAGTCATGGCAGCCTTTTTGAACCTCGCCCTTGTCCATCGTGTCTAGTGGGCAGAAGAATCAGTTGTCAGCATGGCATACCCACCACAGTAGCATACCCCCCAGCGTCTCTAGGAAACGTTCTCACAAAGGCAGGAAAATAATGAGCCGGGGTTTCAAATTTGACCTCTTTCCAGAAAATAAGGGGGTCAGTGGTGTACGGGGGGACTCTCTGAGAGCCCTTCCAGCGGTTGAGGCATTCTGGGACAGCCCTTCTTTGATCTGTCTTCCTGTGGAAGCCACTGTTGCTCTGAGGCCAGGGGGAAAAACGGATACCTGCCGGCCAGACCTGAGGAGCCGCACCTCAGTCCGGGCTCCCATGTGAAGCCGTCTGTTCTTTATTTTCACTCTGTATGAAGCTAATGGAATTTACAGTTGATTAACCTCAAATCTGGAGAAGTGATCCAGTCTGAGATCGCAGCTGGCAGGGCTGAGGCAGCATGTACTTCTTAAGTGAGTCAGACAGCAACAAGTGTTCGCCCACAAAAGCAGAGGCCTGGAGAAATGAGTGTGAGAGGGAGAGTCCCTTGGGTGCTCGGACAGCCACCAGGCCCAGATGGACTGGGCTAGTATCTGAGCTCCAGAAATGCTGGTGTCTAGATACAAATTAAACAGAGAACCTGAATCTTCTAAAGAAAAAAAAAAAAAACCTCCATAACATATAGAGGGTTTACTCTGTGGAGAGGTAGCAGTGTGGTAGTTCAGCATGATGCTGGAGCTAGGCTACGTTTGAATCCTGGCTCTCTTGCTTATTGGTTGTGTAATTTTGAACAAGTTACTGAACTGCTCTGTGCCTCAGTTGCCTCAGATGTCAACTGGGCATCATCACAGTAATCAAGGAAGTGTAATGAAGTTTAAATACATTAATATTTGTGATAATACTCAAGAACAGTACCTGGCCCATTGTAAACTTTAATGCATTTCCTTAAAAACATGGATTTTTTTACCCCTAGGAAAATGTGCAACTGTGTGTGTGTATATATATATATATATATATATGTATATAGTTCTTTTTTTCCTATCAGAGTAATTACTCTTATTCATTCTGCACCAGGAGAAACTGTTTTTCTTCATTAGCCTTTGAATACAAAAGACAATAGTTTAGGTATCCTGATACTCTGTTTGGCTAAAAAAAAATCTACAGAACTAACTCTTGTGTTTAAAACAGTTGAGAAAGCAAGTCAAAGACGTAAGTTTGTTCCTTATTGTTCTGCATCAGATGGTAAAGGTTGCTGTCGAATTTTCTGAGGGGAAGCTTCCACATATGGTATATTTAGTGCATGAAATGTGGCAGTTGGATTCCTGTGTGTTTTTTTAAAATTGTCATATAAACAAATAATTCCAAACATATTTCTTCTTCGTGGATTTGTTTCTATTTTGCAAATTGTTTCAGGCATCAATAAACAGGATTACACAAATGTGCATACAACTGCAAAACTCATTTAGTTTAGCAAGTGCTTCTCACATATTCATTTACTCAACAATGCTACTTTCAAGTCATGTCAACATTACTCCATTGCTGCCTCATGACTAATACAGTGTTACTTAAAAACCATTTCACATCTTACATCCGAGGAACACCACCAAACTTTTGGGTTTGTACCACCTGGTTTCTAATTAAAATCAAATTGAAAAAGAGGCTTTCTGCAGAAGTGTAGGTTCTGTCCTAACACACTGCTGGGTCCTCCGTAAGGGTTTAAAATACAAGATCACTAACATGAGAGCTCATTATAGGAAAAGAGCAAAAAGGGAAAGGCATATTAGACCAATTAAGGCGCTGTGAGTGAGAGGCATGTGGGTAACCAACAGGGAGATGGTTTAATTGTCCGTTCTTTTCATCAAGGAGGCTGAAAAGATTTTTTCACTTGTAAAGTAATACTTGGCCAATTTCATAATACTCAAAATGGGATCTATAATATTCATGGATGGTAGACTGGGAGAAACACACAATGAAACCCCTCACCCTGGGCATCATAATAAGAGAATCTGCTGTTCTGTGTGTCGAGTCAGAGATTTTGAAACGTGCAACCATTCTAACCATGGCAAATAGGAAAACAATACCCGTTATTCACTCAATTTTTTTGAGCTAAAAAAAGGCAAATGATAACAACATATGCTCTAAATGTGACCCATGCAGTTTAGCTTAAAGGCAAAATAAGATAAAAGTCAGCATTGCACACAGAGTTTAAACAGAAACATACGTATCTATACACTTTCTTTCCCTCTCCATATGTTACCCTGTGGTGAGAATTATAATACTGTGCATCACACCTTTCACTCAAGGATCTCAAGCCCCTCTCAGAAATGAACACAAACCCGTATACCAGCCCTGGGAAGCAGGTGGTGGGTATTAGTATTACCATTTTACAAATGGAGACTGTTCTCTGACTTTAGTTGATTGAACTCAAGGTGCTGGTACTCTTTATGGAAGGGGAGGCACATTCCCCCTATCCCCTCCACTTTAAAAATTTTTAGTGACAATACAAGTGAACTGTAGCACTTAAAGGCTCTGAAGGTTCAGTGCTGGCATTGGAAAAAGATTTGCTTCCCTGTCCTGGATTTCTTTTCTTTCTTGAAACTGCCAAATATAACTGTCATCACTAAGAATAATGATCTCAAACTTTCTTCTCTGTATCTCTTTTGGATAGAGCTTGGAACACTCACAGCTGAAAGTGACAAGCCAGGGAAGTGAGTTCTTGAATTGGATATTTTTACAACCAAGAGTATAAAAGGTGGGCAGCTTAGAATCAAAACTGACAAAGAGTTTCCTCTATGATCCAAACTCCTGGACTGTGTAGTTGGGGAAGTGGACTTGGACAGCTTTCTGAAGCAGCCTGAACTTTGAATCCAACACAGACAGGTATGTTTCACAGCAGAGTTACCCAGGGCAAAGTTTCTGATTAAGCTTTCAGCTGCTAAATTTTAACCTAAGTGTCGCTGCATAGGAACCTGAGGTCCAAGTCAACACACGTAGGGAGCAGGCTGCCCATTGATAGTCTGTTCGTTCTCAAGTCAGTGAGCTGGTCCCAGCTTAGGGGTTTCCTTAAGAATCAGTCACTTTCTGCCAGGTTCACATCTTCTGAAGTAGGGGCTTCAATTTAGAAACTGGAAAGTCACACCTTTTCTAATTTGACACAGTAGATTCTTGGGAAAAAAATGTTTTTAGAAATTATATAAAAAAAATCCTGATGTTTTCAGGTCTGCATCAAAGAGGGAAACATTCATTTTGCTGAAATCACATTTATGAAAATATATGTCTGTGGGACAGACTGTTCTTAATATTCTTGATGAGACCTTGCCTGGTATGACATACACAGAGGCACTCAAGGGGGGCCCAGGAAGTCCTTTTTCAGGTGGATCACATATAGCCATAAGATTAAAAAATAAACGTGGATCAAACCTCCCTCCTTCCTTCCTCTGCCAAAAACAAAAACAAAAATTTAAAGAATTAAAAACAAAGGAGTAAAAGAGTGAATTTATCTATTAATAATACCTAACATTGTTGAGTGTTTGTTACACACCACGCACCGTGCTAAGCACGATAAGCTTACACACACCCTTTAAAAGTTGTGAGAAAACAGGGGCTTAGAGAGTTTAACTCACTTCCTCATAGTCACACAGGAAATGCTTTTGGGCAGTAGGTTTCTTTGTCTCTAAAGTCCATGCTCTTAATTATTGCTTACACTGTCCGAAGACAAAATATTATTTATGTGGATTACTATGACCTAATTAAAATAGGAAGAGAATGAGGTCATAAATACGAGTGACTTATCAAATCATTTCTTCGTGAAGAGCTCTGTGCTGGGAAATTATGCACAGTTCATGGCTATCTGAGGTTACCTTTGTTCCTCTGGATTAATCTCATGTCAACTTTCACCAAACCCTCCAAAAGCCTCAGGGACTATATCACAATTGCCTTAGTCTTCTTAGTGGCCAGGACAGTGCTGGTTGCAAGGACATGCCCAGTGAAAGTTTTTTGAATGAATAAACAAATGAAATGACTCTAGGTTCTCTGAAATGACGTTGACCTGTCAATAGATTATTGGTGGCAACTTTTAAAATAGTGGCTAGTTTTCCCAGGCATGGTGCCAGCCTCCTCATTCTCTACTGATGGACACTAAGGTTGCTTCCACAGCGTGGCTATTGTAAATAATGCAGCTATGCATCCTGGGCTGCAGGTATCTATTTGAATTAGTGTTTTTGTTTTCTTTGGCTAAACAAACAGGAGTGGAATTGCTGGATCACATAGGCTTTATATTTGGAAAGGTTGGAGGTGGATAGTGCTGATGATTGCACAACAGTGTGAATATATTTAATGTTGCTGAATTGCACACTCAAAAAAGGTTAAGATGATCATTTTCATGATATATATATCAAGTATATTTTACCACAATTACAAACCCTCTTATCAAGGTCAGTGGGCAGTGGGCTGCAAGTGTGAAAATAATTGTAAGTGTGGGACAGGCCTAACCTTTCAGGAGGCTTTAATCAATTGCCAGTGTCCACCATCATAGTGGAAGCAGGTTATGCGTGAGGATGCTGAGGGCCCCGTGGCCAGCTCCTGGAGAGGAAGAAGCATGTGCACGCGCTCAGCCCCGAGAGTATGGTGCTTCCTGAGCCTGGTGGTTGGTCTCACCCTCTGGGACACAGGGCTACGAGTCCCACATCTCTGCTTTGAACACCTTTTGAATTCCAGCAGGTCTGCAGTATGGAGCACAAAGTCTGGGGTAGAGAGGTGGTTCCTTTTTACACTGCCTCTCACTTTTACCATCTTTCCATGCCAGGCAGAAAAATACCTTTTATCCCAGGTTGACTTAAAGGACATTGCCCTTAGGCTAGTTCCTCACTAGTCACAGTGAGGACATTAATATAGGACATCAGAACCAGATGCCTAATGATTTTTTTGAAGACATGGACCTAGAAAACATAGGAATCTAGAAACAAAGGTGCATAATTGAACTTTGGTTACCTCAGACCTAAACTGTTAGAACTATATTTTCTATTTTAAAATTTTATTCAAGTGTAGTTGATTTATAATATTATGCCAATTTCTACTGTATAGCAAAATGACTCAGTTATACATATATTCTTTTCATATTCTTCTCTATTATTTTTTATCACAGGCTATTGAACATAGCTCCCTGTGTTATAAATAGGACCTTGTTGTTTATCCATCCTAACTAAATTATTAGAACTTTAAATTATATGGAAAATGATATTAATCTCTTTCTGTTTGTTTTGCTTTCAATATTTTACATTGAAATTTGTTTTCACATCCACTATTGACATTAGGATTCCTACAATAAACCTAAGGAAGCAAGCAGAAGGAAGCAAGGCAGAAATTTTGCATAGTCTACACACGAGGAAATTGCTGGAAGTTCCTTAAGACCAGGGCCTGCATCTTATTCCTCAGTACATGTCCTCAGTATGTGGCCTTTCCATGCCAGGTTAGAATACAGTAGGTTTTCCATAATTTCTTGTTGAATGACTCTATGAAAGTTAGGAAAGCTTTTAGTTAACTGCATAAGGTTCTATGAGACCAGAAGCTGGCTGGAATTCCTTCTGATCTCTTTTTCTATATCAGCACCTTAATATAAACAGCAATACTTCCTGTGCCAAATTCCTTCGGGAGAATCTGTCCACCGGTAAGGTTAAATACATCGTAGCCAACCAGACACTAGCTTGGAGGGCTGAATGCCTCGGTGGTTTCCCCTTAAGTAAAAGATGTACATCTTGATCAAAACCTGGCAAGGCAACGGTGCTCCTACCCGCCCCCTCCACGCCACCCAGCACCTCACAGCCCCTCCTCCCGTACTGAGCTCTCTGGTTGCCTGGCTTCTGTCACCCTTTGCTTCCGTGTCAGGTGACTCCTTGCCTGCCTTCTAGACTGCCTGCTGCAGGCCAGACTGCCTTTATCTCATGGTTTTCTATCACTATCTTATCAGACAACCTCACTCCTGTTGCATTCTTCTGGGCCTCCTTGCTAGAGTCCTGAGCCTTTGGTAGCTGGGCACTAAGCCTCCCCCATGCCCCCAGCTCCCAAGGAGCTGCCACTATCACAGTCTGCTCTGTTTCCTATTAGGGGAACATGCATTTTAAATGTCTCAGCCGTGTCTGTCTCTGTAGCCACAGTTCCACTGCTCCCTCCATTCCCCGATCCTCTTCCGCGAGTCACACTAGAGTGGGGAGCATCAATTTACAGTTTCTAGCCAGATACCACATGTGCTGGGTGGAAGCGAATTGTCACAGAAAATGTTTGTAATTTCAGAAGATCAACACTATAGTCATAAGCATGATAAGGAACAAAAAGACCTACAGCTTCCATTATTATCATGACTGATAATAATCCCAGGCAGCCTCTTTCTCTCATCCACTTGGAAGTGATTATAAAGTTTCTCTCTGAAGCTTTTCCAGTAGGCGGCTTCATCATGTTCTGAGTTACCACAGTAACACAGGAATAGGGGAGAGGGTTTTTATTAGAGTGGTGAAAAATGATGGGTAACACTTTCATGAGAAACCTTCATTTCCATGAAAAAGTGTCATAGATTCTACGGGATGGAAGGTAGAAGGTACCACTGAAATGATCAATCTAAGCTCCAAATTTTGTTGTATTTGTTCAGTTGCTCAGTCATGTCTGACTCTTTGTGATCCCATGGACTGCAGCACACCAGGCTTCCCTGTCCTTCACCATCTCTTGGAGCTTGCTCAAACTCATGTCCATTGAGTTGGTGGTGCCATCCAACAATCTTATCTAATGTAGTCCACTTTTCCTCCTACCTTCAGTCTCTCCCAGCATCAGGGTCTTTCCCAATGAGTCAGTTCTTCACATCAGGTGGCCAAAGTATTGGAGCTTCAGCTTCAGCATCAGTCCTTCCAAGGAATATTCAGGATTGATTTCCTTTAGGATGGACTGGTTAGATCTCCTTGCAGTCCAAGGGATTCTCAAGAGTCTTCTCCAACACCACAGTTCAAAAGCATTAATTCTTCAGCACACAGTTTTCTTTATGGTCCAACTCTCACATCCATACATGACCACTGGAAAAACCATAGCTTTGACTAAATGAACCTTTGTCAGCAAAGTAATGTTTATGCTTTTTAATATGCTGCTAGAGGTCTTATATAGTGGATCTGCACCAGACAAAGATGCTGCTAAAGTAACCCAGAATTCATCTTGAAATGATTTTTGGAGGTTAGTGAGAACAACTGTGCTATCTCTCTATGCTCTTTGGAGGTAGTTGCTGGAGACATAAATCACTCACATTGGGTGATCTATGTTGATTTCATCTCCAAAGGGGAAAAACAATTTTTTTTTTTTTTTTTTTAGGGAGTTCAGTGAATGCTTCCTTATAAAGTTACAGGGAATCCTGGGAGAGAACAAGTCAAGTTAAGATTAGGTGAAACAAAAGTCACCAGAGTTAGCAGGCACCAGATTGAAAGGTGCTGGCTGGTTACCTAACACATATGCCAAGGACTGGAAGACAAGAAGAATATTCTGTAATATTTAAAGTGCTTTAGATAACAGAATCTATGAGTGGGTCTTTGAAAAGTGAAATAGTTAATTTGGAGCCGTATATCTCTGTTTTCCAATAGCTTTTCCCTTTTTCTTTTAATCTTCTTTTTTCTTCCTTGATGAGTGGGAAATGAGTGAACCAACCCAGACATTCATGTTTGCTCAGTCAACGCTGGGACTCCACGGGGACCCAAGAAAGAAGGTTGATGATCCGGTAAGCTAATTCACTCACAAGGAGAGAGACACATGGGGCCTTGGATGGCATTTCAGCCATGTAATAGCTTGAAATAGAAAGAATTTAGATTCTGCACCTCGGATTATAGTGTGTAGGTGACTCCTACCCCACCTGTGTGTGATGAGTGAGAAAATAACATGAACAAGATAAAAGGGCAGATTATTTAGTTTTTACTTCTATGAGACTCGAAAGAAAAAGAGGTAGGGAGACAAGAAGTTCAAATAGAATAATTTCCCCACCTTTTTAGGAGGGGGGAGTTTTGGACACCTTCAACTCCTCAGAACTCTGATGCTCAGGAGAGGCATGGCACATTTTCTTATCCTTGCAGACAATTGTAAAGGGAAGGAACAATATTCAGAAAGGAGCATGATGTGGTAGTCAGAGATCTATTGTCCTTACTGATACCAAACCTATCACAGGAACTCAATACATAAAGGAGGGAAGGAAGAAGTGAATGATCACTTTGTCCACCCCTGTATTATGGCACATACCCTCACATGGTGAGGGGAGAGAAGAGTTACAGCAGTCTGAGTAGGTGAGATAAGCTTTATAGAGATCATGTAACTTAAATTCATATTTGTGAATCTTATTTCAAGTTAGCTCACTGCAGACTCCATTTAATCCACAGGACCTGTTGTAACAAGAGAACTCATTCAAAAGCAAAATAAACACCTGAGTATTCTGCCCTAAATTAACTGGAAATGTGCAATTTTCTCTTGCTTTCTAATTATTATAATAGGATAATAGGCAGCCATAAGGATAGAAATTGAAATCAGAGATTTTTTTTCAAAAGCTTTACTTGGTATATCGAAATGAACAGGGAAGACATCTCAAAGCACGCCTGCTTGCTCCTGCCTGGTCTGAATTCAAAGCATCAGGGTGGCTGTTGATGGAGATCCCTAACTCTCAGGTGTGCTGATAGAATCAATTTTAGAGGGGTTTGTCTCCAGTTCAGGTTCAAAGGAAAGACCATGGGATTTGGGACCATCTTGGGGTACTTTTATGACATGGAACAATTTATTAACTTTTTGAAGCCTCAGTTCTTTTGTCTGGAAAATGGGGATAATCATACCTACATTTGAAAGAGTGGAGGTTCATGTATTTCAAAATGTTGGGTATAGTGTGCAATAATGCAAAATTCCTCCTGCTTCTAAACTTAAGGTCATAAACTTATGCTCGGAACAATGCCTGTGAGCTCTGTAAATCCTCAGGCATTAAATAAAGATTCAGCATAATGCTTTATTGAAGCACAAAAGTATGCTATTATATTTTACAAGAAACCTTAGCCTCCAGAGTGGAACTTAAAGGGTCAAGTCTCAGCTAACTAGAAAATAAAATCAAGTACACCACCTCTTCTCAGAAAATACTGATTGACTGAGATATTTTTGCAGATTTGACAAATGCCCATAACATCAACCATAGGGAACAATTTGGTTCAGGAAAAGCAAAAGGCCCATAAATAATACTAAAGTTCTCTATGCTTAACCCTTTCCAACCCTGGAATGTGCACTTCTTTTTAGAAAAAAAAAGGAAGTCAGTGTTTTAAGGGTTGAACTTGCAAGGCAAATACATTGTTAGTAAAATGTGAAAGATTTATGTGATCTGAAGAGAAACGAGAGTATGCAAATACATTTTTAAATGGGAAGGCTGGGTGGAAAAGAATGTTCATTAAAAAAAATTACTCACCCTTTGTTTCTTTCCTTAGAGACCTTACAATTGACTGGTTGGTTTAAAGACTAAAGAGTTCAGGGAGCTGGAGCACAGAAACTTGTAATAAAACTTCCCTGGTGTCTCAGACGGTAAAGCGTCTGCCCACATTGCAGAAGACCTGGGTTCGATCCCTGGGTTGGGAAGATCCCCTGGAGAAGGAAATGGCAACCCACTCCAGTACTCTTGCCTAGAAAATTCCATGGATGGAGGAGCCTCGTGGGCTACAGTCCATGGGGTTGCAAAGAGTCGGACTCGACTGAGCGACTTCACTCACTCACTCCTCAAATACTAATAGAAAGTGAAGAGTATTTCCTTAACATTCTCTGTCCTCTACCCCATCAGCTTGTCTCTCAGCAAGCCCTTAAATTCTTGCTTTAGACACACTGGATGCTTTTTCCTCTCTTCTCTCATCTCGGTGCTTCTACAGGTTCTGTTTACTTCTCTACCATGTTTCCACTTCTGTCTGGTGAATTTCTATTTGGCTTTTGTGACTAAGTTCAGATCCCTGTCTTCTTCAAGTATCCTCTGACAGTCTCCAGACTGGGTTTTTGGCTGCTTCTTCTTTCTTTAAGCATCCTGTGCAAACTTCTATCATTCCAGTTACTGCATTGAAGTGTAATGATCTGTTCCCTTGTTTGTATTTCTCTCCTAGAATGTAACTGGCATATCATAATCATTTACAAACTTCATTTGTTCTATAAATATTTATTAAGCATCTACTGTGCACCTGGCACTTTTCTAGATATAGGAGATATAGCAGTCAAGGAGACTATGATCCTGACTTTCTAAAGCTTCTATTTTAGTAGGGATATACACAGATACTAAGTAAATGGTGAAAAATATGAGGGAAAAAAAATTGGTAAGAAGCAAAGGAAGTATGTTTGTGTAAGTGCTGTAGTTAATCTAGCTACAAACTTCTACATAACCTTAGGATTTTGACATGAATGGCATTAATCCTAAAAATTAATTTGGGAGAAAACTGTTACATTTGCAATTTTAGGACATAGTGTTGTTATAGCCCCACACTGGGGATACATTTATTTAAATCTTCTCAGTAATTATTTATGGTTTATTTATCTAGGTTGTATGTACTACTTGTTGGGGTTACGTCTAGGTGTTTTATGAGTTTGTTTTTGTTACTATTGGGAATGGAGTCATTTGCCATTGTATCTTTTATCTGCCATCAGTTCAGTTCAGTTGCTCAGTTGTGTCCGACTCTTTGCGACCCCATGAATCGCAGCACGCCAGGCCTCCCTGTCCATCACCAACTCCCGGAGTTCACCCAGACTCATGTCCATCGAGTTGGTGATGCCATCTGGCCATCTCATTCTCTGTTGTCCCCTTCTCCTCCTGCCCCCAATCCCTCCCAGCATCACAGTCTTTTCCAACGAGTCAACTCTTCACATGAAGTGGCCAAAGTATTGGAGTTTCAGCTTCAGCATCAGTCCTTCCAAAGAACACCCAGGGCTGATCTCCTTTACAATGGACTGCTTGGATCTCCTTGCAGTCCAAGGGACTCTCAAGAGTCTTCTCCAACACCACAGTTCAAAAGCATCAATTTGTCAGTGCTCAGCCTTCTTCAGAGTCCAACTCTCACATCCATACATGACCACTGGAAAACGTAGCCTTGACTAGACGGACATTGTTGTATATAATCAGTTTGTGGCCATTACTTCAGTAATCTATCTTATTAATTGCAACAGTTTTTCATTTGGTTCTTTTGGATTTTCTAAGTATTTAATCAAGTCACCTGAAAATAACATTGCTCTTATCTTCCTTCAATAGTTATACTTTATATTTCTTTCATATCTTTTGAACTGTTTAGAGCTTCCAGGATGACATTAAAAAATAATGATAGCTTGGGGCTTTTTTACCTTGTTACTGATTTTAGTTGGAATGCTTCTTGTTTTGCCATTAAGTATGATGTTGACTAATTTTTTTAAACAATCATTTAATATATGCATTAATTATTGAGATTCTTTCTTTCTATATGAAGCTTCTGCTGCTTCTGTTTACATGCCAATTTGTATCTGACTCTTTGCAACCCCATGGACTGTAGTCTGCCAGGCTGCTCTGTCCATGAGATCTCGCTGGCAAGAATACTAGAGTGGGTTACCATTTCCTCCACCAGGGGATCTTCCTGACCTAGGGATCAAACCTGTGTCTCCTGCTTGGTAGCGGATTCTTTACCACTGAGCCACCTGAGAAGCCCTGATATTTACTATTCTTTGAGATTATTTTCTAGTGTCATTATACATAATACATTGTGTTTGTAAGAGGTCAATATTATTTAGTAGACTTACTATTATTAATTGTATTTATTTAAATTCTCCATATTATTATTTCTGGCTTGTCTAATTGAACTAGAAAAAGTGGATATATCTGGGTTAAGATTACATATACAAATTGTGTTATCGTCACTTTCTCCTTAATTTTTTGAGCATTTTTGCTTTATATCATTTGATATTAGGATAATTGCTGCATAAAGAGATTAATTACTACTGTAGACTCATTGCACTATTTTCCAGCTTGTAAACATGAGCAGGTAATCTATTTTTCCCTTGAAGCCTACTTTTCCAGAAATTAATACCACTTCTCCTATTTTTACTTTCATTGTATTTAATGACTCTTTGATTTTCCTTTTATTTTTATTTTCTTTGAACTTCTTACTTTGCATTGGGCTTCCCAGGTGGTGCCGTGGTAAAGGATCCACCTGGCAGTGCAGGAGATGCAAGAGGCATGGGCTCAGTCCCTGGGTCGGGAAGATCCCTTGGAGGGGGAAATGGAAACCCACTCCAGTACTCTTGCCTGGAGAATTCCATGGACAGAGAAGCCTGGCAGGCTACAGCCTATGGGGTCACAAAGAGTTGAACATGATTGAAGCGACTTAGCACGCACTCGTAGCCGATTAATAATGTGAGTGTTGCCGGTGAATAGCAAAGAGACTCAGTCATACATGTTCCTTTTATATTAACATGGACATTTTCGTTTTAGGTATGTCTCTTAGAGGCAGTAGATAGTTGGATTTAACTTTTTTACTCCAATCTGAGAATCTTTGTTTTCTAACAGTTGGATTTAGCCACATATATTTACTGTTGTATAGATGGCTTTGTTAACTTCTGTCATTCTTCTCTACATAATTTCTTCTCTTTTTGAGTTTTTGCTATTTCTTTTGCTTTGGAGGCTTGAAGATATGGAATGTTGTGTCTACTTTTTGTTTCCTTAGTCATTGGAAAGACGTCTATTCTCTTTTCAACCTAACTTTTAATTTCCAAAAGCCCAAATTTGGTTTATATTTTTCTAATTATGAGTCCATAATTTGAATTCTAAACAGAATTTAGAATTTCTTCTATGTGATATTAGGCATTTAGTGAATTCTTATTCCTCTCCCACCTGATTTTATAATTTTTTTTCCCATCCTGAATAACAGGTGAGCCAGGTGGGGCTTTCTTATTGATCTTTTCTTGGAATGTAGTAAACTTGCCTCAGTCTATAAATGTCTCTAGTTCAGAAGGCTATTTTTCTTCTTTTTTTCTGTTGTATCTTTGATTACTGCTTCCTGTCCAATTGCTTTCTTTTCTTTGATAATAGCTTTGTAATCTTTGACTTGGGTCTTCAGTCTCTGGGATAGGTGTCATTCTCGGTCATGAATTTTACATTTTGTGTGATTTGTGTACGTCTGGGAAAGTTATTCAGAGTTTGACTTTGAAATTACAGGATCAATTTCACAGTATTAATTTTGCCTTGCAGCAGACTTAACACTGCTAATTTTCTTAAATTACTACATGATTTTGTCAATCTCTTTTAAAAATGTATCCTCCAATTCTTTTCATCACATATTTTCTTTATGACTTTCCACTGTATTCTTAAGAGAGCAGATATTCCATTTTTTTCTGTTTCTATCCTTTATAGTTTTCAGATTTTTTCTTATGAGACTCCCTTTGCTCTTGCCCAGCAGTATGTAATGCTTTCTATTTTGTATGTTTTTTTTTAAAAAAAATTTTTATCTATCTTCAAATAGGAAGAGGCCTAGCTGGATCTGTTTTTTTCTTACATAAACGGTACACGTATTGCTCAAGGCACACCACTTGCTCTCCAATTGGATTCTGCTGAAATCCTCTTCCCAGGTCTGTAATTGTATATCAGATTGATGTCTTGGCCTTACTTCCAGTGTATTAGCTTCCTTCTGCTATTTTGCTGATCTGTGACAAGAATTTCTTCTTGTCCCAGTGACTGACTCCCTAATATTCAGAGCAGATGAAAGATGTAGAACTACAATTCCCAGCATGCAAGGACACTGCAGCTTTCTCCATTCTTTTTCCTGTCTTTTGGGTTTTACTAATGGGACCACACTTCTAAGGATGCATTGTATCAGTGCCAGCTTCCCTGCTACCCCTACTCAATTATTTTGCAGTAGTTACAGTATCTCAATCAGTATAGACATACTAATGGCAAAAAAGGAACAGCTATCTCCATGAGTTGTATAATTCATGTTTCTGAATGAGTAGAAAGAAGTGTGGAAAGTGACAAAATCTATCTATTGTCATGTGCTTGTGGGACTTTTATTTTTGATACAAGCAGTCAGGAGTCACTAATTATATGTTTCTATTCAACATCATAGATGTGTGGTTAGTGGAACTTCCTACCAGAAATACCAGTGGGAAATTTCTTAGTACCAGTTGTCAGTATTTTTTAAGAAGTCTTGTCTTCTTTCTTATCTTAGGTATTGAACATTGGCAAGGATTGCATTAGGGACACCTAGATAGAAGACTTTTAAAACCAGAGATTTCTAGTTCTTTCCAATGACTCACCACCAAGAGGATACTTAAAGGGGCTTGATTATTAGATTTTCCAGAAGGTCTTTAGTGCTGCAACCTTGAACCCTGGATCTCAGTGCCAGCTTTGTGGTTATTATTCCCCACATAGAAAAATATTAAATAAGATTAATAGTTAATGCAAAGTATAAATAGCAAACACTAGTGTAACAGCACATTAAATTAGATAGTATATCCAGGTGGTTAAGAACATGAGTTTTGGACTAGCATTCAAATCCCAGGATTTGGAATTAATTTTGGAATTAAATTTAGGTAAATCCAATACTTTGGCCACCTGATGTGAAGAACTGACTCATTTGAAAGACCTTGATGTTGGGAAAGATTGAAGGCAGAGAAGGGGATGACAGAGGATGAGATGGTTGGATGGCAACACTGACTCAATGGACATGACTTTGAGTAAACTCTGGGAGTTGCTGATGGACAGGGAGGCTTGGCGTGCTGCAGTCCATGGGGTCGCAAAGAGTCGGACACGACTGAGTGACTGAACTGAACTGAAGTTACTTAACATTTCAGTTTATAATCTGTAAAATGGGAATATTACATAGGGCTAGGCAAGTAAAGAGGTTGGTAGAGGGCCTGGCACAGGAATGTATTCAATAACATGTTATCTATTATTATATTTTTAAATTAACACTGACTATACTCTTATAATTTCCAAATACATTTTTTCTTGAATAAATATACAGTTACTGTTTTTTTTTTTCACTGCACCCTATTGTAATAGATAAAACTCGTGAGTTAGTCATACACAGGCCATGGTTCTCTCTCCCAAGGGAATAAGAGGTCCCTTCAGTGACCTCTTATTCCACATATTCCACAGAAATTGCTGCATAAAGGTTGTTACACTGAATTGAACATGTGACAGTTTCAAGTGTAGAAAGCATGCTTGTAACTCAGCATGAAGTTAAGTGACATCATTTAAGATATCTCACTAAATATCTTGGGAAATGGAATTACATCTTGAGAAGCGGAGCACATTTGTTTGCATGAAATTTTATCACAAAATGTGTGATGTCCACAGCATGGGATGAGGCTATTGTTAGCAGGATGTTCTTTCATATTTCAAACATCCTGTTTCCGAGGTGTCTAAGCTGCATGGTCCTTGTGTTGCCCAAACTGAATTGCTAGGGCAGATTAATCCAACACGTTAGGGGAGCAATTTCTTTGCCTCTAAATCCAAAGGTACCATCTTGGAAGAACAAGTCTGTTAGATACTGTTTGACTGCCTTGCTATTAGTATCTTCCCACAACCTTGAGTATCGATCTCTTAAAAAGTGATAGCCAACATGATAATGATGATAGTAGTAACAACAAAAATAATTACAACCTTAATGATGGTTGAATGTGTGTATTATGTGTATAACCTGTGTCCAGGCATGGTTCTTGATGATTTAGACGATTTATGAAATTTAATCCTTATAGCAATCCATGACACAGGTATTGGCATTTGTTCCGCTTTTCAGATGAACAGACTAGGCAATTTGCCTGCGGTCACACTGATGGAAAGTTGTGTAAGAGGGATTTGATACAGGCATTCTCTACAAAGTATGTTCCTAAACTATATGGTCTCTATACTTAACGTACATTTAGTTATCAACTACTTGAAGTCACTGTTGAGGGAGTGTTGAACCTCACTCTTAGAAGATTTATAAAAAGAAATGAAAATTTTGGCTGAATGTGTTTATTTAGAACCTGTGTTTCTTAGATTCGTCAATAGCAGTGTCTTACATATCTTTTGCACTTCATAATCTTTAGAGAGACTTTTCCACCTGCTGATTTATTTTATTCCCCAAAGAGCCCTGTGAACCATGTGAGAATGACATTATTATTCCAAAGATGATGAAGCTAATAACCAGAGAGGTTAAGAGGCTTTCTAAAGTCCATATAGACTATTAGAGGAAGATTGGGAATTATCTATAATAATGATAATAATAATAAACCATTTGCTAAATATTTGCCATATGCCAAGCACCATACTAATCACATCAGTGGTATTATCTCATTTAACTCTCAACAATCAAAGACGGGCTTCCTAGATGGTGCTAGTGGCAAAGAATCTGCCTGCCAACGCAGGAGACTTAAGAT
>NW_011494529.1:2938043-2955931 GCF_000754665.1 Bison bison bison
TCATTCTTTTTTTTTTTTATTTATTTTTTATTTTTTAAATTTTATTTTATTTTTAAACTTTACATAATTGTATTAGTTTTGCCAAACGTCAAAATGAATCCATCACAGGTATACATGTGCTCATGACAAAGCCAGGAATCAAGCCCAAGTTGAGGCTCTCAACTCTTAAGTCTCCATTTCTTTAATGAATTTTCTTTAAAGGACGTATTAGTTGCTCAGTCGTGTTCGACTCTTGCGACCTCATAGGCTGTAGCCTGCCAGGCTCTTCTGTCCATGGAATTCTCCAAGAATATTGGAGTGGGTTGTCACATTCCCTTCTCCAAAGGATTTTCCCAGTCCAGGAATCTCCTGCATTGCTAGCAGATTCTTTACCATCTGAGCCATCAGGGAAGCCACAGGACATTATAACTACTTTTAAACACCTCTGGTGGTAGTTTAGTCACTAAGTCATGTCCGACTCTTGCGACCCCATGCACTTTAGCCCACCAGGCTCCTCTGTCCATGGGGATTCTCCAGGCAAGAATACTGAAGCAGGTTGCCATTTCCTTCTCCAGGGTTAAACACCTATCTGTATGTGTAAAATATTGATTATGATAATAATTAAGACTCTCTCAGTGCTTCCTATCTTAGGCACTGCACCATCCATTTGCTCATTAAATGAAGTTCTGACTTACCACCCACTCTGTGCCTGGTGCTGTTCTGAATGCAAGAATACATACATGAACAAAGCATTATTCTTCATGGAGCTTATAGTCTTTGGGGAGAAACAGAAAGTAATAAAATAATCACCTACATATATGACTATATATGTAGTGCCAGCAGTGCTAAGTGCCCAGCTGGAAAGTCTAGGGTGCTCTGAGAATCCATCAGGAGAGTACTCTGATACCATCTAGAGACAGGGAAGTCTTCCTGAAAAAGCCATGTTTGTATTGAGAACAGTAGGTGTGGAAATGTTAACTACAAGAGAATACATTCTAGAGAAAAGAGAAGGCTGTTTATAGGATGTGACATTTTGGGCATTTCAAAGAGCTAAAAGTGAGTTAACTAACTAGCTGGAATATGTTCAGAGAGAAGAAGAATGGCCCCAGACAAGCTTAGAGAGGCAACCCTATGCAGGCCTTTTTAAGGACTTTATCTAAAAGAAAGTGTAATCCATTGAAATCACAGATTACTGGTGTTTGAAAAGATCCTTTCCCTTAAGTGTTAAGAATAAATTGCAGGAGGCAAACATGCATGCAATGGGACCAGTTAGGAGGCTACTGCGGCAATACTGGCCAGACATGATGGTAGCTTAGACTGCAGGGGGGTGGTGGAGATGAATTTGGGAACTATTTAGGAGGTGAATTCAATGAGATTAATTTTAAGTTAGGTAAATGGAATAAACAAGAGGAAGGTGTTAGAATGCCTCCCAGGTTTCTGGCTTGTGTATATGCCTTGTTTCATTTAAACCTCACATCAGCACTATGATGATGATTATATTTTCAAGTTTCAAGAACCCGATTCGAAATTTTTCTGTCACTGTCCATAGTCATACCGTCCATCCAAAGCAAGGCCAAGATTCACTCAGGTCCACCTGAATCTGAAATCTGTGTTCCTGATTGCTATGCTACATTTAGGAAAGGAAATCTTAAATATAGAAGTTAAATATGGAAGTTAATGAATAAATGGACATCACTCAACTTTGAAAATATGCACATCCTCAGAGTCCAAGGTCCTATGATGCCCATGCATGTTTGCAGCTGGTGCTACTTCTGTTGCATGAGATCAAGGGAACAGGATTAATATTGTTAGGGAGTATGATTTTGTTAAATATCATTTTTATAAATAAAAATATATGCTCATTATAGAAAAATAAAAAGAAATACAGACAAGCAGAAAGAAAAACAATGAAAATCTCCTGTAATCCTCAGAGGGGGTAGAAAACACTTGTTTGCTTTTAATTACACAATACCATATACTATGATTAACCACCATGGGTATTTAGTGGAAAGATCACTAGAGACCCCAGATCTTGACCCACTCTTTTGTGATTTTGACTTCAGGGGAAGCTTTAGAGTCTGGGACTTCCCCTTGTCCTTTGTAAAACGGAGTGAAACTCTGTCCCCATTTACTGATCACAGTCTTTTTCTTTTGAGACGGAGTCACAGTGTGGCAGTGTTGGGTATCTTGGTGTTAGTACAGTGTAGGAGTGAAAGACAGCTTGAGAATTTCTCCAACTACTTAGCTGGCTCTTCACCTCTGCTTGGTTTCCTCATTGGTGGAGGGCAGATAATGATATCGGTGTCACAGAAAGGTTTTTGAAACATACATATTGGAGTACAGTCACTTTACAATGCTGTGTTTGTTTCCGCTGGACAGCAAAGTGTATCAGCTATATGTATACATATATCCCCACTTTTTTGGATTTGTTTCCCATTTAGGTCACCACAGAGCAATGAGCAGAGTGTGCTCTCCTGTGGATTCTCACTGCTTTGCTTTGTGCTCGGTCTCTCCATCGTGTCTGACTCTTTGTGGCACCATGGACTGTAGCCCTCCAGGCTCCTCAGTCCATTTAATTTTCCAGACAAGAATCCTGGGGTGGCTTTTACCATTTCCTACTCCAGGGGATCTTCCCAACCCAGGGCTGGAACCTGAGTCTCTTACGTCTCCTGCCGTGGCAGGGGGTTCTTTACCACTAATGCAACCTGGGAATTTCTCACTAGTTACCTATTTTATACACAGTGGTGTGTATATGTCAATCCCAGTCTCCCAGTTCATCCCTTTCCCCCTTGGTTTCCATACATTTGTTCTCCACGCCTGTGTCTCTATTTCCAGGTTTTGAGGATTAGCTCACACGTGTGCAGTGTGCTTGCTGGGTCCAGTCCCCACGCAGAACAAGCAGTGAACACACAGCAGTGAAAAATCTCCACAAAAACACAGCCAGGCAACATTGCTGAATGACCTCCGGCATTCAGGGAGGTGGAAGCAGAGTCAGGGAAGGCCCCCTAGTTCTGACTGCTCTCACTTCTCCAACTGCTGACTGAGCAGCACAGAACCACTTTCTTGCAGGTACTTGCCACAGGCTTTTTATCTCTGTGACTGGAGATAAAAAGAACAGAGACCTAGACTTCATTCTCATGGAGCAAGTAACATAGTGGAGCAGGATAGTAAACAGAATAACACCAACACAATTTCATCAGAGTCTTGATACTGTGAGCAATAGGCTGTGGGGCCAGGAGGCAGTGGGGAAGTGCCTCATTTTGCCTCTGGGGAACCTGGGAAGGCTTCATTCATCCTGGACCTTCAGGAGGGTAGAATTTGCTGGGTGGAGAGAAAGGCATGAGTACCCCGCTGTGTGCCACTGAAGTATCCTTTGCTAGAATGCTCCACAAAAGGCTAGGGGGTGCTAAGGCCACTTTGAGAAACCTGGGGCTAGAGTAAAGGGAACTGGGGTGGGAAGATGAGGCTCAGCAAGCGTGTCTGGTGCTACCCCGAGCTCCCATCACTGCATGCTTTCCACATCCTCCCATATCTCCTTGCTCCCCTTTCTGCCAACTGCTTTTCCTTCTTGAGGGCCCCACCCCCTATTTTGGATACTTACCAAAAGGCAGAAGGATCCTCTGCCTCCCTTCTCCCACCCACAAAAGCCTGCCAGGGGAAAAGCATCAGATGTGAAGGGTTGAACCTGCAGTGTAGTTTACGCAGTTTACGTTGCTATGATCTTTCCCCCAGGGGTATTAGCCTTTCAGTTCCTCGCTTTTTGTGGAGTGAAACTCTTTGATGCTGGAATCCCACTCTATCTCCTGATCCACGGTCTGCACTCAATCGTTTTAGACCCCCAGGGTAGCGGATGAGTTTTGTGTGGTGAATGTGGTGGAGTTTTCACTGTTGTTTAGTGGTAAGTAGGTATCACTCTCCAGTTTCTCATAGAGCCCACTGTTCCTACCAGTTCATCACATCCTCATTGTGGCTGACCTGCTCTGAAGATATTTGTGTATGTGGCCCCCTGCAAGAAGGTTTCTCATTTCTGGAGTTTTCAATTGGGAAATTACATCAACACCTCCTATAGTAATTCCCCTTCTGTTCTTTTCTTCCTTAGGCAGTTCTACAGATAATACTCTATCAACTTGTACTCAGTGTTGGGTAATGGTTACAAGTGTTCTAGGATTCCTCCTCATCACCAGGAGGGAGACCAGACTTTAGCACCTGTTACTAAGGCTTCATTCAACTGTTACTAAGTCGTTTCTCACATACACAGAAAAATGAGAATCGAGGTTGATGTTTTTCTTAAAACACAACAAAACAATTTGTGATGATTTTAATTGATTCTTAAATGAATGGGTGAAATCAATTATTTAGCCCACAATGTTTCGTTTTTCAACATGTGAAGGGAGCTTATCAAACCCAGCTGCTAAGGCGTTTCATCAGCAGGACTAGAGTCGTGCATCTCTGGGCAGGGGGAGAGGGTGGCTGAGGACGATTTAGGGGTTAGGGAGGCAGATGGGACCATCCTGGGAAGAGCATTCTCAGACGATATATGGGTATAGACTTTGTTAACACCTAGGTCATGTGGGGAGATGGTGCATGCGATGTGGTGCCTACTGAGGTGAGAAGGGTCAGCTGCATTAATTGAATGTCTGATTCAGTTCACAGGCATGAAGGCCCTGCTACGAGCACTGCCCACCCCCACCACCCCCGCCCCAGCCTGCAGCATTGTGACCTGGTGGAGGACTGCTTTGCCCAGCATATATCCCCACCTCTGACCCAGTCATTATTCCCAATTATCATCCATTTCAAACAGCCAGTGATAGCATGTGTGCATCAAGGATCACAAAAGAAATTTGGATTACGAAGAACAGAAAAATCTGTCCAACATGTGGCACCGCTAAAGAGTTCTGGCTGAGACATATTTCTTATGGTCAGCAGTTGTCTGGAAAATAGATGTTTACTTATAGGGAGTATATTAAGATCTTTTCCATTAGGCAGTATATATCCTGCATTGTATTTTCCCTTACAGAAAAGTATGGTGGAATAAACCTTTAATTGGCGATTCACGGGGCAAGGAAAAATATTAAAAAGCAATACTGTTCTATTTTGCTATTTCAGCATATTAGAGAGAAAGAGAAGCTCCAGGAACCTGTCTTTGGAAGGATGGTCTTTTTAAAATGGTATGCTCCGTTTAAAACTACAAGTGAAATATTTGCTAAATATAAATTATATTTCTTAGAGAAAAAAATGTCCCTAATATTCAGCAAGAACTTAAACACTCTGGGTTTTTCCCTGAGCCATCTATCTTCTGATGAAAAGGTGTATTTTAATAAGACTGGGTATATTCTTTGCATCAGACTCTCTCATGTCTCTTATGAGTTTGTTAGTTGGTGACAAGTTTATGTCCAATAGAAACTTTTTTTTGTACGACTCTTCCAGAACAGAGACTGGGCATCACAAGACCAGTGTCCTGTCTTGCTTTTTAACACGTTGTAATTTCTGTGTCTCTATTTTCTTAGCAGACTTGTGCCCCCACAATACCATTATACAAATGGATGCATGATCCCAATGCTATAAAGCTCTGAAACATCTTCTAGTGCTAAAAGAATCAACCTTTTCATGACAAGTTTGATCCAAGTTGAAGCCAGTGGGCATGTGGTCTGAGCAGCTCATCCTGGGTGTGTGGCCATCCTTGGGCAGTGTGCCACTTGGCCTAAGTCTTGGCTCCTTTCTATGTAAAATGAGGCAATAGTACCTCATATTTATGATGAGGATTAAATGAAAAAAATATATACCTGAAGCATCTAGGAGAGAGTCTAGTAGACAGTTTGTATTCAATAAATGCTAGCTGTGGGGATGAAATTTTCAATTAGGTAAGAGGGGTTGGCATCTGAGAACCTTTAAAGCTTAAATGATGGCATCTGACAGAAGCAGCAGCTGACTTCCTAGCCCCCTCTGTCCCAGGCTCTCAGTCAGGGCTCAGTACATATTTGGCGAATGAATGAACGACCACCAGAACAAGCTCCCGAGTTTGAACCCCCAGACCTACCAGTGCAACTGACCAATTCATTTTGCCAGATCACACATTCCACATTTTTTTTCCGTCTATTTTTCTCAGTAGAATGGACCATTTCAATTAGAAGCAGGGAAAAACTGTTAAATATTATTCTGGAGCTCTCTTAAGCCACACCCACAACTATTTATTGAGGACGAGACTGGTGAGCAGAGTGGAGTCAGGAAAAAGAATTCTTAGCATGGTTTCTAGAACATAGCTCTGCAAATATATAAGACATGGTAAAAATCAAGGGCGGTGGTTTATTTTTTATTTATTTTCAAATTTTAATGACCTAATGGCATGAGATGAATCCTAACCTACTTGCACTGGTTTGTTATTTACTTCCCTGCCAAACACTCGTTTCACAGTATAAGATCACCTGAAACGTTCAGACCTGCTATCCCAGTAAGAGAGAGTCCTTTCTCAGCTGGTGCCAAGGGGATCTCAAGAGGGCTTGGGAAGCCTCTTAGATGAACTCTTTCACCTTCCCTACTCACTCATCATACGGGTGTTGGGATTTTGGAGCAGAACTATGGAGAGATGAAGTGCATAAGGGACCACCAACTACTTTTCACTTCTCAAATAGTGCATCTCGCTTTCTCCTTTGTAGTATCTCCTTATTTTCTTGGATTCACAGAACTGTTTTAATAAGAAAGTTTTGAGAATATCCCGGGATTATAGTCTTTGAATGAACTTTCATACCACTAGTATAAGCCCCTTTGGTTTAAAACTGTTCCTCTTAAAAGCGTCTACTTATAACTACCAGCTGCTGACTCTTTTCTCTCATGCTCGTGAATGCACACACAGACACAGAGAGCATGCACGTGTACATACACACACATATGCGCATACACACTCCCTCGGAGACACTGTGTACATGTAAACATCCAGAAGGAACAATGCATTGTAAAAATTGTCCTGTTGAGTTTGTAATCCAGTGTGAATTACTGAGTGCTGATAAGTAAAGGAAGTTCAACCAGACAGTTTAATCCTCCAATTTCCTGTCTTCTAATCAGCCCCTGATTCTTTTGGTTTTAAATTAGAAACATTCCTGACAATATTCGGGACAGGTGAAGGAAAATCAACTAGAAAATAAGTAAGGACAAAGCACTTATTTTACTGTTTAAAGTTCACAGGAGAAATATGAGTGTAATAACAGGAAATCAAGATTTTAAAAAAGATAGTAGAAGTACATAGGCTAACTTAAGTAACCAATCACATTTCTGGATGAAGTATGTTTGGATCATAATTTGATTTAAAGAAAAAAATAGGAACCTAGCTTAACGTATCTGCTTCTAAGTATAGTAAATGGTACTTTGAAAAATGTTGTGTAAGGCTAACCAAAAAGAAAATGATAAGGATAATTTCTTAGTGTATGTGGGAGAAAAATATCTACTTCATTCAATTGATTATTGTTAATACTGTGAGAAAATAGTTTTGCGGTGTACAGAGACCTTTGAAATTAATGCATTTTCTTAGATTAATTAATAGAGTTGCACATCTTTATAATGATTGATAAAAATAAGGCAACTGTATATTTAAAAACAAGTTCACATGGAGTGTGTAAATGCTTGAAATAAATGTGTGTAGATCTGTTTATCATGAACACTTTCTTTTGATAAAATACTGGATGCTGAGCAGATAAGATTTATTATTTTTGGAATTCTCTGATTGTAATTCTTTTCATTTTATGGGTATTGTAGTGAATTCCAAGTTATTTTACCCGTCATCATGAACGAGCTAAAGCAGATGCACAGAAAAATTTTCATTAAGCAATGTCTTCTTAGGAATATGGAAGCCAATATCTAACAAAAGTTGTTTCATTAAGAAATAACAGTTCAAAAATTGAAACAATAAATACAACATAAGATGTGAAGCTAAGCAAATAACAACAAAAGGTTTGTATGAAATATGAGTTTTTGTGTCTGCAGCGGTTAGGACTGCCAATCATTTGAAAAGTAGGCTGGAGTTGAGAGTTTTTTTAAATTGTTGAGCACAGAAAGACAGTATTTCATAGAAGTACCTTGCTAATTTATCTATTCCTATCTGTCTATATATGCATAAATGTATATTTTAAAAGGCATTTACATTATAAGGCATAGCATATCATTCCTGCTCAAGCATTTTCATGGCACACAAAATCTGAGATGTAAAAATTTAGATAGTTCTTGACTGAAAAATTGTATGGCAATTTCTAAAGAGAATACTTCCAAAATAAGTGCTTAGGAACCTAGGATGGGGTGAGGGAGATGCAGCATGATTTAACAGCCTTCATTTAATAGTCACTGTGAGTTTTTAAATTTGATCATAGAAGCAAGACAAATTTGTAGTTCACATAAAAATAATCCTATAGTATATTGTTATCAGCTAATCATTAGGAAGAGGAGAAGGTTTATTCTGGCTTTACTTTAATGCCAAGTAGGTAGAATGAAGGTAACTCCACTGGTTAGAATTATATTTTGAAGCATATACAGACATTCAGGGCATTTCATATCATTTGGAGTGAAGGAAAATTTCACAAGGGTTTTCCGGAGTTTTATACCGGAAGGTTTCAAGTAGAGATGTCACAACATAGCTAGATTAAGTTGATACGTAATATCTATGTCTTGATTTGCATGATTAAAGCATTAGAGAAGTGACTCAGATATCAAAAGATTTCTCATAAGTGGCAGCGCCAAAGGTAATTACTGTTAAAATGTACATGCTTGAACCCTGGTCGCTTGTTAACTTCTAAGTTGTTTACAACTTCTTGGGTTGGAATAAAAGTTTTCATTTGACTTTTGCATATCAAGACCCGTTTCTTATTTCATTTTGATAACGAAAGTGTATTTAGCATTTCTTATACCCTATGTCCTTCAAGACATTAGCTTCAGCAAAAAAAAAAAAAGTGATAGAAGACAGAAAAGGCATTTCTCAGTATTTCTCATTTTAAAACACTTGTTTCTCAGACAAAAGTAGCTTTATAAAGACAAAGCTAAAATTTGTACTTCAAAAAGCCCCTGATTAATTTAGTCAACTGCTCTCCAATTAGTTATCAAAAAGTGAAGTTAAAACCCCACTGTAAGCCAGGGTACATTAGGAGAGGGGGTGGGGATGGAGAGGGAGAGAGAGGAAAGATGAGAGAGGTTGTTACTCTCAGTCTTTGATTAACTGGTTTCTTTCATTCTAGTAGGGTCTTTATTATTTAGGAAAATAAAAATGATCCGAGGCTCTCTCTCCATTCTCACCCCCAAAATTTGGAGTAGGTAATGGATGTCTACAACCTGGTCCAACATATGCCCCCAAACTAAAACAAACAAACTCATTTGCCATACAAATTGTTTACGATTCATTAAAAAGCAAAATTGCATATCCCGGTGCTGGCAGCTGAGGCCGAGCCTCCACGGGCGGAGGGGGCATTCACTGAGTTGCCTTTGTATGCTGGGAGGACCAAGCCGGAGGTTCCCACTATGCAGCCTGGAGTCTGTGCAGCCAGATGACGCATGAGGTAATTTTAAAGCTTTATTTGCCTTTAGTGCGAAACTCAGATCTTGTACTGTTCTTTGGTTAAAGAAGCATATCAGCTAGGGGCATGTCTAAAAATTTCTTTTTTTTTTTTTGAGTTGGGAAAAATTATTTGGGGTGACGAAGGGGTGTGGAGGGAGAGGAAGTGAATGCTATTCAAGGAAAGATAAGAGCTAAGAGAAAATGCAAAATTTGTTTTAATTTTAATTAATCCTCTCCCTCCCGACACCAAAGTCCTCAATTTCCCATCAGTAATGGGAAGTTTACATTAGAATTATTTGGAATAGGCAGATCTAAAACCCTGTGGTCTGTGGTCACCTTTGAGGGAAATAAAAATCGATTTATTCTCTATGGTAGCTTCTACAAGTTCTTTAAAGAGCACTCTGATTTCTCACTCCTTTTCAAAGCAAAGATCTACAAGGACTGAAGTGGAGAAACTTCCTGTAGTATACAGCCTAAACAGCAGCATGTGAGCTTACAGCATTGTTTATTTTTAGTCGACTGCATTGCTAAATGTTTCCACCACTTTTATATTTTATATTCCCGGCGGTAAAACATCTGTAAAATAATTTTAAATGAAAAGCAACCTCCAAGTAAACTTTACATAAAAGAAATGACAGTTTTCCGAGTTACAAAAAGAGGAGCATTTGGTGATCTTTGCAAGAAAGAAAAAAAAGATGACACAATTTGCCATAAAAAGTAACAGTCTATAAAATCTATGAACTCTTGAAATACAAGGAAGTAGAATGTCACCCAGAATATGACATCAGCGTGCAGTTTTTTTTTTTTAAACTTACAACTTAGCTTAGAAAATAATAGCTAAACCAATCAGTATGTTCATTTCTAGTGTTTAACAAGCTGTATAAGGCGAAAGCAATAGACAACATCACTGCATACAAGCAAACCTTGTTCTTGCTGGCAGAAACTCTTATGGGAAAACAAGTGCCCTGAATAAAAGTTCAGGATGGAAGTGAATAGCCTACTGCTAGTCTAATTAACCAAAAGCCGCGAGTAACACTGTCCTGAAATCACTGGTAAAGTTTCTAAGGTCTAGTTAAGAAATTGCAAGTTCAAACACATACCCACAACCACCTTAACTCAAGAGTCCTTAGAATGCACATCCTGCTGCACCCCAAGAAGCAGCCGAATAGAATCCTGCAGAAGCTCACTTTTAATAGTCTCTCAGTCCTCAGAATTCCTAAAACATGCCAAAATGATACCACCCCTGGTCCAGGAAGAGGAAAGGAGGACTCTTCCCGGAGAGCATACAATGAAACCAACTTGTCCCGTCTTGTAATTCCATTCGCCAGCCTCCTCCAACACCACTCTCTTCCTCTCTCTCTCCCTCTCATTTTTTTTCTTAAACTGATATCTATGTGAAATGAGCTGAAGTTCACGGTCCAGTTAGGAACGGATAATACATTCATTGTCCTGGCAGCAAACTTTTTTTTCACTCCCTGGAAGAATTCACGCTTGCCGCAAGAATAATAATTACGGAAAACTAGAAATGCGCTGCTAACGAATTAATCCTTAACGGACACCACCCTAACGAGGGCGGTAATGATTTGAGGACTTTCTTCCGCACCGAAGTTGCATCTCCCGTGACAATAAGCTATTGTGCATCCTCCCAACTTGTTCTACCTCTTATAGATCCAGGATGTCAAAGGTTGTCTGGCCTGCTTGACCGTGACATGTGAGTTAACTCATTCTGTGGCTGCAGGGTGGAACTTTTACTAAAACTTTATTTGGACCCAGGATTTTGAAAAGATAGGGTGTGCGAGTCTTTCCCACTCAGCGCTAGAGTCTCTGAGAGACTGAAGACCTGCTTTGACATAAACAAATGGGGGAAGTTAAATGAGGGCTGTGGGTCCCAGATGGAAAACAGGGAGTGGGGACCCAGAGGTCTCCCACAGGTAACTTCAGGCCATCCAATTAATGGGGCAAACAGCCGAACTCACCCAGGGTTAGCTTCTCCCAGCACCCAACATGCGTCCTCAAAAAATACCACAGTCATGGAAAAACCACACACCCCAGAGTCCCTGAAAACAAAAGTAAAGAGGATGTAAAGCTAGACAGAGGGACTAAAACCTGAGGGCCAGGATAAATGTCTTTCTCTCTTTTTTTTTAAACCCCAAGGTCGACTTGGCTAAAATATCCACCTCTACTTAAAACTTCTGATATTCTCTTATAAAAAATAAAAACAAATAAACAAGCAAAAAAACTGAAACACAACAACTCCCATTCACTGTCCTGTGGAAAAGCAGGACAAGCCTTCCTGGGAACTCAAGTCTCAGAGTGGCAGAGAGAGGATGGCAGGAGGGAGCAGTGTGAGGCTGCCTCACTGAAGAGTGTGAAAAAAATCAAATGTGAATTTGATGAATGTGAGGTCTGGGACATTTTGTCAAAGAGGGAGGGAAAATAGAAAAGGGAAAAAAAAAAAAAAACAGCCCCGGCTGCCAACTCACCATCCACCAAGTTCTGGCCGAGATGTCGTAGCAGAGCTGCCATTTGATGGAGCCGTCGGAAGCTTTCCCTGCCATTACGCTGTCAGCAAGCTTCATCTGATGCTAACTCACGGGAGATAAGACACCTAATTGAGAAAACATTTGCAGTGGCATGTGGGGCAACATGTAGTCCGGTCCATACCATATGGAATCATGGGTAAAAAAAAAAATCTCCTTGACAATGAACCAATCTCTCACAGACCCAGTGGCAAGGTGAAGTGGAGATGAAAACTCTTCTGCTCCTAGCACTGTCTTCTCTCTCCTTTTTAAAAAACAAGAACCCACTGCTACACATCAAAGCGAGGCGGTTAAAATTAGGGCTTCATCACTCAGATGATTTTGGTCTGCAAGGTTTTTCCTTTCCTTCCAACAACCAATCCCCCCTCTTTTTTTTTTTTTTTTTTTAAGGAGAATAAAGAGATTTAATAGGACAAAGGCAGGTAGTGGACTGCGGAGGGATCGCCACAGGCTATTAGCCTAAAATTTCTGCTTGACAGATGGAACTGCTTAGAGACTATCATGCGATGTTTTGAGCTTTTTTTTTTTCTTTCTACACCCCCCTCTTCTTCGACTTTAAGTCTGATTCAGTATCTGTTTTTCACAGCCACTTTTCTCAAGAACGTGAGCTGTGCATTTAAAAAAGTGTTTAGTTCAGTTTTCTTGTCTTACACATCTTGTTGGAAGCAAAGCAAAAAGTCTAAAACTAAATCTGTGGACAGCTGAACAGGTTTTCCAAGGAATAAAAAAAAAGTCTGGGAAAAAATATTTTTCCTTACTTACCTTATTTTTTAAAAATGATTCATCAGTTGATTTGGTTGTGAAGGAACAGAAACAGGAGAGGACAACATTCAGGTCCCTTGCTTTTTGGTTCTGCTGGTGTTGTATTTACGTGTGTGTTTTTCTAGGAGCAAATACATTACTGATATTTCACAAGTTCTCATCCAGGTTAGGTACTATGTCTATCTTTGGGTGTACCTTTTTATAAACAAAAGTTAATTCTGGGCTTTTCCATTGTTTGTTAATAAAGTGATTCAGTTATTTTCAACCCAGGTTAACACAATTCAGGCTAAACTTGACTGAGGACGTCCTTATTCAGGGAAAATTGCATCTGATTTCCTTACTGTAACCAAGCCATCTTCTTCGCAGGGATTTTTAGCCACACATCCTTTCTTTAGCAGGAAAAATAAACCACCACACGGACCTACCAATAAGAATGGCTGTAAAAATAATTTTTTTTTAATTTAACTGAGACCTCCAAGAAACTGCTGAATTTCAAGTCATTTGACTTTAGGACTAAGATGGGAGAAAGAAATAGAAAGGATGTCTTGGATTTGTTTTATTTTATTCTTGCTAACTGTGTGAAATTAGGAACTGCAGAAATACCTTTATAAGAATCATGTACCAAACACATCCCATTTTTTTTTCCTAAATACAAATGATTTGCTCATCTCTGAGAAACTAGCAGTGATATTATAATTCTTTATACCCCAGGTCTCCTGTATAGGCACTCCGGAGCATGGGAGAATTTATCTCCGGTATTTTTCAGGGTAACTGAACTGTGATTATTTGAAAAGTTGTGCAATTACAGCCAAACTATCCAACAGATTTTTTTCTAGTCACGTTTTCAACTGAATAATATTTAGATGAACTTATTCAGGCACAGTATCAGTTCCAAAGAGGTGAAATTTTGGTGGCTTTTGTTTTCCTATTTCTGACCTCTTCCTTAGTTGGTGTTATTTTAACCACTTAGCATCAGCAAAATGGCTGCTTTGACAAACATAATTCCAGCAAAGCAAATTTTATCCAATTGCACCTGAAATGTTTTAGCATTTAAAGCACGATCTACAGACTGCTTCTTGCAGAATGAACCACAAATATAGTAAATATGGCATTTTCCCCCTTTCTCATCCCTCATTTAATGGGATTTCTCCAAATGAGGGTAGGAGGTGGTATTGGAAATGATCATCAAATATGGATATTGCCATTACTTTTAGAAGCATTTTGTGGTCTTTATTATTTTGGTGTCACCTCTCTGTTGAGAAAGAGAGTTGGTAGTACAGGAAACACTAAGTTACTTTAGGTGTCCACAGCAAATGGACCTTGCCAGTCAAAACAGTTTGTTGCCTTGTATAACTGCAACATCGTTAAAATGACCTAGTCTTTCTTCAGCTTACCATTTGGAGAACAAAATAGGAAAAGAGTTGAAAATTCTGTATAAATGTAAAATAGCATAAACAGAAATAAAAGGGAAAAAAGAAAAGAAATGAAGTAGCATTCTGCCTTTGAATCAACCTCTTGTTCCATCTCATCCTTTCCAGCTTGCCTCTGATAAGCAGACAAAACCAAAGTTCCCTTGCTTTAGAGTCTGCTCAGCCTTCTTCTAGAGCACAAAGGCACGAGGGTATTTTGGATTCGTGGGTCCAGGTTCGTGGGTACAATTTCTAAATTTGTCCCGCAGCAGACTCTGAAGTTGAAGGTGTCTCTGATCTGAGTAGCTGCATTTCTGGGACTCAGAACACCCCACGCACACACATTGTTTATGAATGAATGGGGCATAAGGTAAACTGGAGTCCAGATTTCACTCTGTGAATGGTGGAATACCCGGGAGGATTTTACAGGGGATGGCAAAGTAGTTTTGAACAAAGAAATGCGAAATATTATTGGATAATAGTGTTTTAAATCCAAAACAATTAGGTGCATTTAACTTTATCATTGTTCTCTAAGAGGCTGGTGGAAACTGTCCTTTCCCATATAGCAATCAATCTTTTCACAGTGTGGCCTGTTGTTAATAGCCTTAAAACAAGATTAAATAAAACATGTTAAATATTGCAATTATTGTGGGAAATAAAATTATTTGGTGAGCATAATGGGGAGCAATTCAAGCATTTAACATGATCCAGGAAATGCTACTCCAAACAATTGCATTTGCTTTATGCATTTTTCCCCTTTGATTGCTGACAGATGCCTTTTTGGAAACAAACATCTAAATGGTTTGCTTTCAGTCAGAAAAAAATTTAACAGAAAGTGGCTACATGTTTTGAATTTAACTCTTGTCATTTGAATACTTCTTCCTACTGCACGTGAATGAATCTGAGGCAAAAACAGCACTCTTGTCAAGAAATGAGCCCATCCGGATTGGAACTTTCTTACTTCCTTGGAACGTGTTTTCTAAGAAGTAGGAATCCCCTTAGCTATGAAGTCAAATGGTGGGTTAAACTGCTGGGCATGGATGAGGAGTATGGCCTGACTGACTATGGGGGAACATTAGAACAGGAATCGTTTTCTCATAACAAGAGCCCCCCGGGGCAAAGAATGTCACTTTCCAACCTCCTTCTGGCGGTCTGTGGCCAGTGCTACCAAATCAGCTACCCACCTGCCTTGGTTGAATGGAAGAACCTGGACTGAGGGACTGGGGCATTCCCATCTGTGTGTTTACTGCAGGGCATCTGGGTAAAGACTTTGAAGACTTCACTGCCAACAGGTGTGCAATACCAAGGCGAGTTTTTGGTTTTTGTTGTATGCTGCTAAAAGTCAACATGAAATGGAATATTAATGATTTTCAGAGGCTGGATAGCAGAGTCATTGGAAAGACAGTTTCTGAAGCCCAATTGCCCATATGCTGGCTTGGTTAGTTACTGTGTGACCACTCCCAGGTTGCTTAACATCTCTGATTCTCTGAGTCCTGATCAGAAAAATGAAGATAGCAATTGTTATTAAATACATACATACATACATACACACACACACACACATATATAAAGTTAGTCGCAAAATATGCATAAAGTCAATAGTTCCTGATATGTAACAAGTTTTCAAGCAAAATTATTATTTTGTTATTGATGTTTTGTTACTATTATCCTTTGTGGAGGGAAACCCCTTTCTTTCTGCTTCTGGTTCTGCCCTGTGAGACTGGGTTAGGTCCCTTCACTCTGTGCTTCCATAAAAATCTGTGCCTTGCTCCATTCAGCTCTTAGCACCCTTTTCTGGAACCATCTGCCTCCCAGTCAGCCTTCCCTCCTGAACCTTGAGATGCTTGAGGGCAGGGCCTGTGTCTTGTTTATCTCAGTAGCTATGAGGTCAAACTCTATGATGGACAAACAGTAGGGGCACCTTAAATAGTGAGAGAAAGATGGTAAAAAGGCACAGAACATTAGCTGATTTGAAATTTGCATTCATCTCATATTTTAAGAGCCTTTTCATTTACCTTGGTTTGAACTACTGACCATTCTAGTACAACATCTGCCTTTACTAGTTAACACCCTTCTTCAAGACCCCAGTCTGCAGTGATGTCTAGCACCTTTGAATTCCTGTTGCCTTCCTTATCATCCACTGGTACTTGCAGAGACAGATTATACTCTTATTTGTCTTTAATGAACACAGGTCATTCATTTATTCATTCATTCAGTCATTTAGTAGAAACTTTTGCAATGTTGGCAACTACCTTTTTTTTTTCCTTTTGAAGCTTTGTTTCTAGGGCTATTAGAAATTTGAAACTTAGGAGAAGAGCAACTTGATTTTGCATGCAATAGCTAACATTGAGTGCTTCCTCTTAGCTAGGCACCGTTGTAAGATTTTTCTTTTCAGATAGGTCCTAAGAGGTTGGATCTATTACTAACCCTATTTTAAAAGCAAGAAAACAGGCTCTAAGAGTTGAAGCAACTTGTTTTGGGTCCTGGAGCTAGAGATGGAAGAAGTATTCAAGGCTAGAAATTATGACTCCAGAGCTTCACCAGGCTGGTGCTGCCTCCAAACCATGAAAGCACTCAGCACCTGCTAAGTGCTTGTTGAGGTACTTTCAGGTGTGATATACCATTTAAGCTCTACAACAGCCTAGAAGGTTAGTATTATTTTCAATTTGCAGGTCAAGATCCAAAAGGTAAGAGCCTTGCCTAATGACACATACGAAAGTTTGAAGAGCTGAGACAGACTGGGACTTACTTGACAAGAAAGCCCATGCTTTTCCTGTTCTAGTTAGCTAGCTCTCAGAAGATTTTAAAAAATTTCTTTTGTATCATTGGTTGTTGAGCTTAATGAAACAACTCTCCAAATGTTTGAAAATAATGAAATTAGAAATGTACCCTGTTGCTGAAACTGAAGTTCAGTTTAGGGCAATGGGTATCTAAGACTTGAAAAAAAGCTTGTATGAAAGAGAGATTATCTATAGCCAAGGAAGGTCTTTTCTAACTTTAATCAGGTGGAAAATCCTAAAATGATGTTCAGGACATCACTGTCTAACACTGAAAATAAAAATGTCACTCACATGTAAGCTTTGGAACCAGAGGAAGAATCTACACAAAAGGATAGACAGTCTAGTTCTGCTGAAGCCTAGAAAAATGCCAAAGTCTCTGGTGGGAGATTTAGCCCTTTATGATGAAAGTATCAAAGTCTTTTGCACAGGTACTCATATTACTAGGCATGAGTGTGGGGACTTAAAAAAAAAACAAAATAAAACAGTGTCCCAAGTCACCTGGCATGGTTTTCTCACCGTATGGCAGAAGCAAATGCCACAAAGCTGAAAAGGGCAGAATTGAAGAAAGTGCCAGGGGGTCCAGACAGCCCCATCCATTTTAATAATATGCCCAGAGATTGTCCAGATTTTTGATCTAGGATATGCATTTTTTTTGCTCAAGAAAAATATTGATAATATTTTTCAGCAGAAACTCACCCACCTGTGCCCTGTGAAGAACTGGGTTTAGTGGCAGTTTTTGTTCTTCACTGCCATTTAGAAATTCTCTTTTATTTTCTCTGCATTTTCTGTCAACCAGCTGCCACCCAAGATTGGACTAAACCCTCTGCCCCCTGTTAAAAAGGAAAAAAAAAAAAAAAGGAAAGGAAAAACATGCACACAACACAACCCT
>NW_011494529.1:2956031-2967231 GCF_000754665.1 Bison bison bison
ACCAGCCGCAAGGACCATCTGTTTCCGATTTCTAGCTGAGCCAAGATGTGCAGTGAAGTGCATTCCATTCACCAGGCCAGCTTCTCCCCTGCTCAAGTTATTAGTGTTACAAGTGAAATTATCTTTTCCAAACAGCAGGGGAGCTATAATCCTTATGGAACAGGACTTTACAATACACACAAGCACTCACAAAACACACACCCACAGACACACACACACACACACACCATTCAGCACCCTTTGTTCAAGTTGTGCGGAAGGCTTCTTGTAAATTTAATTATAGCCTTCATGGGGTTTATAAAGTATGTTTTATTAAGCATGATAACCTCTGCGGCAGCAGCATATACATTGGCCTCATTTAGTCTAATTGAATGATCAAGTATCTTTAGGATGCTTTTTGTGGGCATGGTTAAAAATGCCAAGATGGATGCATTTAAACCATCTTAAAATGCAACAGCTTTCAGAAGCATAATGGCTTTTTAGTAAAAATCAATGGAAGCCCTCGCTTGGCTGGCCCAAGTGAGCCCGTCTCACGCAAGTAAACAGAGCGGAGACTGGTTAGCCAGCCATGGAGTCCTCAAGTGGACAAGTGACTGGTGTCCCCATGTAAGTTGGCAGACTGTAATAAGTTACATTCTTGTGAGTCGGGATTGATCTTTTGTCTCAAGATTGATCATTTCTATAGAAATTTTGAGGTAAAGAAGCAAGACTGATTGTGTGCTGGTATGATAACGATGGCAAAAGAAGTCAGGAGGCCTTAATTAATGAATGTCATACATATGAGTTTAGTAACAACAAATGCTTACCACCTGCTAGTTGGTCAGGATACAAATAAGAGAAATGTGGGACCTGCCATCAAGGAGTCTCCCAACTCTAGTGGAGGAGATAATGGAGCAGGCACCTCTGTTACAGTGCAGTGAAACTATGGTGGCTTCTACCATCATTCTTCTACATTCTTCACGCATGACCCTGGTTTGTCGTGCGTTCTCTGTAGGCTTCATCTGTAACGTGGAGAGGGCAATGGCTTACTTTCAGGTAATATTGCTGGAATGAAATTAACTTTGTAAAAAGATGAAAGTCAGTGAAAGGAACTTAGCAGGTACCCTACATCCATTAGTTTCCATTCCTTTCTAGTTATCCCCTGAATACATGACAATCTCATGTATTGAAGACTGAACCTCCAGCAGGTTTCTCCTTTGTGGTTGAGCAGCACATTGAATCCAGGGAAGCTGCCTCTTTGGCAGGGTTGTGACTCTTTATTCACATCATTCAGCTCAGGCCACAGGGTTCTGAGAACCAGCCCTGCATAAGGCACCAGACAGTGTCATGAACAATTAGGCACTTAGTGTGTGCTTTTGTATGATATTTAATGAGAGACTGATTTTTCCAAAAAATAACTTTTTTTCTTTTCAAAGCAGAGATGGCATAAATTTGTTTAAAGTTAAGGGAATGACAATGCCTCTTATTTGGTAGATTAAGAAAATGAGACCCAGCAGAGAGAATCACCTGGAGTCACGCAGCAAGTTAGTGGCAGAGACAGGGCTCCAACCCAGAGGTCCTAATATTCAGTGCCTCTGTTGCCACTGAACTACTTGTTTCATAGCATTTGAAGAGCTGTGTCCTGGATTCTGTAATTCAGAATTACAGCTGGATTCAGAGGCACATGAGACCCAGCCACTGCTGCCTCTGCTGATTATATTATACACCTGGCAGTTGGGCCACCATGCTTTGTTCCTGTTTATGGATAGAAATGGAGGCATCTAGCACAGCCTGCTTATTGGGTTGATGGGAAAGGGAAGGACGAGTGTCCCAGGTGGGTGGCAAACTTTGAATCTTCGGTAAGGCTTAGTGGAGATTTATGTGCAAGAATTTTATTGGGGAGGCTTTCAAGATCAACACCTGCAGGAAAGGAAAAGGAGACCTGGGCAGAGGGAGGAGTTAAAAATCCATGCAGTTCCAGCAAAGATGTAGCTAATTATACAGGGAACCCAGAAGCTGGGATCTCCCTGCAGAACTGTACCAAACTGATCAAGGGGACCAGACCTTTGTACTCTTGCAATGACCAACCAATCATTAAGTGCAGCTTTGGGCTACACGAGTATTTCAGCCAAGACAAAGTCCAGAGGGGCTTTTAACTGAGAATTGTCAACTTCCAATGTTCCCAGTAGCTTCAGGGTATCTGGATGGTATGCCACAGGAGCTAACTGAACTTAGAGAAGTCAAATGGCTTTCTTAAGGACACCTGCCAAGTTAGTGGCAGACTTGGGCCTGGAGTTCATGAGTCCCAGGCCATAGCTTTTATTTATTTCCCAAATGGCAGGGAGAAGGCTTCATGCATTATTTGAACAGAATATACCCAGTACACCTCTTCTTTTCAAGACAGCTACATGTCTTTAAGAGAACATTGTGAACTGTCATATTCATTACCATAATGATTGCTTTGGGAATTACCAATTTACAAAGGATTGTCTGTTAATAGATAAATACAGAAAGAGAAAGTCATATTTGTGAGTGAGAAGATAAATCTGTGAGGGATCAGAGACAAGCTCTTGCAAGGACACATGTAGGAGCACCTTCTCCCGTGGAGATGAAACAGCGGGCAGGGAAAGGAAGCCAAGGCAATGAGAACAATGGTGGGCATTTCTTGGCTTTCTCTCCAGTGACTGGCGTCTTTCTGGTCATATACAAAGGTTCAGGAAATGAATGAAAGAGCTACTTGCAGACTGACACTAAACCCATGCAATCAGATCACTGTACCTCCCAGGAGCTTCTTGGTAGAATAATGTGTTGACATCTCCCTGGAGTCTTGGACCACCAGAGAAGAGAATTTGGGTGAGGAAAGTGGGAAGCAATGAAATGAAAAACTGATGTTTCTTAGTCCCTATATTTTCATCTCAAAGACGCTCTCCCATCTGAGCACTTGGTCAGAAATGATATGAAATTAAAATGTCAGCGTCAAAAAGGTTCTGTGCTGTTTGTGGCTGCTCCCATGCTACACTGGTAGAGGCGGGTAGTTATGATGGAGACCATATAGTCTGTAAATCTGAAATATTTACTATGTGGCTCTTTACAGAAAAAAGTTTGCTGACCCCTGGCCAAGTGAATGGGGCTTAGGGTTTGAAGTCCAACAGGCTTGGATTCAAATCCTGAGTCTTCAATATCTAAGTGTGACCTTCAACGAATTTCTTAAACTGCCTCTATGTTAGTTTGCCCACTTGAAAAATGGTCATAAAAACACTTTACAGGCTTGTAAAGATTGAAGAAGATACTGTCATATAAGCTCCTGGCGCTAGTAAGCCTGAAGTAAAATTATTTATTAAAAATATTTAATGACAGTTTCAATATTTTGAGCTATTAATAGCATTTGTGATAAGACAAATATGATAACATTGTGAAATGCCATATTCATTGCCAGAATATCTGCTTTGGGAATTATCAGATAAAAGGCATTGTATGTTAGTAGATAAGTGAGGAAAAAGAAAGTCCTATTTGTGAGTGAGAAGACAAAGCTGTGAGGGATCAGAGACAAGTGTTGCCAGAATTTCTCAAAAAAGAATAATTATAGCTGAAATTGATTGAGCGCCTACTATACCATGTTGCTTTGTCTTGTCTGATCATCATTTCAACCTATGAGTTAGCGAGCATTGTCACTCAATTTTGCATATGAGGAGACTGAGGTTTAGAGAAGTTATGTAAATTAAACAACATAGACAGTAGGAGGCAGAGTCATGACTTGGGCCTGGAATGTTCTGATGCCAAAGTTTCTGCCTTAACTGCTGTGATTTTGTGAATGTCTTCTGATGAAAGCAAGCTACCGAGTTTCAGGACCTACAGTGGTTCCTGGTGATCGGCATGTTGGAATATCACTCTGAGTTCTGCAGAAGTGCTAATTTATGGAAATATTTGTTGCAACTTCCTATACCCGTTCTAGAGTCAGTCTTTCAGAGGCTTCTCAAGAGAACTACAACCAGGGTGACTCCTCGAGAATTATCCTATTAGGGGCGGCCCTGCCTGTGCTCTGTTACTTGGGTCTGGGGATACGGGTATTGCTGTACTGGGAGTGGATGAACGAGAGTATGCCTGTATGACTGGGATAAAATGCTGTGATTAATAAAATCTGTTTGGTCCGTAAGTATTATTTCTTGACATGGAAATAAGCTCATAAACTATTTTGCCAAAGACCAAACCTAAGCATAAGGATCTCAATTTGGTAATTATGTGTGTATATATATACACTTTCAAAAAGATTGGAAAGGAATATGCCAGGATATTCAGTAGTTGCGTATATCTGGGTTCTTTATATTTCTAGAGTTCGAAAACAATGTTTGTATAATTGTGCAAAAATAAGAAAATACATCTTTTTATGCCTGGTGTGCTACAGTCTATGGGGTCATGAAGAGTTGGACATGACTGGGTGACTGAACAACAACAAGAAAATATGTATTATAAGTGATGTGGAACTATGTACCAAAACACTTAAAAATCCTTAAATTCCTTAATGTTATCATTTCACCTTGGTACACTGTCAAGGTAGATAAGTGCTTGGTAAATGTGGAACAACTATCATATACACAGATACATGTTCATTTTAGTGTCATTTGAAATAGTGAAGTTAGAAAAAACATTCAGCATGGCACAGCTACTCTCAAGTATATTATGTAGCTATGAAAGAAGATGTTTGCAAATGGAAAATGCTTATAATACTGTAAACAAGCAGGATACAAAATGAACATACAGAACGAGTGTAGTTCAGTGAAAACTCAACAATCTATTCATTAAAAGACAGAAAGAGCACACATTCAAGTGTTAATGGTCATGTATATAATTGGTGGAATTATAATTTTTCTCCTTTTTCTGCTTGTCTGTGATTTCAAAAGTTCCTGTAATGAATGGATACTATTTCCATAATGGAAACAAATGTGCATAAAAACCTGTTAAAATTGGAGATCTGTGTCTATTGCTGATTAGTTTTAATGACCGCCCTCCTTGCTCCCACCCCACCCCCCAACAACTGATTGCTTCTCTGTTGCCTCTTTGCTTAGCTGGATATTTCCCAGGTTCGGAGAAGGCAATGGCACCCCACTCTAGTACTCTTGCCTGGAAAATCCCATGGCTGGAGGAGACTGGTAGGCTGCAGTCCATGGGGTCGCTAAGAGTCAGACACAACTGAGCGACTTCACTTTCACTTTTCACTTTCATACATTGAAGAAGGAAATGGCAACCCACTCCAGTGTTCTTGCCCGGAGAATCCCAGGAATGGGGGAGCCTGGTGGCTGCCGTCTATGGGTCACACAGAGTTGGACACGACTGAAGTGACTTAGCATAGCATAGCATAGCATATTTCCCAGGTTATTCACAAGAAATTTAACAGGAACACCAAGCTGGGAACCAGGAGATATGGAATCTACCCAGGGCTGTGCCACTATCTCTCTGAATATTTCTGGCTGAGTCCCTTTTCTTCCCAGGGCCTCAGGTTCTTTATCTATAAAATGAAGATAACTTAGATGAGATCAGGGGTACCTGGAGATTGGGCTGAAAGAGAGAGAGAGGTCTCAATAACAGTATGTAGTGATTCATATTTATTTTCTTTTGTGTATCTTCTATAGATATTTTCTTTGTGGTTATCATGGGATTTATGTAAAACAGGCTATTTTAAGTTGATAACAACTTAATTTCATTCACAAATGAAAATTCTATTCTTTTGCCCACCTCTTGTGCTATTTATGTTACAAGTAACATCTTTTTAATATAGCATATCTATCCATTAACATATTTTTATAGTCATATTTTTATACTTTTGTCTTTTAGCTCCTTCAGTATATATTAAAAGTGATTTAATACCACCATTACAGCATTACAGTATTCTGTATTTGTCTATACATTTACCAGAGAGCTTTATAGTTTCATATAGTTTGATGTTGAATGTGATGTGAAGTCGCTTAGTCATGTCCGACTCTTTGCGACCCCATGGACTGTAGCCTACCAGGCTCCTCTGTCCATGGGATTCTCCAGGCAATAGTACTGGAGTGGATTACCATGATGTTACTGTATAGCAATCTTTTTAAAGGACTCCACTTAGCATTTCTTGTAAAGACAGGTCTAGTGGTGATTAACTACTTCAGATATTATTTATCTGGGAAACTCTTGACTTTTCTTTTTTGAGAGAGAATTTTCCTGAATATAATATTCTTGGTTGGATTTTTTTTTTCTTTCAGTAATTTAAATATATCATTCCATTCCTTCTGGCCTTTAAAATTTCTTCTTTGAAATTTGTTGATAGTCTTAGGAAGGCTTCCTTGCAGTTTTCTCTTGCTGCTTTCAAAATTATGTCTTTGTCCTTGATTTTGACAATTTGATTGTAATGTGTCTCTGTGAATTTCTTTGGATTGATCCTAGTTGAGATCAGGTGCACTTCTTAAATTCAGGTGTCTGTTTCTTTCCCTAGATTGGGAAGTTTTTAAGCCATTATTTCTTCTTTTTTTCTTCTCTTCCTCTCTGAGACTTCTATAATACATATATCGTTCCACTCAGTGGTGTCCCATAAACCCCTTAAGCTTTCTTCATTCTTTTTTATCCTTTTATGTTTTGCTCCTCTGACAGGATAATTTCAAATGACTTGTCTTCAAGTTCACTGACTCCTTCTTCTCAGTCAAGGCTGACATTAACCCCTCTAGTGGATTTTTCTATTAAGTTATTGTATTCTTCAACTTCAGAATTTCTTTTTGTTTTTATTTATATTTTCTCTCTTTCTTTTGATATTCTCATTTTGTTCATGAATAAATTTTCCTGAGCTCACTGAGCGTCTTTTTGATGGATATTTGAAGATTTTTGTCAGGTAATTTGTATACTTCTGTTTCTGTAGGCTGGTTTCTGGAGACTTTATTCCTTTGATTGGGCCTTGTTTCTGTGTTTCTTCACATGCATTGTGTTGAGCTTTGTCATTCAATCATGAAGCTGTGTCTGACTCTTTGTGATCCCATGAACTGCAGCATGCCAGGCTTCCCTGTCCTGCACTATCTTTTGGAGTTTGCTCAAACTTATGTCCATTGAGTCGTTGATTTTATCTAACCATCTCATCTTTTGCTGCCCCCTTCTCCTCTGGCCCTCAATCTTTCCCAGCATCAGGGTCTTTTTCAATGAGTTGGCTCTTTGCATCAGGTGGCCAAAACATTGGAGCTTCAGCATCAGTCCTTCCAAAGAATACTGAGGGTTGATTTCCATTAGGATTGACTGGCTTGGTCTCCCTGCTGTCCAAGGGTCTCTCAAGAGTCTTCTCCAGCACCACAAGTCAAAAGTATCAGTTCTTTAGTGCTTAGCTTTCATTTTGATCCAACTCTCACATCCATACATGACTACTGGAAAATCCATAGCTTTGACATCAAAGCTTTTTGGCAAAGTGATGTCTCTGCTTTTTAATACGCTGTCTAGGTTTGTGTTGAGCTTTACATATTTGAAAACACAGTTGCCTCTCTCACTCTTTGTAGTCTGGCTTTGTACAGGAAAGATCTTCACTAACCAACATGGCTAGAGATTCTGGGGGCCTCTCAAACCTTTCCTGGGGTTGCCAATTAGAGAGGTTTGTCAACTTTTTCCCCGGAACTTGTAGTCTCTTTGTTCCTCTGGTGTCTGTCTATGGTATCACAAGTTCTCTGGTGCTGCCAAAAATCACTGATTCTCTTTTGTTCTCTGTGGTCCCCAGGTGTCCAGGGTATGCCAGTTCCACAAGTGCTCTTGAGTCAGGCAAAAAAGAAACCAATCCCTCTGTGAGCCCCTTGAAAATCTGAATGCTGGATGCACATTCCACACTTTTCTTTCCCTCCTCAAGAAAGAAGCCACAAGAGTGTTTCCCTCTGATCCTGATGAGTTATGCTCATTTATTTCATGGTGTTACAAATTCTGTGATGTTGTCATAAACTGCTGAGCTCTCTTTGGTTCTCTGTGATGCCCAGATACTCAAGATATTCTGGTTCCTAATCATCACCTCACATCAGGTGAGACAGAAACAGTTTCTCAGGTAGCTGCCCTCCCAAAGCTGGAGTGTTGGACATATATTCCACTCTTCTCTTTCTATCCCAAGAGAGAATCCATGAGTTAGACTTTTCCTCTTGATTGCAACCTGCGCCAACTTGGGGAAGAAGGTGATGTGGTTGAAATAAAATGCCTTTTCTTACCCATTTCAATGTAGCTATTCTTGCTTTTGAGAATGCTTTGCTTGAAATACCGCAACTTTCTAATTTATAGGAATACCTATAAAAGCCTTTTGGATATTGTTTATAAAAGGATAAAAGCCTTTTATATATTGTTAAGTCAGGGAACAAGGTCTGGGGCTTCCTCTTCCACCATCATGCTGATGTCACTCTCTCATACCTCTTAAATAGTGAGAAAAGAAAGGTTGCTTATATAGCACTCTCATGCACGAAAGCACACACTTCCTATTCCTTGACTCTCCTGCCTCTGGTCCCCTTATTTCCATAATCTTCCCACTCAGGTGCCTTTACTTCACTATTGCCTAGCAAATGAGCTCTGATATTTCCTGAATAGGTACTAAAGTGCCACATCTAGAGTCAAACCACAGGGGTTTCCTCTCTGGGATTTGCATTGGAGGGCTGTGCGTATTACAAGCAAACCAAGAAAAGAGATTTATTCAAGAGCACATGGGCACCTTTGTTTCTTAGGATCTGTTGTTGAGTGGCTGACACAAACCTTTAACCCTATATATCTTCTTTTATGACTAACACCTTTCAGGTCTCAAAGAAAAACTTTTTTGCATGTCTATGTCCATGAGATTTGAGCACAATATTTTTTCAAATGGAACCACTGTTTGAGATGATAGCTCACTTCTTCATATGGCAACAAATTTCATTGTTAAGCCTTCCAGGAGAATACTACAAAGTGAGGAATTAAATGACTATTAACTAAGGTTTATAAAATATTATTTGCATTACATCCAATGATTTGGGACTTAGATTGCAAAATATTTGTTAAGTATTTACAGCCCTCTTTTAACGATGTCAGTTGCATAATACTGGTGGATCCTGATGATCTAAACAGTGGTTTTCAACCCTGATGTACATTAGAATCACCAAGAGAGCTTAAAAAAACAATAAAACAAACAAATGTACTTGGGCCTCACCCCAGACCAATTAAATCAATCTCCAGAGATAGGGTCCATAAAATGCCCGTTTTTTTGGTAAAGCTTCTCAGATTATTTTAATGAGTAGCCAAAAACAGAAACAATTGGCTGAAAGGAAAAAGTGAAGAATTTGATTTCCAATCATGTCCCTGCTTCTGTCTCTCAAGTGACACTGATATTCTTGGTGTTCAGTGTCCATACCCATTCTACTGTGGTTCTTGTAGATTGCACAGTTACCCTTTCTGCTGCTTTTACAAACCATCTCAACCTTTATCATCCAGCTAGTAACTTTAAAAAGTTTTATTTATTTGTTTTTAGCTATGTCGGGGCTTAGTTGCAGGATGCGGGACCTTTCAATGTGGCACATGTACTTCTCTCTAGCTGTGGCATGGAGGCTCCAGAGAGCACAGGCTCAGTAGTTATGGTACAGGGACTTAGTTGCCCTGCAACATGTGGGACCTCAGTTCCTTGACCAGGGATTGAACCCATGTCCTTTGCATTAGAAGATGGATTCTCAACCAGTGGACCACCAGGAACATCCCATCCAGCTAATGTCTAATTTTGTCTGCAGACCTTGCTTTCATTGCCCTACCTTTTAGTGACTGCTTCTTCTGTAATTTCCTCTAATTTTAACACATGTATACCCATCAACGAGAGCAGGAACAATGCTTTGTCCATCTGTATGTCACATCACAAGCAGTGTTTGCCCATGGCGGGTTTTCTGGAAATGCTTGCTCTTGGTGACTGTGCTTTCCTTAGGGAAGGTGGACAGATTCCATTTTGCAGAGGTAGTGAGGAACTGGAGGAACACAAACTCTTTTTCTTTCAGTTTGAGGCGTCTTTAGAGTGAAGGTGAAAGTCCAGGATTTTGGGAAGGATCCTGCCTGTATTGATAGGGTTTTCCATTTTATCCGATTTCTTCTACTTCCATGCCATGGTGAGGTGTTGGATCAGGCACAATGTTTGTTATAATGACAAAGAGCTTAAGCCAAAATTCACTGCTATGACAGGGGCCTGGACTAGACCATAGCTTGGAAATATATCTCTTGTTTCTATATCTCCTTTGCATGCATGCGAAGTCACTTTAGTCGTGTCCAACTCTGTGATCCTATGGACTGTAGCCCCTTCTCTGTTCATGGGATTTCCCAGGCAAGAATACTGGAGGGGGTTGCCATCCCCTCCTCCAGGGGATCTTCCCAACCCAGGAATCAAACCCTTGTCTCCAATGTCTCCTGCTTTGGCAGGTGGGTTCTTTACCACTAGCGCCTCTTGGGAAGACCTTAGATCATCTTTGCTAAGCTAAGTCACTTGATGTTCCCTTTCTTGGAAAAGGAATCTTAATGCTATTCACACACTCATGTGGACCATTTTGATATTCATTCAACCATTCATCTCTTCATAACTCATTTGTTGAGTACCTTGTGTGCCAGTTCTGCTTCAGGCCCTGTGAAGCCTCAGTAGGGCCTATCTGCCAGCTAGATACCGACAGCTTTCAGAACTGGGATGTAGAGAGTAATAGTAATTCCTTACATTTTTTTCCTACAGTTTATTTAGCTCAACTGTGCAGAGTAAGCACATTTAGAAAAACGAATCATTCCTGAAATAGAAAAACATAATCTTTGTGAGGGCTTCCCTGGTGGCTCAGATGGTAAAGAATCTGCCTGCAGTACAGAAGACCTGGGTTCAGTCTCTGGGTTGAGAAGATCTACTGGAGAAGAGATGGTTACCCACTCCAGTGTAGCCTGGAGAATTCCATGGACGGAGGAGCCTGGCAGGCTCTAGTCATGGGGTCGCAGAGTTGGAAATGACTGAGTGACTAGCACTTTTCAATCTTTGCAAGTGTTTACGAGTACAAGGTAAATAGATCCAGGATTCACACAAACACAGAACTATAAATATAAGGCACATGCACATATGATGCGTCTTGATAATGCATATGTAGAACCTTATAATATGTCCGTTTCAAAACTAAATATTAAAATTCTCTTTAAAGATGCCAACAAGTGGCTAATTCATGGTAATTTCATCCCACTATAAAACTTACAATTCCAAGTACAACTGATACAT
>NW_011494529.1:2967331-2970692 GCF_000754665.1 Bison bison bison
ATTTTCAATGCTGATATTGAAGCCTCAAGTTAGGAATTGGATAATTACTGTGAAATTACATGGCTTTTGGTTTCTTTACACACTGACAGTGGTGACAGGAGGAGGGTTGGGTTCATTTTGTATAGTTATAAATTATTCACCTTTTATGCTGGAGTTCTTGATTTTGCATTCATATATTCAAGTAATATCTCATTTTGTAAGCATTTGCCCACGGCTGAAAAATAATAGAGTCTAATGAAAACAAAACCAAGTTATTGGCCTTTGCTTTACAATGTTCTTGAAAAGAGAATCTCATTTTAAAATTGTCATTTCTAATCTCCAGATCTTTTGGTGACCTAACGAATTCATTTGAATTTTGGAGGTTAAACTGTTTTGTTTGTTTGTTCGTTTGAAGATTCTGCGACTGTGACTTAGGCATGATGCATATAATTCCAAGAAAATTTGAAAGGAGTTTGTTGTTGTTTAGTTGTTAAGTCATGTCTGACTCTTTTGTGACCCCATGGACTGTACGCTCCTTTGTCAATGGGATTTTTTAAGCAAGAATACTGGATTGGGTTGCTGTTTCCTTCTCCAGGGGATCTTCCTGACCCAGGGGTCTTCCCAACCCAGGGATCAAACCTGTGTCTCCTGCATTGGAGGCAGATTCTTTACCGCTGAGCCGCCACATAGAGCTATACTGGAAATACGAGCAAAGGAAATTTGTACCCAGCTTCTGATGCTATTGCTGACTTGTATAAAGGGTATCAGTAATTTTTGCTTGCTCATTACCTTTTCTACCTTCTGGGAGTCATTATCCTCCCATGATGTATTGTTCTGTTGGGAAAGTCAGCAAGGTACTCTGCCATCCCCAGACAGAAGGTGAGAAGGCAGTTCACACTAATCCATTTCTGATCTTATGCTTGGGAATTTGAATACTGAGTGGGATGGAGAGATGAAAAGTGGAGCTGACTCATTGTGTAAGCTTAAAAGAGACAACACTTCTGCTTAGATTCACAGAAAATCTATGGTTTTTGATATTTCTAAAGTTTTGTTTTTAATGTTTGCCTAGGACTCTCTGTTTTTTCATACCTTTAATATATTCCTTTTATCTGGGTGTTGGGGCAGAGTCTGATGTTATACTGAACTTATTTGTGATGTTTACAATCCAAGAACCCTAACAGAACTTGGAATTTCAGAGACAATCATAGACTCAGAGGTTTTACATCTAGAGCATACCCAGGAGATCATTTAGTCCAACCTTTTCCTTTTACAAATAAAGAAATAGAAGCCTAGAAAAGAGGTGACTTGTTCAAGGCCATATAGATATTTGTTGGTAGAGCAGGAAATAGAACTAAATTTGTTCAGTTTTACCAATGTACATTGTTTGAGTTAGATCCATAAATTTTAAGGATATGAGAAAACTCAAAGAAGAATCTAGTCCATTTACTCAATTTAGATAATCCATTTTTATCATTTTATAGGTGAGGTGGGATTTGGAATTTGCCTAGTTTTGTAGATATCAGATCTTTTTTTTTTCTTTTTTTTTAATCCATGCTTACTCAGATTTTTATTTGGGAACTATCTCACTCAAACTCTGACTCTACATGATTCCAGTGGGACTGACCTTACTCCTAGGGATAGATACATGAAAAAGGTCTGGTTAATCAAAATGCTGCATTTCTATGGCCACGATTATTAGTGACCACTTAACTAAAGCTATGGCATGGAAGCCAATGAGCATCAGCCTTGTGAGTTTTGCTAGAATTATTGAGAAAGAGAAGTTCTCTTTCCACTGGTCTATAAACCAGTGGCCCAACAGCAAATAAATGAGACATTTGAATAAGGTGATTCACAGAAGGTCTATTTACAAAGGAACTTTTAACAAAAGTACTATTAGAGATACTTCAGTATCCTGAGGCTAGTAAGAGTGGAAGAGCTGTCTCCCTCAGTCAAAGTGATGAGAAGGAGCAGTTGTATACAATCAGACAGAGTCAAGTAGAAGAAACCACTTTGTCTGGTCATGGACACAGACAATTCAGTCTGACCTTTGAGGGAGGAAGCCAGCTGAATGAATACCTTGCACATATTCTCTTTCCTCTCTCTTCCTTCCATAGTCTTGCTGTTGTTTAGTCACTAAGTCATGTCCAGTTCTTTGCGATCACATGGACTGTAGCTCACTAGGTTCCTCTGTCCATGGGACTTCCTAGGCAAGAATACTGGAATGGGTTGCCATTTCCTTCTCCAGAGGATCTTCTTGACCCAGGGATGGAACTCATGTCTCCTGCATTGGCAGACAGATTCTTTACCACTAAGCCACCAGGGAAGCCCTCTTCCGTAGCTGTGCTGTGCTGTGCTGTGCTTAGTTGCTCAGTCGTGTCCAACTCATTGCGACCCCATGGATTGTAGCCTGCCAGTCTCCTCTGTCCATGGGGAGTCTCCAGGCAAGAATACTGGAGTGGGTTGCTGTGCCCTCCTCCAAGGGATCTCCCCAACCCAGGGATCGAACCCAGGTCTCCTACATTGCAGGCAGATTCTTTACTGTCTGAGCTACCAGGGAAGCCCAAGAATACTGGAGTGGGTAGATTATCCCTTCTCCGGGTGATAATCCCAACCCAGGAATTGAACCGAGGTCTCCTGCATTGCAGGCAGATTCTTTACCAGCTGAGCTAAGCTACCAGGGAAGCCCCTCTATAGTGCACTATTGGCCAAACTTTCTGAAATCTGGAGGACATAAAAATCTTTCATGTAGTCCATACAAGACAGTGTTCCAGGGTGCAGAGCAGAATGGATAAGAGTGGAGAATGGGTATAAAGGGGCAAAGGGAAAATGTATGGTGTAGCTGGAGATACTAAGCTGTTGTGATAACATTATTTTGGAGCAATCTGAGTTTTTCCAGCTTTATTGAGGTATAATTAACAAAACTGTGAGATACTTAGTGTACATTGCAATGATTTGATATACATACATATTGTGGAAGGATTTCTTGAATTTTTAATTTTCCTAATTTCTTGACAGGTTTTCTTGGCATTTAGAAAAGCATAATTTTATCAAAAGATTCCAGAAAGGAATTCTAACATGGAAATAGTAGTATACACACCATGTCTACCAACTTGTTCTTGATTTGTTCCTGTAGTCTAGGTGAAGCAAATCTAAACTTCCTACAAAGCTAGCTTCTCATATAATTAAAGTCACATCTCATGTACCTGCTTGTGTATTCTTTCCTAGGCAAAGCAATACTATTTCTACCCATATTCTTGGATGCTTTCCAGTCTTTTCACCATCTTTCCCTAGAACTATTAAGAAGGAAGTATTGTTTTTATTGGCAAAGAATGCTCAGAGGAATTGGAGTTTAAGGCCCTCAGGTTCACTGGAATATTCTCAT
>NW_011494529.1:2970792-2975744 GCF_000754665.1 Bison bison bison
CTCATATACATTGTCTCTATTTCAAGGGGTCTTATCCTTTCCCATTTAGTACCTAAACTTTAACACAGGACCCTATGAGCTTGTGATACATTTTGTGTTATAATTCAGCTACCTTTAGAATTAGATTTTTGGTTTGGTTTTCTGAAATCTCCACTTGTGGCTACAAGAGATAGTGGTATCTTTTAATGTAGCCATAGAAGATTTCTGGTTCCTTAATCAAACTTTGAGCTGGGAGTTTAAAGCATTAAGTTCATTTTCTCCTCATGTTCTCCTTTACTCTTAGGAACAACCTACCAACTCATTGGGCTTCCCAGGTGGCTCAGTGGTAAAGAATCTGCCTGCATTACAGGAGTCGTGGGTTCAATCCCTGGGTTGGGAAGGTCCCCTGGAGAAGGAAATGGCAAAAAAAAAAAAAAAAAAAAAAGAAGGAAATGGCAACCCGTTTCAATATTCTAGCCTGGAAAATTCCCTGGACAGAGGAGCCTGGTGGGCTACAGTACATGATGTCACAAAAGAATCAGACATGACTTAGTAACTAAACAACAACCACCAACTCACTATTTTTTACTAAAATACTCTACGACAGCAGCTAGTTGGCCATTCAAAGACTTCTCGTATATGGGCACTTGATTCTAGGTGCTACAAGATGATAATTTAGGAAAAGATTTTTCCACTTCATGCTGTGGATGAGCAGTATTTCTTTTACCACTAGCAACTGGGTCATTGATGCCTTTGGATCTAGTCAGGAGAACTAAGGTCTTAAGTTAGGGGAGGGAAATGTATAGGGTGAAAAATTTAAGGGGTACTTGCACAACCCTGAGAGTGAATGTCTTCTTCATATTTACATTCTGGATAACTTTCTTGCCTTGTCCTGGTCCCTGGACTCCAAAGAACCGATTCCAGATTTTGTTTCCCTTTGAAACCACCTCAGCTTTCTATTACTTCACGACAAGATACCTACACAGTTAGTCATTATTTATTTGTGATTCTGTAGACTGGAAATTTGGGCTGGGATAGATAGCATATTCAAAAGCAGAGACATTACTTTGCCAACAAAGGTTCGTCTAGTCAAGGCTATGGTTTTTCCAGTGGTCATGTATGGATGTGAGAGTTGGACTGTGAAGAAGGCTGAACGCTGAAGAACTGATGCTTTTGAACTGCGATGTTGAAGACTCTTGAGAGTCCCTTGGACTGCAAGGAGATCCAACCAGTCCATTCTGAAGGAGATCAGCCCTGGGATTTCTTTGGAAGGAATGATGCTAAAGCTGAAACTCCAGTACTTTGGCCACCTGATGTGAAGAGTTGACTCATTGGAAAAGACTCTGATGCTGGGAGGGATTGGGGGCAGGAGGAGAAGGGGACAACAGAGGATGAGGTGGCTGGATGGCATCACTGACTCGGTGGACGTGAGTCTGGGTGAACTTCGGGAGTTGGTGATGGACAGGGAGGCTTGGCATGCTGTGATTCATGGGGTCGCAAAGAGTCGGACACGACTGAGCGACTGAACTGAATCCATACAATATTGGGCTCACTCATGCATATAAAGTTGGTTGGTTTGTTTTCTAGAGGGTGGCTGGCCTAGATGGCCTCACTTATATATATAGGATTTAACTGGGACACAACTGGCATGGCTACAGCAGTTGGGATGACTGACCTTGTCTACTTCTGCATGGTCACTCTCATCAAGCTGTGTTTCGTCCCCAAGGAGACTACCCTGGGCTTTTTCATAAGTGTCAATGAGAAAGACCAAGAGAATAAGAATGGAAATGGTACATGCACAAGGGTGAGAGTAGAAGCACTAAGAAACCATATAATATTACCTCTCTTGCTTTCAATTGTCAAAGCAAGTCACTGGGCCACCCCAGTTGAAAAAAGTGAGGAAGTTGACTCTTGGCCTTCATGATAGGAACTTCAAAGGAATTCATAGTCATTTTTACCCCTTTTACTCCCACCCCAGTTTATCCTCTGGGCATACTTATTTACATTGGTCCTACATACAAAATACATTTATCCTCTCATTATGGGATCAGTTCAGTTCAGTTCAGTCGCTCAGTTGTGTCCGACTCTTTGTGACCTCATGAATCGCAGCATGCCAGGCCTCCCTGTCCATCACCAACTCCCGGAGTTCACTGAGACTCACGTCCATCGAGTCAGTGATGCTCTGTTGTCCCCTTCTCCTCCTGCCCTCAATCCCTCCCAGCATCAGAGTCTTTTCCAATGAGTCAACTCTTCTCATGAGGTGGCCAAAGTACTGGAGTTTCAGCTTTAGCATCATTCCTTCCAAATAAATCCCAGGGCTGACACCCAAAGTCTCATTTCACTATGGCAAAGTCCTGAAGTCATTATCTCACTATTGCAGATCCATCAGATCTAGGTGGAGATGAAATTCCTCTAATGCAGCTTCTTAGGGGTAGCTGCTCCTGATTCAGAGAACTATTAACTGAAAAGACAAGATATCTATCTCTCACACATACAGGATACAATGATGAGATAGAGAAAGGATAGCTTTAAAAGACATATTCACAAAGGGGAGGCTTGCAGGAATAGTAAAGAATTTTCATAGAAATTCAGAATCCAGCAGAGCATATACTCTCAGAGTCCCCTACTCTATTGATGGAGCATGTTCACTGACAAAGGTTCAGTTTTGAACCCATCCTGTATATAATTTTCTAACCCACTGTTCTCCTTTGCTTTTTATTATCTTCTGTTTTGGTAGAACTCTCTGAGATCTTTCTCCTCCTCCTCCTTCTTCTTCTTCTTTTTTTTTGATAAGAACTGGCTTGTGTTTACAACTGAGTGCATTGTCAACCTACTTTCTGCCCAGACAAAGTTTGGCACCCAGAGGAATTTTTTCACTTTGAATGGTTTATACTCTTTTTTTGTCCAATTTGGCAGTGCTTTTGTTAGTACAAGTTTCTTTAAAAATTTTGTGGGTTTCCATGTATCTCCCTCGGGTTTAGTTCATGTCTAAAATCCATATCTTTTTGAGAAATACCTTTCTTTTGAGAAATACTTCTCAATCTGCAAGTCAGACTATTACGGGTAACACGCTTAAGACTTTTGAGTCCTCTTTACTTAGAAAATCCATTAGTCACTAATTTAAAACTTCCTGAGGTCTTAACATAGCTTCTTATGGTCACATGTTTAATTTAATCATTACTCAGAGACTAATTCGTAATTTAAGAAGTTTTTGCTGGCTACAGAGACTAAGGAATAAAAAAATTAACTTTATTTTCTAATTCAGCAAATCCTAAATTGCATATGTATCACACACACACAGGTGTTCTGCTTATAACAGTCTGATTTGCATATGTAGTTTTAACAATTCTGCTTGAAAATGGGTCATTTTTCTTTTTAGTTCATATTTCTCTTCCTGCAACTTGTATGCAGATAAAAGATGACAATTGACACTTTCAACATCCTGCTTGGAAATGTTTTAGGCGGATCAACAAGGTTATCCAGTACATTTTCTGTCTTCCAAATCACCATAAGTGACAGCCTTGTCGGTTGTTTCACCGCCATATAATACTGATTGCCCTTTATCTGGCCTCAGATTTACTCCTGATCTTTTAGCCTCTGCAAACATTGTCCTAGTTGCTCTTCCAACCTCTGCTTGCTGCTATCTCAAAGAAAATGCTATATATTGTAGATTTTATACTGTGGTAGCTTTTGACTTCCAATCAGAATTTTCTGTATGCCTTAAGGATCAGTCAGGGAAGCAGAGTTCCTGTGACTGTTCAGATAAGAAATGGAGTAGAGGAATTAGACCTGATACAATTGTGGAAGGAGCTAATGAAGTGATGGGCCAACAGAGGGTTGGAGTATCTGAGAAATATGTTGCTAACCAATCTTTTTTAAGTGTTGATACAAAAGAACAACTTGGAGCTTCCCAGGGATACCTGAGAAGTCATGCATGACTGCTGGAGTGAGACCTCAAGGGAGCAACTTGTGAGGAATGAAATCAATTAGAAGTTGTCTTTCCATATCTACTGCCGTCAACTGTCTGGTGGTGACCCTGGGACAAGCTATTGTTTAGCAGAGCCCAAGGTCCAGAAGAAGAGCTTGATATGTAGAGAAGTGAGGACACGCTGGAACCACTGGGAACCTCTATGTTTGTCACTGATCACAATAAGACCTTCAGAGGGTGATGGCCACTCTTCTACTTCTGCTCCTCAAATCTCACACAACTTCCTCTTTTCAGTTCAGTTCAGTAGCTCAGTCGTGTCCGACTCTTTGCGACCCCATGAATCACAGCACGCCAGGCCTCCGTGTCCATCACCAACTCCTGGAGTTCACCCAGACTCACGTCTATTGAGTCAGTGATGCCATCCAGCCATCTCATCCTCTGTCGTCCTCTTCTCCTCCTGCCCCCAATCCCTCCCAGCATCAGAGTCTTTTCCAATGGGTCAACTCTTCGCATGAGGTGGCCAAAGTACTGGAATTTCAGCTTTAGCATCATTCCTTCCAAAGAAATCCCAGGGCTGATCTCCTTCAGAATGGACTGGTTGGCTCTCCTTGCAGTCCAAGGGACTCTCAAGAGTCTTCTCCAACACCAAGGCGCTCAGCCTTCTTCACAGTCCAACTCTCACATCCATACATGACTACAGGAAAAACCATAGCCTTGACTAGATGAAACTTTGTTGGCAAAGTAATGTCTCTGCTTTTGAATATGCTATCTAGGTTCGTCATAACCTTCCTTCCAAGAAGTAAGCGTCTTTTAATTTCATGGCAGCAATCACCATCTGCAGTGATTTTGGAGCCCAGAAAAATAAAGTCTGATACTGTTTCCACTGTTTCCCCATCTATTTCCCATGAAGTGATGGGACCGGATGCCATGATCTTCGTTTTCTGAATGTTGAGCTTTAAGCCAACTTTTTCACTCTCCACTTTCACCTTCATCAAGAGGCTTTTTAGTTCCTCTTCACTTTCTGCCATAAGGGTGGTGTCATCTG
>NW_011494529.1:2975912-2987136 GCF_000754665.1 Bison bison bison
TGTACTCTGCATATAAGTTAAATAAGCAGGGTGACGATATACAGCCTTGACGTACTCCTTTTCCTATTTGGAACCAGTCTGTTGTTCCATGTCCAGTTCTAACTGTTGCTTCCTGACCTGCATACAGGTTTCTCAAGAGGCATATCAGGCGGTCTGGTATTCCCATCTCTTTCAGAATTTTCCACAGTTTCTTACGATCCACACAGTCAAAGGCTTTGGCATAGTCAATAAAGCAGAAATAGATGTTTTTCTGGAACTCTCTTGCTTTTTCCATGATCCAGCGGATGTTGGCAATTTGATCTCTGGTTCCTCTGCCTTTTCTAAAACCAGCTTGAACATCAGGAAGTTCACTGTTCATGTATTGCTGAAGCCTGGCTTGGAGAATTTTGGGCATTACTTTCCTAGCATGTGAAATGAGTACAATTGTGCGGTCGTTTGAGCATTCTTTGGTATTGCCTTTCTTTGGGATTGGAATGAAAACTGACCTTTTCCAGTCCTGTGGCCACTGCTGAGTTTTCCAAATTTGCTGGCATATTGAGTGCAGCACCTTCACAGCATCATCTTTCAGGATTTGAAGGAGCTCAACTGGAATTCTATCACCTCAACTAGCTTTGTTCGTAGTGATGCTTTCTAAGGCCCACTTGACTTCACATTCCAGGATCTCTGGCTCTAGGTCAGTGATCACACTATGGTGATTATCTGGGTCATGAAGATCTTTTTTGTACAGTTCTTCTGTGTATTCTTGCCATCTCTTCTTAATATCTTCTGCTTGGCTGATGCTAACTCAGAATCATATATGGAGGGGAATTCTGGGAAACCAAGTTCCCAGTTTAACCAAGTTGACAGTTGAACAATCCAGCATAAAATCCTTCCTATCTTATGCCATCAATAGTTCCTACCTGCATACTCAATGAGAAAATTTTGATTTCCCCCTTTTCTTTTTGTCCAACTGCATTGTCTTTTCCCCCTTTTTTATTATCTAGACATCAATTTAGTGTAAGTCATGTTTCCAACCAGAGAAAAATTAATGTCCCTTATGCTGCTGCTACTAATGCTAAGTCACATCAGTCGTGTCTGGCTCTGTGCAACCCCATAGACGGCAGCCCACCAGGCTCCCGTCCCTGGGAGTCTCCAGGCAAGAACACTGGAGTGGGTTGCCATTTCCGTCTCCAATGCATGAAAGTGAAAAGTGAAAGTGAAGTCGCTCAGTCGTGTCTGACTCTCAACGACCCTATGGACTGCAGCCTACCAGGCTCCTCCGCCCATGGGGTTTTCCAGGCAAGAGTACTGGAGTGGGTCGCCAGTGCCTTCTCCAGTGTCTCTTATAAAGATGTTCAAGTAACCCATTAATTTTAGTAGCACCAACGGTAGCTTTCTGTGTACTATGTACAGTCTGTTGGTATTCATTTAATTCTGGGCCCATAATAGGAAAGTCAGGAAGAGCTTCTTGCCCTGTATTAATTGAAAATTAAACCATCTTACAGAGAGAGTTTCCTTCTCTTTTCATTTTCTCTTGCATAAAACTGTGTCAGAAAGAATTTTTTGGTAATTCCTCCTTTTACCTAGAGTTTACTAGGAGACTTGATGCTTTTCCTTGTTCTATAGATAAAGAGACTGAGACCAGAGTTCAAAATAACTATTCAACATCACAGAGCTACATTTTAGCAAAATTGAAAATAAAATTTATCTATAGCCATTGTGCTTTTCAAACACTTTTTAAACTATAAAAGTCTTTGTTGAAATAAAATCATATCTAGCCTCCTACATTAAATTGTTAGAAGTAGAACTGCTGTGATTGTTTTTGTTGGTGGTGTTAGCTGGGGGAGAAGGAGGCAGATATAATATTCTGGGGCTTTGCCTGCTCTTCCACCCATCCTGTCCTCTACTTCCAGCCTTCAGGGTCTCCAACCCTTGGAAGGGTTCCATGGAATACAGTTTGCAAAACACTGTGCTACACTCTGCCCCCTTGCTTTTTCCTTTGGCTCTATAAATAACTAAACAAATTCACAAAGGAACAAAACAAAATCACACGCACATCCACTACCCACAGCCCCTCCCCTTAGCAGGAAGTTTTGTCCACTTGGGAACCCCAATGGGGATCAGAGCAGAGAGTGTCATTTTCAGTCCAGCAGTACAAAGTGCCCATTCTTGCACTTTGAGTGATGGCAGCACAGCCAGGCGGGTCTCCCATGGCACATCTGCAGGGCTATATCTCACAGGAAGTTGTGCAGCTCTTCAGAGATAAGTTTCACTGGGGAACAAAGAGGGATTTTGTTCCCGGCCTCAAGAATGATGCATTGAACCTGGACTTGGCTTTCCAATTCATGTAGCTGGAAACAGGGCAAAAATGACCCAGTGTGCTCTTTGCTTCTTCCCAAGCCAGGCAGAGTGGCATCCTCCTCCTTTTGCCTTCCAAAGGGATTGAGAAAGAACTCTCCCCACTTCTCTACACCAATCATTTCTGCTATTCCCACTGCATACCTCTAAGTCAAGCTTGAACACTAAACACTGTGCTTATTTCATGCATTTTTTCCTCCTTTGGGAATCTGGGCAGTTCAGATGTTGACAATAAGCTCCAAATGGTGGAAGCTACCGTTAAGGGTTTTTGACACTCATGGTTCCAGTGAAGTTCCACTGAGTCACAGTGTTAGAGATTTCTCATTTATGGAAGAGTGTATTTATAAGTCAAGACAGACACATTTGCGCTTGATGTCCGGATTCCCTTTGACTAGATATTTGACTCCTTGAATAGCAAGGAGATCAAACCAATCAATCCTAAAGGAAATCAACCCTGAATAGTCATTGGATGCTGAAGCTGAAGCTCCAATACTTTGGCCACCTGATGCAAAAGCTGACTCATTGGAAAACACCCTGATGCTGGGAAAGATTGAAGGCAGGAGGAGAAGGGGATGACAGAGGATGAGATGGTTGGATTGCATCACTGACTCGATGGACATGAGTTTGAGCAAGCTCTGGGAGTTGGTGATGAACAGGGAAGCCTGATGTCCTGCAGTTCATGGGGTCACAAAGAGTCGGACACAACTGAGCAACTAAACTGAACTGAGATATTTGACTTTGACCTTGAGCAATTTTCTAACTTCTCTGTACCCGACCTTTGTTATTTGCAAAGTGGGAATAATGATTCCACCTACTCCCATTTTAATGATGAAATACCGAATCCCAGAAAGGTGGGATATTTTGCTTAATGTCCTAGAGCAAGTTAGCACCAAGGATACCTTAGTGAAGCTCCTGGTGTGCGGGCAGGAAGATGGACTGCTGTGCAGCAAGCATCTGCCCCTCAGCTTTGTGTCTCCGTTTCAGCTTCAGGGGCACAGGTCTCACCACATTTGACTTTCCAGAGGTTGTACATTTCTTGAGATAATGAGGTGTGGTATGGAGGCAGGCAGGATTTATATGGCAGTTAAATGTAGTTTGGTATCAAAAATATGATTGCATTATTCAATGTGGCATAGCAAAGATCACCTCTGCCCCCTCGCTTTTGGCTGGATCAGCAGATCCAGACCACGATTAAGGAAACACTGTCAATTATTTCTTTATAGCTTAATTTTGCTCTCACTCTCCACTGCCTGCAATGCCCTTGCCTGTGAGAAAAGTGGCAATGTAAACATAGCTTTTTTTTTTTTTTACCGTTTTGTCCTTTTAGCTTTTAGGGGATGATATAGGCACTCAGATTGGCTCTAGTGGTTTGTCATCTTTGCTATGTTGCATTTGGGAATGAGTTGGCTAAGTGGGGACTGAGAATCTCCATTTGAAACAAAGACCTTTTGACAGCTGAGAAAGTCCTGAGATGAGAATATCACTGCCCCTCCTGAAGCAGCCCATTTCATTTCTGGATTGCTTTCGTTGTTAGAAGCAGACACTTTCTAACAACCAGAGACACTCCATGATGGGTCAAATGTGGATTATGAGCTCTTAGTCCCAGAAAGTGGTTTAGCATAAACTAAATGTTCTCTTTTCAGAGAAGCTACCAAAGGGATTTCTGCAGGGAGGTTAGACAGTCCTGGGCTTAAATATTAACCTGCCACTTCATTCTCTACACTCTGAGTCTCAGTTTCTGCCTGTGTCAAATGGGGCTAATAATGCTTACCTCACTGTGCTCTTCTGGCAGATAGTCTATATAAAATGCCTAGTATGCGATAGGTCCTTCATAAATGTAGTTCTCTACTTTCTTACTTCTAGAGATATAGATATTTGGTCTTTGGAAAAGTAAACACCTTTACCAATGGAAGAATTAATAATTGAAGAGATTTCAAGTACTATGGGAAATGGGTGGAGGATCATTTTGGGAATGGTAACGTGAACACTCATGGATGAGTTGAAACTCCCATATTGGAGAATGATCCTTCTTTATATTCCAGGTCAATGTGGGGCCATGTGAAGCTAAGGAGAGCATCAGCGGTCCAGAGAATCTTAGTTTCTGTTCAAGGATGAGGGTATTTATATCAGGAGTGGTACCATGAACATGACTTAGACTGGATGGGGGAGTGGAGTGGTGAGAGGCAAGGGTTTTTGTGAACTTAGTGAGGTTTTCTACTTTCCCAGGAAGAATATCTATCTTTGGTATTCCTGCATTACAACATTCCCCAGAGGAGACTTAATATTGATTAGTGTTTTCTCCAGTAATATACGAACTTCATGAAGGCAGGGAGGGGGCCCAGTTAACTTTGTACTTATAGCTCTTAACACAGTTGCCTGACCCAGAGACGCTCAATGAACATTTGCTCAACCACTCTGCAGGTTGAGATTGTGAGCTGGAGTGTTGAACTCTCTGGGTTTGCATCCTGGATCTGCTATGTAACTGTGAGTGAGCTGGTTACTTAACCTCTCCATGCCACAGTTTCCTCATCTATAAACTGGGGATAATGAGAGTATCTATAGTGTTGGAGGACATACTCTGATAAATAATAGTAGTAAAACACTTAGAATATTCCTGGAAAGTAATGAGAGCTTAACAAGTTTCCCGATCATGTCGCTGTAGGTAATTATGACTCCAGAGGGCAGAAGTGAGATCAGAGGTTAGTGGTAACATGAAGTATATTTCAACACAAGGTGAAGAAGAATTTTCTAACAAGTGAGTGGGGATATGTGACGGCTGATGTGAGTGCGTGCTAAGTCACTCCAGTCATGTCCTACTGTGTGTGATGCTATGGACTGAAGCCTGCCAGGTTCCTCTGTCCATGAGACTTTTTGGGCAAGAATACTGGAGTGGGTTGCCATTTCTTCTTCCAGGCGATCTTCCCGACCCCAGTGATCAAACCCTTGTCTCCTGTGTCTCCTGCATTGCAGTTTCCTTACCCACTGAGCCACTGGGGAAGTCCTACTCATCTGCAAAAGAATGAATTTGGACCCTTACCTCATATCATGTACAAAAATTAATTCAAAGTGGATAAAAGACATAATTATAAGAACTAAAAGTATAAAACTCTTAGAAGAAAATGCAGGACTAATCTTGATTTTGGCAGTGGTTTGACAGACATGACAACAACAGCACAGACAACAAAAGAAAAAATAAATATTAGGTTTCATCAAAATCAAAAGCTTAAATTCATCAAAGGGCACCATCAAAAGAGTGAAAAAACAGAATGGGGAAAAATATTTACAAATCATGTATTCACCAATAAGCTAGTATCCATAATATAAAAAAAAAACTCCTTTCAATTCAACAACAAAAAGACAAACCATCTAGTTAAAAAGTAGGCAGATTACTTGAATAGACATTTATCTAAGAAAATATATAGATGGCCAATAAGCACATGAAAAGATGCTCAGTGTCACTAATTATAAGGGGAATGCAAATCAAAAGCACAACAGGTTACCTCTTCACACCCACTGAGATGGCTATAGTTAAAAACAACAGAAAATAACAAGCCTTGATGAGAATGTGGAGAAACTGGAAACTTCATAGATTGCTGATGTGAATGTAAACTAGTATAGCCATTATGGAAACACTTCAATGGTTCCTCACTAAGTTAGACAAAATTCACATATGAAGTAGTAATTCTGCCCCTAGATATATGCCCCCAATAATTAAAACAGATGTTCAAAAAGTTATTCCAGATAGCCAAAAGCAGTGACAGAAATGGCCAGCAACTGATGAATGGATAAATAAGATGTGGAATATCCATTACATTGGAATATTATTCAGGCATAAAAGGAAATAAAGTACTGATAGATGCTAATACATGGGTGAACCTTAAAATATTACACTGAGTGAGAGAAGCCAGACACAAATGCTCATTTTGTGTGATTCCATCGATATGAATTATCCAGAATAGGAAGATCACAGAGACAGCTAATTAGTGGCAATGGGGAAGCGGGGATAGAGAATAGGTAAGGGGGCTTCCTTTTGGGGTGATTCAAATTTTCTTGAACTAGATCGTGGCAATGGTGGTGCAGCCTTGAGAATGCACTAAATGCTACTGAATTGCAGGTTTTAATATCGTTAAAATGGCAAATTTTATGTGCATTTTGCCACAGTAAAAAAGGAAATCGTGAGATTCCTTTTGTAGCTAGTATTTAAGTGGACACTGCAAAGCCACTCACTGGGGATGCTGTCCAGGCTACTTCACAGGGTGATGAATGTTGGAGGAGATCACATCAGGGGTAGTTAGTGGACACTGAGTGATTAAGAGCTCTGCTTGTGGGTTGGGTAGGCTAGGAGCCAGTGTGTCCTGTCCTGGCCCTATGACCCTGGCATTACTTAACCCACTCTGAGTCTCAGCTGTAATGTGAGGACAATAATTACCAGGTTGCTGGGAGGACTCAAGGTGAGAACCCAGTGCCTGACGCATGGTAAGTGCTCTAAAAGGCCAATCCCTTTTCCGGTTTGGGATTCTATAACTCCTTAAAGGAACCTTCCTAATAATCCTCCTACGTTTTCAAAATAATCGAGAAATTTGGGCACTGTGGGAGGCTCACAGGAATCAAGAGGGCCAGCCTATCCTTTCCTACCTTGTCTCAGAGGAGACCTCAGTGCACTAGACCTGTTTTTCAGGCCTTGGAAGAGTCTTGTTTCTTGTCTGTCTTTGCTCTGTTTCTTTTAGCATCCATCTCTGAATGAGAAGGGAAACTGGAAAGTGTCAAGCCTGTGAGGAGAACACCCTCTTAGCTCTTGAACAGTTGATTTCTGGAAAATGTCTCCACACGCAACTTGCTTTTGGGTCCCAGCCGTCCCGGGTTTTGATGCCCTAGTTTCTGTGATGCTTCAGGTTGTTATGATTCTGACTGCACATGGTCAGCTGTCTTTACTTCCTCTAACTAACTACATCCACCAGGATTTCCAAGGCCAAGATCAATATATCCATAGACTTGTGGTAGAGCTTGAGCTGGCTTAGAAATCTGGCTCTAACTTTTAAAATTTATCTTTTAAAAATGTATTTATTTATTTTTGGCTGCACTAGGTCTTTCTTGTGGTGTGTGGGCTTCTCACTGAGGTGGTTTCTCTTGTTGAAGAGCACAGGTTCAGGGTACTTAGGCTTCAGTGATTGTAGCACATGGGCTCAGTTGTTGTGACCCATGAGCTTAGTTGCCCCATGGCATGTGGAATCTTCCAGAACTAGGGATCAAACCAGTGTCCTCTGCATGGCAGGATGGATTCTTAACCACTGGACTACCAGGGAAGCCCGGTAAGGATACTCCTTAAATTCCCATTGTATAGATACGAAAACTGAGGCACAGAATAAAAGAAGTAGCTTGTTCAATGTTCAGACCTAGGTAGTGTTGGGAGACAAAAGTCAAACCTAGCTAATCTAGTTCTAGGGTCTATGCTATTCAATATTAAGCTATTCTACCCTGTCAGATATTGTCTTCTTTACACAAAGGTTGAATGTCCACTATTATATGTCTTTCAAAATAGTTGTTATCAAGAGAGAAGGGGACAGGAGATGCAATTCTGATGTTTATGAGATTCATAGGATCTTGTCTAAGTGCTTAGATGTAGCAGCGTTTTTACATCAGCGTCATGGCTTGACTTGGCTTTTAAGCTTCCTGCTGGGGATCCAAATTTTGTTCACAGTATTGTTGCTATGGGAAAACATATCTGATGTTCCAGAGGATAGATGGATGTTTTTCTCTAGTACTCATAGCAGTAACAGTAGTATGGTAGTAATTTTCCTCACTCTAAGCGAAGGGCAATATGCTTGACATCTCTTTTTTTTATTGTTGTTCTTGAACTGTTTAGCATGAGATAGAGAGGGAAACTGGAAAACTGGTTTGGGTTTTCTTTTCTGAAAGCAGAAAACAATGTAATTAGTAGGAAATTTACCCTTAATCTTGATCTTCAAAATCTTCCGCCCTTTCATTCCATTAAGATTGCCTTTTTTTAAAGGAAGGGGAAAAAAAAAAAAAAAAAAGCATAAATAGCCAGGCTACTAAATTCTCTTTAATGACTGAAGCTAATAAGAAATGGCTCTGGTATTTCATCCGGCCTCTCAAATAATGGCTCTGTTGTTTTGATCTCAGAAGTGTAAGGGAATCTTTATATTCAGAGATGGGCATCCCTGTCTCAAGCACCTGAGAGACTGCATTATATGTTTGAAAACCATTTTACAATGTCCCTTCCCAGAGTGTGAGTCCACGGATGCTTTGATGTGGTTAAGTCATTTAGAACAATCATGTAATAGATTAAATTAGATTTCAGCTTCCTTGAAATTTTTGAAGAATACACATGAAATGAGTGCATCCGTGATCTTGGAGCACTGGGAGTATTTCCATTTTTCTATTTTAATTTTTCTCCAGCAAAGTGCAGGTAGAGAAGGCAGCAGACTCTCTTTTCTTAATCTCTGGTAGAGGCAAAGTAGAAATCATCAAATTTCATTCCAAAGTATCCATGCCTGAGTGAGAAAATACATGATTATGGGGAAAAGAGAGGGAGAGTTTTTCTAAGATACAGAGGAAGAAGCTGAGTTATTTTCCATAAAATAAATGTTACATTGTGGTGGGTGATCAGGAGGTTGTGAGTAAGAACAAAGACTTGGCAAGTGACTTGTGACCAGGCAGATCTGAGTTTTAATTTTGATTCTACAATTTCATTGTTTTCTTACTTAAGCTTCTTGAGTGTTCCCTAATCGGTAAAGTTGGAATCACCAAAGTTGAACTGTTAAATGAGATGTCTCAGACAAAATGCCTCTCAGAATGCTTGGAATAGTCAATGCTTAATAAATTATTATTATTAATATTTTTCTTCTTATTCCAAGCTGGTCAATTAACAAATATGTGCTGAATTTTTATTTTGAAATGTACACCGTATTGAGTACTGGATACTGCATTGAATACAACATAAATTCCCTAATTGAAATCTCCAGTTGGCTGCTTTAGTGTCACTCAAACTTAAAATATCCCTGAATGAACTCCTGGTCTTCACTTTTACCATTGTCCCCTAACTTCAGCAAATGGCACCCTCCTCAAGTGGCTTTCCACAAAAGAAAGCTAGAAATGCTCTATGAAATCACCCTTCTCTTCACTGCTTATAAACAATTCATCACCATGCCCTATACATTTTTTTCTAACATATTTTTAGATCTTTTAATTTCAGAGGAGGTTCTCCAAGTTTAGTGTTGTTAGCCATTTCCAAGCCATCTCTACCTCTCCCCTGAATCAAGCAACAGCCCCCTGTCCTCTTCCTCTTGCATTCCCCACCACCCACCTCGTCCACCCAGTTCCTCACACAGAGAGCTTTACAAATGCAAATCTTATCATGTTACTTCCCTGCTCAAATACCTTTCCTGATTTCCTATTACTTTTATAAAAAAGACAAAATCTTTTTTATCACTGTGTACCAGGCACATAACATTAATGCACTGCACATAGAATGAACTCAGTAAATATTTATTGAATGAGTGATTTTACAAAACAGTATTGGTTTGTCCGCTGCATGTAAACGGAAGTATGAATGCTTTAATTGCTAGAGGACAATGCCCAGTGATTCCAAGATACTTTAATAATTACATTAAGCTTTGTTGTTTGTTTTTCATTTATTTCCTCTGATATTTTGTTCCTCTGTTCTTTTCTTTTGGATTCTTTGATGATTATTTTAGAATTCTAGTGATTTCCTGGTTTCTTAGTTATAACTCTCTGCATTATCTTTCTAATGGCTGCTCTAAGGCTTAAGATATACTTCTTAATTTTAATATTTTGCCACTTCATGCAAAATGTAAAAACACTGCAACTATATCAGTCTATACTTCCCACTGTGATTATCTGATATGATGGTTTTCTTGTGTATTGTGTAATTCTCACAAGATAATATTATAATTTTTGCTTTAAACTGTTATAGAAAAAAATTAAGAGGAAAATAATATTTTATATTTATCCAGGAATTTAATATTTCCAGTGATCTTCATTGTTCCGAAGATCTGAGTTTTCATGTTATTGCTTGCCTTTGGTTTAAAGCATTTTGGGGGGATAATGTCTTTTTTTTTGTTGTTGTATCTTTCAACTTTACTGAATTTACTTATTAGTTTTTCTTTTTTTTCAATTTTTAGCATTTGCTCTGTATAATATCACATCACCTGCAAATAATGAATTTTACATACTTTTCATTGGATGCCTTTCACCCTTTCTTGCCTGATTTGATGTGGCTGGAGATTTCAATACTATGCTAAATGAAAATAAGAGTGGCATCCTCGTCTTCCATCTGATCTTAGAGGAAAATCTTTCAGCTTTTCACTGAGTATTTGCTGTGGGTTTGTCAGTGCGGCTTTCATGCATTAAGGTATGTTCCCTCTATACTGACTTTGAGAGTTCTTATCATAAATGTTGAATTGTGTCAAATGCATTTCCTGCATCTATTGAGATATTTTTGTCCTTTGTTTTGTTTGAATGGTGTATCATGATTTTCAGGTATTGAACTATCCTTTCATCCCTGGAATAAATACACTTGGTTACAGTGTATGATCCTTACACAATCTTTTAGTTTTCTTTTATCCAGATATATCATTATTTCATCTTTATTCTTGCCTTCAAAAATATTTTTGCTAGGTTAGAATTCTGGGTTGTCAATTTCTTTGAGCACTTTTTAGAGGTTGGTACACTGTCTTCTGGCCTTATTTCTCCATTATCATCTGAACTGCTCTTCTCTAGTATGCCAAGTATCTTTTTCTTTGGTAGCTTTCAAGATGATTTCATCTTTCATTATCAGCAGGTGTGATTTTTCTTCATTTTATTTTTCTTGTCATTCATTACATTTCTTGAATTTGTAAATTTA
>NW_011494529.1:2987236-2987956 GCF_000754665.1 Bison bison bison
ATGTATTTCATGAAAGTTGGGGAAATTTTTGTCATTTTTTTCCCCAAATCTTTTTCTGCTTGTGTTGTTTCATCCTAAAACTGTAATTCATCTGTGTTAAACAGTCTGGTATTGTCCCATAGGTGCTCAAAGCTTTGCCTTTTTTTTTTTTTTTTCCTTTTAACTCTTTCTTTTTCAGATTAGATGTTTTCTATTTCTCTGTCTTCAAGTTAGCAGGTTGACTACGTTCTCCAATCTGCCATTAAGTCCATACTATGAATTTAAAATTTTCAGATATTTTATTTTCCTTTCTAGGATTTCCTAAATCTTTTAAAATATTTTCTATAAATTTTCTAAGATTTTCTATTCTTTGTTCATTGTGGTCACATTTTATTTTACATTAATTGGCACACTTTTAATAGCTGTTTAAAATCTTTTTCTGCTAGTTCAAAATTTGGGTCATTTTTATTATGGCAGAAAGTGAAGAGGAACTAAAAAGCCTCTTGATGAAAGTGAAAGAGGAGAGTGAAAAAATTGGCTTAAAGCTCAACATTCAGAAAACGAAGATCATGGCATCCGGTCCTACCACTTCATGGGAAATAGATGGGGAAACATTGAAAACAGTGTCAGACTTTAGTTTTTAGGGTTCCAAAATCACTGCAGATGGTGACTCCAGCCATGAAATTAAAAGACGCTTACTCCTTGGAAGGAAAGTTATGACCAACCTAGATAGCATATTCA
>NW_011494529.1:2988093-2992201 GCF_000754665.1 Bison bison bison
GGACTGCAAGGAGATCCAACCAGTCTATTCTGAAAGAGATCAGCCCTGGGTGTTCTTTGGAAGTACTGATGCTAAAGCTGAAACTCCAGTACTTTGGCCACCTCATGCGAAGAGTTGACTCATTGGAAAAGACTCTGATGCTGGGAGGGATTGGGGGCAGGAGGAGAAGGGGACGACAGAGGATGAGATGGCTGGATGGCATCACTGACTCTATGGACGTGAGTTTGAGTGAACTCTGGGAGATGGTGATGGACAGGGAGGCCTGGCATGCTGTGATTCATAGGGTCGCAAAGAGTTGGACATGACTGAGCGACTGAACTGAACTGAGAGTATATAGATGTGTGCCCAATAGTTGATTCAGGTGGAGTTTATTTAGCCAAATCAGAAACCATTTGAATGGCTCAAATTCACAGGCAATACCAATCAAGTGTTACCATATGTTGAAAGAAATTGCAGTTATGGATCCATCTGCTTTATTAATGAAGTGTGAGTGATTCATATTGGAAACATAATGCATGCATGTCAAAGTCTAGCATTAGATAGTAGGTAACAAAATACATACATATCTATCATTATATTCTGCAAGGTTAACCAAACAACCCACAAGTGAGATTGATAGTGCTGCTAAAATAGCAGTAAATGGTCATTACAAAGCAAGAATGGCAGAAATAGAACCATGATCAAAGCAGTGCTGGTGATGTAAAGTCACAAAATTTCCTTCCTATAAATTGCAAGCATTGCAATGACCTGCTTGAGTTACAGTGGAAACTGTGCAACATAGGGAAGCATTTTGATGAAGTCATTTTTCTTAGTAGAAAATAGAAGTTCCATCCATGGAAGATTCTAGTAATGTGCTAATGACAGTTTTTGAATAATAAATTTTATAGCCTTAAATATCTTAGTAGATAACTTATTAGTAGGTTGAAGATGTATAGAATTTTGCACACTTAGCAATTACAGAAAAGACAAATTTGGAAGACTACTTAAAGAAAGTAGTTATTTAGCCACTGGCCTGTCCCTATCATCTTGGCCAGCTCCCAAGGTATTTGCTCACTTTGGTACATCTTCTTTGCTCTTGGCCAAGGAGCTAAGACAGGTCATGGAGCTGCTCCCACTGCACTGAAAAGAACTAGCTGGGCATGGCCAGGCATGTTCTGTTCTAACTTTTGCTTACATTTTATTGCATGCTCTCATAAGTTGGGGCTTCCCAAGTGGCTCAGTGGTAAAGAATCTGCCTGTGAATGCAGGAGATGCAGAAGACATGTGTTCTAGCCCTGGCTTGGGAATAGCCCTTAGAGGAGGAAATGACAAGTCACTCCAGTATTCTTGCCTGAGAAATCCCATGAACAGAGGAGCCTGATGCATCCATGGAGTCACAAAGAGTCAGACATGTCTTAGTGACTAAGCATGCCCTGGTGGCTCAGAGGTTAAAGCGTCTGCCTGGAATGCAGGAAATCTGGGTTCGATCCCTAGGTTGGGAAGATCCCCTGGAGAAGGAAATGGCAACCCACTCCAGTACTCTTGCCTGGAGAATCCCATGGAGGGAGGAGCCTGGTAGGCTACAGTCCATGAGGTCTCAAAGAGTCGGACATGACTGCGCGACTTCACTTTCACTTTTCACTGTCCATGCACGCATGCACTCAGCAAGTCTTTCCTTGACTTTGCAATAGTAAGAACTGAGTTGTATGTTAGTTTGCATTAAAAAGCAGGCAAAGTAGGACAAATATTGAAAAAGAGAAACTTCATATGGGCTCTGGAGTCAACTGTATTTTTAAATCCAACTTCATCATGTAGCTGTGTGAGACAGCAAGTTACCTAACCTTAGCCTCATTTTCTTATCCATCATATGGGGATGGTAATAAGAGCACTGTCTAAGGACTTATTCGTGGGAGTGAATGAGATAATGCATGTGACACACATTATGAGACTCTGAAGACAGACGCTTGCTCACTTGCAGGAACCTCCCAACTGTGTTTGGCACATAGTAGGTGCTCAATAAACATTGGTAATTAAATCAATGAATAGGCAATTATAGTACCTGAAATGCAAAATTCATAATAAACAGAAGTTCCTTCCCTTTCCAACCAACTGGTGATGTAGTAGAATGGATGGAGTTTGGGCAGGCGCTGGTAGGACTTGTTTGATAGATGTGAAAAGAACCTGGCTATCATTCAAAACTCAGGGGAAGAAACAGCTGGGCATTTATATCAGGAGTGAAGAAGACAGATCCAGACCTATGGGGATGGCCTGAGGCAGCATTGTGATAAATGTTCATCATCATTATTTTTATAGCATCTTGCCTGAGTATGTTTCACATCTTTCACAGTACTTTTTACACTACAATTTTGTTTGTTTCTAGTATATTTCAAAAGAAAAGTTGCTGGCATTTCATGGATGTTAAGGCAATGGCACCCCACTCTAGTAGTCTTGCCTGGAAAATCCCATGGATGGAGGAGCCTGGTAGGCTGTAGTCCATGGGGTCACGAAGAGTCAGACACGACTGAGCGACTTCCCTTTCACTTTTCACTTTCATGCATTGGAGAAGGAAATGGCAACCCACTCCAGTGTTCTTGCCTGGAGAATCCCAGGGACGGAGGAGTCTGGTGGGCTGCCATCTATGGGGTCGCACAGAGTCGGACACGACTGAAGCGACTTAGCAGCAGCAGTAGCAGCAATTATGGGTCAGGTGCTATATATGTGTATGTGTGTTTGCATGTATGCATATTATATAATTTATATATATATTAAATATTTTATATGTATTATAAATATACATATAGATAGCATCTGACTATAATTTATTTGTAGAGACCAATGAAGGCCCGCAGGTTGAGAATATGTGAGGGGATAACATAGATATTTATGTGAAGCAGACTTTAGAGTCTTTGTTTGTCTTCAAGGATGCACTTCATCTTGGATCCTGGGAGGGAAGACTACATTTAATTGTCTTGGCATGAAATGGACACAGTAGCTATTATGCTTATTTAAAGAATGTCCATTCTACTACTCTTCACAATCTCAAAAAGCCAAATTGCAAGCTGTAAATGCCACTGTGTCTCTTTTTGTCCATCTTTCCTCCATGATGAAATTAACATCTTTGTGTTTAAGAACTTTGCTATTACCTATGCATTGTGTATATTTAAAAACAAACAAACTAAAATGAAGACAGGCTTCACATTCCAACTGGCTGTGGAAAGCAATCATTATGAACACCTGTGAGCAATGCCTTATGCATGAAAGCCTCTGATTGGAATGTTAGATAGCAAAATCCTTCCTCTCTTGTAGGAAAACAAGTCCAGTGTGGAATGGCTTTAAATGACTTGATGCAAAATTAGCCATGAGAATTGAAATCAGAATGGATAGGACCACAATCCTGCAGCATACAAAAAGCAGTGGTTCTTAAACCTAGTTAAGCGTCAGAGTTAACAGTGAACCTATTAAAATACAGGTGTAAGACTCCACTCACTGAATTAGTGTCTCTTGGGATGCTGCTGCTGCTGCTAAGTCACTTCAGTCGTCTCCGACTCTTCATGACCCCATGGACTGCAACCTACCAGGCTCCTCCGTGCATGGGATTCTTCAGGCAAGAGTACTGGAGTGGGTTGCCATTGCCTTCTCTAGTCTCTTGGGATGAGAGATTCCTAAATTTATAGTTTGAATTTTCTTCATATTTTAATCTGAATCACAGAAAGGTATTATAACTAATAGAGAGAAAAATGATTATGTAACTAATCAGATCAGATCAGTCGCTCAGTCGTGTCCAACTCTTTATGACCCCATGAATCGCAGCACGCCAGGCCTCCCTGTCCATCACCAACTCCTGGAGTTCACTCAGACTCACGTCCATTGAGTCAGTGATGCCATCCAGCCATCTTATCCTCTGTCTTCCCCTTCTCCTCCTGCACCCAATCCCTCCCAGCATCAGTCTTTTCCAATGAGTCAACTCTTTGCATGAGGTGGCCAAAGTACTAGAGCTTCAGCTTTAGCATCATTCCCTCTAAAGAAATCCCAGGGCTGATCTCCTTCAGAATGGACTGGTTGGATCTCCTTGCAGTCCAAGGGACTCTCAAGAGTCTTCTCCAACACCACACTTCAAAAGCATCAATTC
>NW_011494529.1:2992301-3008419 GCF_000754665.1 Bison bison bison
AGCATCAATTCTTCGGCACTCAGCTTTCTTCACAGTCCAACTCTCACATCCATACATGACCACAGGAAAAACCATAGCCTTGACTAGACGAACCTTTGTTGGCAAAGTAATGTCTCTGCTTTTGAATATGCTATCTAGGTTGGTCATAACTTTCCTTCCAAGGAGTAAGTGTCTTTTAATTTCATGGCTGCAGTCACCATCTGTAGTGATTTTGGAGCCCAGAAAAATAAAGTCTGACACTGTTTCCACTGTTTCCCCATCTATTTCCCATGAAGTGGTGGGACCGGATGCCATGATCTTCGTTTTCTGAATGTTGAGCTTTAAGCCAACTTTTTCGCTCTCCTCTTTCACTCTCATCCAGAGGCTTTTGAGTTCCTCTTCACTTTCTGCCATAAGGGTGGTGTCATCTGCATATCTGAGGTGACTGATATTTCTCGCGGCAATCTTGATTCCAGCTTGTGTTTCTTCCAGTCCAGCGTTTCTCATGATGTACTCTGCATATAAGTTATAAGCAGGGTGACAATATACAGCCTTGACATACTCCTTTTCCTATTTGGAACCAGTCTGTTGTTCCATGTCCAGTTCTAACTGTTGCTTCCTGACCTGCATACAGATTTCTCAAGAGGCAGGTCAGGTGGTCTGGTATTCCCATCTCTTTCAGAATTTCCCACAGTTTATTGTGATCCACACAGTCAAAGGCTTTGGCATAGTCAATAAAGCAGAAATAGATGTTTTTCTGGAACTCTCTTGCCTTTTCCATGATCCAGCGGATGTTGGCAATTTGATCTCTGGTTCCTCTGCCTTTTCTAAAACCAGCTTGAACATCAGGAAGTTCACGGTTCACATATTGCTGAAGCCTGGTAAAAGAGAGAGGGAAATCATTTTTCTCTCTATTAGCACTTTTCTAAGTGTGGTCTGTAGTCCAATTGCATGTGAGTCTTGGAGTGAGAAGATGAGAGTGGAAGTGAGAAGGGACTGCATATTAAAATACAAATTCTGGGGCTGCACTTAAATTCTGCTGAATCTGCATTTCTAACTAATGTCACAGGTAAATTTTTTTCATTGAGGTAATTTTTTAAGAGCAATCTGAGGTTTACAGCAAAATTGAGAGCAAGGTACATGGATTTCTCATATTATTGCCACCCCCCACATGCAGGGCCTCCCCCATTATCAATATCTCTCAACACAATGGCAAACAATTGATAAACCTAATAAACACAGTATAATCCTGAAAGTCCTTAATTTACATTAAAGTTTATTCTTGATTTTGTACGTTCTTTGAGTTTGGACATGTATAATGACATGTGTGGATCCTAATGGTATCATGCAGAGTATTTTATCACCCTAAAAATCCTCTGTGCTTCATCTGTTCATCCCTCCCCTGCTCCCCAATCCCTGGTGATCGATGATCTTTTTACTGTCTCCATAGTTTTGTTTTTTTCCAGAATGTCATAGAATTGGAATCATATAATATGTACTCTCTCATATTAGTACTGTGTGTTTAAGTTTCCTCCATATCTTTTCATGGTTTGATAGTTCATTTTTAAAAATGCAGAATAATAGTCCATTGTCTGGATGTACCATACTTTATTTATTCACCTATTGAAGGACTTCTTGCCAAATCCAAGTTTTGACAATTATGAATAAAGCTGCTATAAATTCTGATAGGCTGGCTTTTGTGTGAACATATATTTCAACTCCTTTGGATAAATAAAAAAGAACATGATTGCTGTATTGTAATAATAAGAGCATATTAGGTTTATAAGGAACCATCAAACTGCCTTTGAAAACTGTGCTATTTTGCGTTTCCATCAGCAATGGATATTATTCCTGTTGCTCCATATCCTCGCCAGCATCTGGTGTTGTTCATGTTCTGGATTTTGGCTGTTCTAGTATGTGTCATGGTATCTGATTGTTGTTTTAATCTATATTTTCTTCTTTTTTTCTGACTGGACAAACAATCTTTTATTGTCAGAATAAGGGCAAAGCTGATACCGAGGAGCATGCTGCAGCATACCTCTGTGCAAGTCTCCACAATGATTTTATCCATATTATAGTAAACCTTCAAGCTATAGTTAACAGAATTTTTAAGCTATTTGTAAAGCAAAGCTTATTTAAATTTTCCTCAAAAAACTGTTACTGTTTTTAAGATGCTTATACACATATGAAAAAATCAACCACAAATTAAAATACTCCCCTAAGAAATACTGGCAGAGGATAATTAATTTGTTATGTTCCTTATATTCGGAGAAGGCAATGACCCCACTGCAATACTCTTGCCTGGAAAATCCCATGGATGGAGGAGCCTGGAAGGCTGCAGTCCAGGGGGTCGCTGAGGGTCGGACATGACTGAGTGACTTCACTTTTACTTTTCACTTAGATGCATTGGAGAAGGAGATGGCAACCTACTTCAGCGTTCTTGCCTGGAGAATCCCAGGGATGGGGGGAGCCTGGTGGGCTGCTGTCTCTGGGGTTGCACAGAGTTGGACACGACTGAAGTGACTTAGCAGTAGCAGCAGTTCTTTATATTAGAACTATTCTTTAGAGGAAATTATTTTCTGATAATATTTATATGCTCTCTTTTAACACGTCTGTAATGTTACTGGAGAACAGTGTGAAATATGGCTTCCCGAGTAGTTGATCCTTCTTTCAAACCTGTGAACTGTCTTTATTTCTCTGCTATAAACTTTGTGTGTATGTGTGTTTTTTAAATGTATACTATTTTATTTTCAAGAAAGTTCCACAAACAATTATGCTTGTAATTAGTTCAGATTGTTTGAAAGTGGGTAGAAATTTGACGAAGTAAAATATTTTTGTGATTTTTTTAAGCTTTCTTTTTTCAAAATTGAAGTAGAGTCACTGTACAAAATTATATATTCCAAATGTGCACTATAGTGATTCGTAATTTTTGCAGGTTACACTCTATTTATAGTCATTATAAAATATTGTTTATTCCTCATGTTGTACAATAGATCTTTGTAGCTTATTTTATACCCAGTAGCATGTCCCTCTTATTCTCCTACCCCTATATTGCACCAACCACCTTCCCTCTACCCACTGGTAATGACCAGTTTGTTCTCTACATCTGTGTAATATGAGTTTTCTTTATAACATAGTGTGTGAAACACTTTTTCATATGGTTATGTGCCATCTGTGTATCTTCTTTGCTGAGGTATTATTAACATCTTGGATCCATTTTTAAATTAAGTTGTTCAGTTTCTTATTGTTGCATTTTAAGAGTTCTTTGTATATTTTGGATCAGGTATATAAAGGTATTAGATACGTCTTTGGCAATATTTTTTCCTGGATCGTGACTGGTCTTCTCGTTCTCTTGATCAGGTGATTCTTACGTCAAAGGAATTTGAGAATTACTGTATATTTTCCTATAAATAGATTGTGGGTATTGAAAACTCATGTTATTTGAACTGACTAACAATCAAAGGGGTGGCAGTTGTCTCAGCCAGAGAAATGGGGAACGGAGCTAACTATGCTGGGACCTACTGAATCTGAGGCAACATATACTTGGCAATTTATCAATATAATTGCATTTTTCTTTTGATAACCATGTCATAAAATAGATATTCAGACACTCTTTATAGAAGGCCTTATTTGAAGCACTAGAGTTAGAATAAATGGAACCAAGATAGGAATTTGGGTCTGACATCAAAGCCTCATGACTGACTATATCCTACCAAATTGCCAGGATATCTGTACCCAACCACGTGTAAGTCAAGAGAACTAAATTTAATCACCCCTCTGATAGTGTCTGTCTCTGTGGTTTTAGTTCTGTCTCTGGACATAGTTTTATCACTCTTTGTAGCCTCGGTGTTGTGTAAGGATGTTTCTCCAGTGGTCTTCCTTCTTAAATATCTAATGAAAGAAAGGCATTGGACCACAGAAAGAATGTCCTTGGGAATTGAGTCTGGCTTCTGAGGGTCATATCTTTTTTCTCTTCTAAGTAACTGTCTGAAGTCATATTTAAATGTTTAAAAAGAATTCTATTTTCCTCTTAAGTGCAGGTAGCTTGAGATGGAAATCTAGGGTGTTGAAGATGTATTGGTGTTATTTATTTACTTTTATAGTTTAGAATGCTCCCTCTCTCCTGCCCTCGAAGTAGGGCCATATATATTAATACCAACAGAATCTCAAAAGGCTTATTCAGCGAAACTAGAAAGATAAAAAATGGCCCTACATTTGCTATGGCTATTTGCCTTCTACATTCGCGGATAAATGATGTCTAACCTCGGGGACCCTCTGTGTACCAGCAAAGGTTAAGGGCCTTTTTTCCAGGTGCCTGTTCCATTTATAATACAGGCTGCCTCATTTTGGAACTAAATGACTCTGGAAAACATTAGTAACAGCATCTAGGCAGCCATGAGATTTCTGGCAGCTAAGTCTCCCATACTTATGCTCTCACCATCCTCACAGACCAGCAGGTGACTGAAGTCATGACGTAGGAGGCATACTCGCATGTCTTTCAATGTGCTTAGATTTTTCTGAATGCTTTCCTCAGCCTTAGTGTTGATACCCCAGGTTTTCCCAAGGTTCTGGCTTGACTTACTTTTTTGTTTCCTTGCATCGCGGTTTTCCTTACAGGATGCTGTCCGTGGCCAGCATTCAGGACTCAACACCTCGATGGTGAACAGCTCTGTTAGTCCCCATCTCTCCACACCTCCCTGACAACTGGAGGATAAGATGGATGAGTGTGTCAACAAAGATTAAGCTGACCACATACTGGTTTGCCAGAAAAGATCCTTATTTACTTCTTTATCCCAGCACAATTGTTAATACTTTCACTTACAAAATTGTTCTGATTTGAGTGATCAAATTCTATTGTTACCCCATATTTAATGTTCTCTATCTCATGGAAGTGGACCTGTAATGTCACACCCAGTGTCCAAAAGACCCATAAAGTCTCAAATAAAAAGTTGCCAAGCTCTGTGTTAAAGGAAGACCCAGTACATACTTAGAAATAAAATCCTAAACTTCTCTGACCAGCTTATTGTTTCCATTTTCTATTGCCTGATGGCCTTACTTACCAATTCTGAAGCTCATTTTTAGATAAAGAGAAGTGAGTGTTGGAATGACAGGGGATGCTGCTGTGTAAAACGAAGCACCGAGAGGTCTGGATACAATAAGAGTTTGTAACTGAAGCAATCCAAGGGAAAGAAGGAGAGAATGCACACGGGAAGAATGTCTACTGGGGTTTTTACAAGTGACCATCATTTTATTCAAAAGAAGGGGAATTCAGAGTGAGGAGGATGACAGAGATTTGTGGGGGTGCTAAAAGTGCTTTCTTTTTATTTTTTGTTTTGAGATGTCTGGCTGCCGTGAAGGTCTCTGCGTTTAGAATGATGTAGGAAAAGTGCTCTCCCATATTGGGCCCAAAGGAAGTGTGTACTCTCTGAGGCGGCCAGATTCCAAGTCTTGGAATGAATGGTAAGCCTTGGAGCAATCACGTGTCCTCTGCTAGGAATGCATTCCTGGGGATTTGTGGTCTCCCCATCTGGGCTGCAGGTGATGGAGTGGGATTAGATCAGGGAGGAGGGAAAGGCCCAGGAGGGGATCTGAGACCTTGGGCTCGGCAGGAGCTTTAGCTGGATTAACACGAAGGCTGTAGTCATGGCCAGGCAGAGGAACTTTCAACTCCCAAAGGCACTATTCTTGGGGACAGTGCTGGGGGACAGGCCTTGAGAGGCTAAATGATACTAGAGGAACACCTGAGTTTGGAAGTAAAGGAGAGCAGAAGACTTTAAAGCAGCAAACAGAGAGAGAAGCCATGTCCAAACACATAGACAAGAGCAGAGAGGAAGGACTAAGCAATTGGTCATAAAAATGAGACATATTTTCACATGAAACTAACTGCTAAGTACTTGAAGAAAAATCAGACCCCTTAAATATGTGAGACAACTTGTAAGTGAAGGCCCAAGTTTCTAAATAGAAGTACTATGTTCTGTATCCTGACTCAGAAGGGGTTGGTTTAGAGAAAGCTGTACTTAAAAATTGGGGCTTCCCAGGTGGCTGAGTGGGTAAAGAATCTGTCTTCAATGCAGGAGATGTGGGTTCGATTCCTGGGTCAGGAAGATTCCCAGGAGGAGGACCTGGTAACCTACTCCAGTATTTTTGCCTGAAGAATCTCATGGACAGAGGAGCCTGGTAGGCTGCAATTGGTACAGTCGCAAAGAATCAGACACAACTGAATTGACTGAGCATGCATGCACTCACATACTTAAATAGACTGGGTTCAAGTCCTAGGTCTGCTCTTAACTACTGTTGTGTTTGGACATGTTCGTTTTGCCTCCTTTTCTTCCTTTAAAACCTTGGATTTTAGATCTTTACTGTCTAATAGGGTAGCCACAAACGATTACTTTAAATTTAAATTAATTGAATGAAAAGTCCAGTTCTTTAGTCACACTAGTCACATTCCAAGTGGTTGCTAGGTACATGTGGTTAGTAGCTACCATATTGGCCAAGGATGATATGGAAGATCTCCATCACTGCAGAAAATCCTTTTGAACAATTCTGCCTGAATTATCTCTAAGGCACCTTCCAACCTGGATTTTCTCTGAGTCAGTTGGGAAGCTAAAGGAAGTTATTGTTGTCAGGGATGAAGCAAAATGTCATTTCTGCCCTTCCTAGGATTTCTCTATGAGCAGTCTTTGCAATGAAACTCTTGTTGGGCTGCTGGAGATTTTCTCAGAACTGAGCCGCAGTCTGAGGCTCTTGCTATCCAATCCTTCAGTCTCTCCTTCTCCTCTCACAGGCATCAGATCTGCATCACAGCATTGTTTGCTGCTTCTCCTCCTCCTTTTATATTTAACCAACACCATCCTCAATAAATCTCTTGCACTTCTAATTCCATGTTGGCATCTGTGTTTTGAAGGACCCGAACTGAGTTGTGAAGTAAGGTTTTTCATGACAGACAGTTGAGATCTCCAAAGACTATGACTGCACGCAATGGTCTGAGCAGGCGGCCAGGCCTGTCTGATTTATCTCAGCATCTTTCACAGCTCTCTTTTCAGCCATAAGCTTCCTGAAAACATCCTATGAAAGATTTCTTGCCCTTCACCTTTCTAGTCTCTGCCATCTGGGTCCTTTAACTCTGTTCTGCCTCTTGATGCTCTGACATTCTTAGTTGATGTTCTCAATTACATGGTCCAAGACAGCTCACTACCATGCCTGGATTCCATCCAGAAGGAAAGTGGAAAGGGAGTAGGGTGAACACGACTTTCCCTTTAAAGGTAGAGCCTGGATGTCACATACAGTGCTTGTGCTCAGATCCCACTGGCTACCATTTATTCTCAGGGTCCCTGGAAGAGGCCATGTGCCAAGTCAAAGACAATGGCCACCAGGGGATAATTTCCGTCAATCCCATGTGCATGCTTAATTTACAGAATGTGGCTCATTTCCAACACTTCCCCAGGTGGGGCTTCTAAACCTTCTTTTTGTCATCCATCAGACTTACCTCTATTAATACTTTTTTTTCCACCGTGGATTGTAACTCTGTGTTTATTTGTATCTGTGAGCTTCCTGCCAAGCACAAACTATTCATATTTATTATGGGCCAAACCTGGCACAAAGTAGATACTCAAAACACAAGATATCTGGCTGAGTGAAGGCTTGATGAGTGCATGGAATCTTTAGAAATGAAATGTTACAAAAGCCCTGCATGAAAAGAGACATTCAATGAATGGCACTTTTTCCCTCTGCAAGGATGGGCTGCATTTGTACTTCTTTTTTTTTTTTTTTTAAATGATTTGAAAAAAAAATCTATTCACATTTGGTATTATTTACTGAAGAAATGGCTAAACAGGTTCAGAAGTTATGTATTTGGCATTCCCATATGCAAAGGTCATTGTTAATGTCAGCCTCAGGCCTCCCTAAGCCTGTGTTCACTCCACTCCTCTGTGACTAGGAACTGGCTTGGTTATACCAAGTGGAAGTAACATCCTTTCCCACCCCCTGCCACATCAAACGGGCCCTGGGAGCAGGGAGGAGTGTTATTGTGGCTTTTCACTTCAGGAAGCAAGCATAATGATGCTATTCATTGCATTAACTGCAAAAAAACTATCATTAAGTCTTTGACTGTCTTATAATCATGGGGAAAAGAATTAATACTTTGGAGCTCCAAATAGGCCAGGCGCTTAGCGACCACCATCCCTTTCAGTTTCCTCAATATTCTAGGAGAGAGGTATCAGTAATTTGAATTCCCATTTTACAGATGGGGATCATCTCAGAGAGAGAAAATCATGTGCCCGGTGTGGTGCTAGGTTGTAACTAGGATCTGCCTGTCCCAAAGCCTGCTCTCTTTCCAAGATGTCGAGCAGCTGTCCCTTTTATTTCTGGACTATTTTGTAATGCATAAGGTGTCTTCATAACATCAGCTTTCTCAGTCTTGACAATCTGTTTGTGCGGTGTGGGAGGCAGCGATTTGGGTCTGTATTTCGCAGATGATGAACAGAGGTTCACAAATTATCTGACTTGCTCTGAGTGAGGCTGCGAGACTCAGGTCTTCAGGTCTACAGTTCTTTGCCCTGTCCACATCCACCTTATGCAGAGGTTCTGTAGGTGTCAAGAGTAAAGAAGTTGATTTCTTAAAATCATCAAATGGAGTCTAGGGTTGGTGACAGACCTGTCTTGATTTTCTCAGGCCTTTCCTGACATAGGAAGTCTTGTGTCCCGAGAATACCCTCAGCCTTGGGCAGACTGGGAGAGTTGATTTCTCTGACCAGGTAGATTTTCTTGAAATTCACACACAAAAAAACCAGTGCTTTTCTTTGACAGTGTCAAGGTAAGAAAATAGCATCATAATAACACTAGACCTCTGAATAATAATGTGATCATTGTTGACTCAAAATCATTCACTAAAAAAAGTTAATTCCAGAGGGAATTCTAGTATCTTGAAGTTTAGGAACTTGCCCCAGTTGAGCTGTATGTTGTGATTGTGCTTTTGCCCCCATAAGTTATCGTCTCAGAGCCGAGGCCCCTCTGCCTCCATCTGTGTACTTAACCATCAGTGATTCTCAAAGATTTATTGTCCATAGAATCATGCAGGGAGCCTGTTAAAATACAATCTCCCCAGCCCTAGAGATTCTGACTCCATGCATGGTGGGGCAGGGACTGTGAACTTGGGCATCTGACAAGATCCCAGGTGATACAGATGCTGCCACTTTGTAGAACACACATTGAATAGCACTTGGTGCTTTGGGTGGTCCCTAAAGCAGGAGTGCCAGGCAATCCACTTGGGTGCAGGAAGAAAGCTGAACATTTATGTATATTTTTTGTAACTTTTTAAAATTTGAGATTTAAAAATATTAAATAGGATGATATATTATTATAGCAGTAGATGTAAATAATTTATATGTAAATAAATACACATAATTAGGGGTGTACATCAAAAAGAGCTTGACAGAATTGACCACTCAGCTTCTCTTCAATAGAGCTGAGTTCACCTCCTTCATCAGAGTCCCCACTATGGATCTGAACTGCCTCATGGGAGGAAGTGGGGACTGCATGTTCAGGCTATTCAGGTAATTCTTATGCACATTTACATTTGAGAGCCCTGATCTAAATTCTAGGGTCCATTTTCTGGGCCAGGAATTCTCAAGATGTAGTCCCAAAGCATTAGCTTTTGCATCATCTGGAAATTTGTTAGACATGCAAATGATCAGGTCCTACCCCAGACACGCTGAATTGAGTCCTCTGGGGTCCTGCCCAGCAATCTGTTGTTTAACAAGCCCTTTAGAAGATTCTGATGCCTCATAAAATTGAAGCAACACTGCTCTCCGAGGAGACCTTTAAGGACACTCAGAGCTAGGGACTCACTAGTGGGTTAGTCTCAGGGTCCCACTGTTTCTGAGTTTTTAATCTGCAGATGTCTTTCTTGAAGCCTGAGTTTCCTGAGAAAATACACTCCAAGGGGCTTTCTTTTGTCATGATATCAGAGATGAACAAAGCATGTCATAGATGAAGCCTTGCTGAATATCAGTTTTTTGACCTGTAAAATGGGCTAGCCCTAATAATAACTTGACTGAGAAGATCCAGTGAGACAACAGGTGAGGAGAGGTTTTGCTGATTGTAAAAAAAAAAAAAAAAACTATGAAAATGTTATCTAAATTTAAAACTTGGGCTCTGTTTGAATTTCTGTTTCCTAGGGTTTGTTCATCCTCATTTTGTTCACTTCTGATCTATTCCCACTTGTATTTTCTTCTAGTGATGATCATAGCTACCATTTACTATGTGCCAGACATTTTGTTACTGTTTATACACATTATATCTAATCCTTACCAGCCAAGTAGGTATCCCCATTTTACAGACAAGGAGACTGAGATCCAAAGAGTTTATACAATTTTTCTAATAAATAATAGAGCTTACGTTTAACTCAAGGCTGTCTGACAACAAAACCCACATCGGTTAAATCATAGCACATTCAACCCTAATTCTGGTCTCATCTTAGAGATTTGACCTTTGCCTGTCTCTTATGGGCCCGAAGCTCCCTTAAGGTAGTTAGTCTGAAGGGCCCTGAGCCCTTGTTTGGACTCTGCTGTAAGGGACTAGTCATATCCTGCTGGTGTCAACTGCTGCCAGAGGCACACGAGGGTCTGTAAACATCACCACTTCATCCCAAGGCAATGGCATTTCTGGTTCTGCCTCAAACCCCATCTGAAAGTCTAGCTTGTAAAATACTGCACTTTCTTTTTTCAGCGCATGCTCAGGCAGGCTGCCCGAGGAGCCAGTCCTATGTGCTCCCTTGGTATCTCAGGCTTGCTTCTATTATATTCCTTAAAGCAGTAAATTGTGTAATTTAGGATTGTTGGGTGCCACCCCCTACTCCTTGTTGTAACACATGGATTGGGTCAGCTGCCTGCTTCTTTCCCATGTGACTCAGGAGAAGTGATCCACTCTAACTCTAGGAGTAAGTCATAATTGTCTATTCCTGGCAGCTTTATTCTGCTTTCTAATATGTCCCTTGAAAGTTGCTCAGTTGTATCCAACTCTTTGCAACCCCATGGACTATACAATCCATGGAATTCTCCAGGCCAGAATACTGGAGTGGGTAGCTGTTCCTTTCTCCTGGGGATCTTCCTGACTTAGGGATCGAACCCAGGTCTCCCACATTGCAGGCAGATTCTTTACCATCTAAGCCACCAGGGAAACCCAATATGTCCCTTAGGGAGGGCCATATTACAGTGATGACGAATGGCTGAGAGGGGAAGTCTCCCGAGGGCTTCTGGAAAAATGTTCTTCACTAACAGGGATTTGCCAGAAGCTATGTCTCTGCTTCCTCTGCTACATGATTTTGCCCTACATGTGGGTTCCTAGAACTATGGTGACCATGTTTTGTCTATGTAAAGAGCTAGCCTGTGGCAATTCCAGTTTGCTGGGAATGGAAAGAAGCTGAGTGTTCATACCAGTATTGAGCCATTGCATAAACCATTCTTGGAAGAGTTCTGTCCTAGCTTGGTTGGACAGCTTTAACAAAACACAACCGCCTTACCAGGCTTGCTGGTAAGCTTACCATGGTAGCTTGTAGATAACAGATATGTATTGCTACAGTTCTTATGGCTGGAAAGTCCAAGATTAAGGCTCCAGCATGGTCATGTTTGGTGAGGGCCTCTTTCATAGCTGGTGCTTTCTTTGTTTTTTAAAATTTATTTATTTTTTAATTGAAGGATAATTGGTTTACAGAATTTTGTTGTTTTTTTACCAAATATCAACATAAATCAGCCATAGGTATACGTATGTCCTCTCCCGCTTCAACCTCGCTCACATTTCCCTCCCCATTCCACGCCTCTAGGTTGTTACAGATCCCCTGTTTGAGTTCCCTGAGTCATACAGCAAATTCCCATTGGCTATACATTTTACACAGGCTAATGTAAATTTCCAAGTTACTCTCTCCATACATCTCACCCACTACTTCCCTCGGAACATGTCCATAAGTCTGTTTTTCCAATGCTGCCCTGTAAATAAATTCATCAGTACCATCTTTATAGATTCTATATATATGTGTTAGTATATGATATTTATCTTTCTCTTTCTGACTTACTTCACCCTAGGCTCTAGGTTCATCCACCTCATTAGAACTGACAAATTTGTTCCTTTTTATGGCTGGGTAATATTCCCTTGTGTATATGTACCACAGCTTCTTTATCCATTCATCTGTTGATGGACATCTAGGTTGCTTCCATGTTCTAACTACTGCAAATAGTGCTGCAATGAACCCTGGGATACGTGCGTCATTTTCAATTTTGGTTTCCTCAGGGTATATGCCTAGCGGTGAGATTGCTGGGTCATATGGTGGTTTTATTCCTAGTTTTTTTTTTTTTTTTTTTAAGGAATCTCCATACCATCTTCTGTAGTGGCTGTATCAATTTACATTCCCACCAACAGGGCAAGAGGGTTCCCGTTTCTCCACACCCTCTTCAGTATTTATTGTTTGTAGACTTCTTATTGATGGCCATTCTGACTGGTGTGAGGTGATAACTCATTGTAGTTTTGGTTAGCATTTCTCTAATAATGAGTGATGCTGAGCATCTCTTCATGTGTTTGTTAGCCATCTGTATGTCTTCTTTGGAGAAATGTCTGTTTAGGTCTTTTCCCCACTTTTTGATTGGGTTGTTTGTTTTTCTGGTATTGACTTCTATGAGCTGCTTATATATTTTGGAAATTAATTCTTTGTCAGTTGTTTTGTTTGCTATCATTTTCTCCCATTCTGAGGGTTATCTTTCACCTTGTTTATAGTTTTCTTTGCTGTGCAAGAGCTTTTAAGTTTAATTAGGTCCCACTTGTTTGGCTGGTGCTTTCTTGCTATGCGGTCTTCCCTTGTGGTTCAGATGGTAAAATATCTGCCTGCAATGTGGGAGACCCAGGTTCGATCCCTGGGTTGGGAAGATCCTTTGGAGAAGGAAATGGAAACCCACTCCAGTACTCTTGCCTTGGAAATCCCATGGACTTTCCATTGGAGGAATCTGGTAGGCTACAGTCCATGGGGTCACAAAGAGTCAGACACGACTAGCAACTTTACTTTCTTGCTATGTCCCTCACATTGTGGAATGAACTAGAGTGTCTCTGGAGTCTTTTATGTAATGGCACTAATCCATTCACTCTATCCTTCAGACTTAAGTGCTTCTCAAAGACCCCACTTACTGTCATCATTTGGGGGTTAAGATTTCAACACATGAATTTTGGTGACATACAAGCATTCAGACCATAACACCTACCTTGGGCATCTTGTCATATGAGACAATAAAACCTCTATTGGTATAAACTCATACCTTCAATTAAGGTTTGTATTCCCAGTATTGTGGTTGAAAGCATTTTAACTGACACCTTGAAACTTTCTCTTTCTCTGTCTCTATATAGGAAGGAAGAGATTTTTTTCTCATTTAAAGATATAGCCTCACCATCTAGTATTGTGACTGACATACAGTGGATGCTCATCAAATGTTTGTTGACTGAATGAATGCTCTTTCAGGGAAACTCACTGAAAGTGAAAATGCAACACTCTTGCCTATAAGGCAGTATGAAGAGATTGTGAACCAGTAAAAATTAATGCTGGGTAATCCTTACTTGGAGAAGGAAATGGCAACCCACTCCAGTATTCTTGCCTGGAAAATCCCATGGACGGAGGAACCTGGTAGGCTACAGTCCATGGGGTCACAAAGAGTTGGACAGGACTTCACTTTCACTTTCAATCCTTACTTGGAGTTAGAGTAGAATCTGAATATCAGATTAGGAAGATGTCTTAAACACAGCTATCCCAAACTGTTTTTTAAGATGAAGCAAAGAAGGCAAGTAAATTGTCCAAGGAACTAACTGTTTGTGTTGCCCTCTCCTTCAGGTTCAGATGTTGAAGTCCCAATCTCCAATGTGACTGTGTTTGGAGACAGGGTGAAGTTAAAGAGGTCATAGTGTCCTTATAAAAAGAGACATCAGAGAGCACATGCTCTCTCTCTCCCCCTCTGCCACATAGGAACACAGCAAGGAAGAGTCCTCACTAGAATTAGAATTGGTCAGCAGTGTGATTTTTGCATTATTGGGCAAAATTCCTATTGTTGAAGTCATCTAGTCTCTAATATTTTGTTATAATGACTAGAGTCAGGGCTTCCCTGATAACTCAGTTGGTAAAGAATCCCCCTGCAATGCAGGAAGCCCCAGTTAGATTCCCTGGGTGGGAAGATCCGCTGGAGAAGGGATAGGCTACCCACTCCAGTATTCTTGGGGTCCCTTTGTGTCTCAGTTGGTAAAGAATTTTGTTTTAATGACTAGAGTCAACTAAGTCAGCATCTATGTATTTCATGGCTCTGTTTATTTAAGCTGCCTGATCCATACGTGCTCTGATATTTGCTGTGTGGTTGGGACACATCACACCTATTCTCTGAGCCTCTTTCCAACATAGTAAACAAAGGGTAATTATTACCATTTGTTTGCTTCCTAGGTCCATGGTAAAGATAGACGCTATGACAGAAGTGGGAGAGTTTTGCAAATTGCACATTCCAAGCACATTAATTTTGCTATTATACTAGATACTAAGTATTTGTGTATTGAGGTGAAATAAGGGGAAGAGCTAACCAGGGTGCTAACAGGTCTTGGTGGGGGGTTTGTAGTGAACACCCAAAGGAAGGGTTTCAAATAGAAAAGGAGAGTACAATAAAAGATGTTGGATTGCAAGACTGTTAGCTTCTGAGAGCTTGTTTGTGTGCCAGGCATAGTGTTAGACATAACACATCCATTATTTTCCATGATCATTGCATTTGCCCTGAAAAACAGGTGGTTTGGTTTTTACCAATGAAGAATCAGAGGCTGTGAGAGATTCAATGGGTTAATGGGTGAGGTAATGGATGGTGGAGCAGGATTCAGAACTTCATCTCCTGGCTCAGCATCCATGCTCTTTCTGCCACACCACTGGCTTCTCCAGAAACTAGAGGACATCAATCTAGATGACCTAGTCTGAGGCCCTTCTGCCTGAAGCACACCTCCCATTTCCCCACAGGTCCTTCTGTGCCTGAGCAGGGTGAGAGTACCACGGTGCTGTGGATAGTGAAGGTTTGGAGGTCCTCGTGTAGAAGATCATGGTGGCCAGCAACCTCTTCCTACCCCATCAGCCTATTCCATAAAAACTTAGGCATAGAGAACTCTTCATTTTTGCTTTGGTGCCTAAGTCATATAATTCGTGTTCACTTCAGTCACGTTAAGTCTACAAATCTGGGCTCTGGGACAAGGGAAGCAGAAACTAGTGTGTGTGACTCCAAGTGAGACAGGCCTGGGTTCAAACCTTGGCTCTGCCGTTACTCATTAGGTGGGCTTGTGCAAGTTCTAGCCTCAGTCTACTTACCTGTGACATGGGGATAACACCTTACTTGTAAGATTATGGCTTGTGATGTTGAATATAGCTTCTCCATTTGATGAATACTTAAAATGAGAGTCATTCCATGAACTCGTGTATTTAAAAGAGGAAAAAATCATCACTTTTCTTCATCCCCGTTAGTACCCAGATCCTTCAGAGTCTATTACTCTCATTCTTCCTTCTCACGGCCATAGATGTCTCATTTGTTCTCAAACCATCCTCCATTACTGACAATTATAATCCTGATAGGTCCTTCTCCATATGTTCTCTGCTTTCTCCTCCCAGCTTTGTTTATCCCTCCAAGTGGATTCTTTTTTTCTCAGCCCCTCTGTCTCTCATCTATCTGTATTCATACCCCACACCTGCCCTATCTACTCTGCAAAAGGGGCCTTTCTAACCCAGACTCCTTATATGTGGTCATAGAGACTGTGTTGTGTTTGCCCTGAGCTTGTCTCCAGCTCCATTCAGCATCTATCCTGCTCCAGGAATTCTTGAGGCCAAAACATTTGGCTGTGGAAGTGACTCCCCATGGCGTCCATGGAGGTGCATCTGGATTCTGCAGTCAGCAGCCTTTGAAGCTCTACAGTTGCATCTGGTTGAAAATGTTTTTGGCCAACAAGGAGCTCAATTATCTATGCACTTTTTTTCCAATCTATCTTTCAATCTGTTAGAAGCATCCAGATTTCTTGGGTTCCATTTAGAATGGAAAACTATAACCACTTGGGGCCTCTGATAGTAAAAAGCTTTGCTGGCTCCCCATTGCCTATGGAAT
>NW_011494529.1:3008519-3019297 GCF_000754665.1 Bison bison bison
TGGAATATATGCTGAAGCCCTCTGCAGGCAATCCAGGCCCTCTGAGTCCAGCCTCACATACAGCCTTTAATCAGGTTTCTTAATCCGGGGTTTGGGAATCCACTGAAGCTCCAAGCAGTATTGTTTGCATATACTTTTTTTTTTTCCTGGAAAGTGAGTCCAAAGCTTTCATTAGTTTTTCAAAGAAGTCCAAATCAAAATGATTAAGTATCCATCAATCTGTTAGACTTGCCCTTAAATCAGGCAACTGGCACATAAAACTCATTTTTATTGACTTAGTTTTGAACTTCTTGCCTGGCTGTTCCCCTACTTATTACTTTCTTTAGCCCATATCTTGTACTTTCTTTCACTTTCCTATTTATTGGCTTATCTCCTCTGTTTCTTTTTATAGCATTTTCCTGATCATCTAAGCTGACCACTGGTTTTATTTTCTTGATAATGACTTAGTCTATCATTAATGATAATTTCCTGATAGTGTCTCAGTTTGGCTTCCTCTCAGAAGAAGACCATGAGACTAAGTCAGATGTAAATGGTGTATTTTGAGGGTGATCCTACAAAACCTCAGCAAGGGAGTGGAGAAGACAGGCTAGAGAAGAAAGCTGGTAGAGAATTATTATGCAACAAGTTTAAATTGTGGGCAGCTGGAGCCTAATTCTGCTAGGCTGCACGTCCTCCAGTGTTTCTATATATGGGGAGTGAAGAGGGTGTTTATACACCATTAATCATTGCTTGGGGAAGGAGGAGAGAAGATATATAAATTCTCTACCACTCTAGCCTGCCTAGCATGCAGGCAGAGTGGGTTGTAGCAGCTGGAGCATTCTAGGTGACCACAGTTGCAAGTTAGGCTGATTTGGACAGAAGTGGTAAAGGATGAAAGGCGGATGGGGTCCTGCCACTGGGGCTTCAGCTCTACTTGACTCAGCTTCATCTTCTATTCACCTGGATTTTTTTTTTTTAATAGCTCTGGGTAAACACATGTTCCATTATAGCTCAGGCTCTGGGCCACCTCTCCTTACAGGAGGCATTCCTCTTGGGTTTGCTGTACCAGACTTCTCACTAATCCTAAAATATGAACAATATGGTCTTGCTTCTGTCTTATTTTTCACCTTACTCTCTTTACCTAGAATATCCCTGTCTCCTGCTGAAGACTTAGTCATAATTCAAGGCCAAGATGAAATATTTTCATTTCCACGAATCCTTCCAAGATCCACCGAAGTTAGAATCAAATTGCTCCTCTCATTCGGTCACTTAGCATTTCAAGTTTACTTCTAGGAAACCGGCAAAATGTCCCAAGTGGATGTACTTTCTTCTCTAGATAGTGGAGTCCTGAGATCAAGGGTGGGTTTAGTAACCTTTGTGTTTCAGAGAGGAATCAAATGCTTGGCACAGGGTAGGTATTTGAAAAAGATTTGTTGAGATGAAGTTCACAGTGTCCAAGAAGATAGTTCTTAACTATGTCATATCATTAAACATTGACTGCTTTATTTGGTCTCTGAAATCTGACTCTACATGTGGCTCGTTTAAGAGACAAAGTCTTTTTTTGTCTTGCATTGATGTCTGTCATATCTTCATCTTTAGTTGCTGCTCTGGAAGTACTGTGTAGTGCTTTAGGATTGTCCTAAGATAGTCCTTCAGAGAAGGATGTTGATTAAGCCTACAAATATTTACTGAGCACTAACTATATTCTACAGAGAAGGCAATGGCACCTCACTCCAGTACTCTTGCCTGGAAAATCCCATGGACAGAGGAGCCTGGTGGGCTGCAGTCCATGGGGTTGCTAAGAGTTGGACATGACAGAGCGACTTCACTTTCACTTTTCACTTTCATGCATTGGAGAAGGAAATGGCAACCCACTCCAGTGTTCTTGCCTGGAGAATCCCAGGGACGGCGGAGCCTGGTGGGCTGCCATCTATGGGGTCGCACAGAGTTGGACATGACTGAAGCGACTTAGCAGCAGCAGCAGCAGCAACAACTATATTCTAAGTACTGGAAATACTCATCTGAATGTACTTTCAAGGAACTCAGTCTTGTTTGTCACTTCTCGGTCATGTGATCTTAACTGATCAAGGTCAGTTTTCTCAAAGAGGGTTAGATTCACTAGCTTTGTAGCAGCCCACTTCTAACTCACTGATGCTGAGAGAGTTTTGATGAAAATGACATCTTCTGTTTCTTCTCTTTTATCAGCAGTAAACTGAACTCATACAGTTGAAAGCACCATGTCTAGCCTATATCTACCATATTGGAGAAGTGACTGTAACTTTTCCATGTACCTTTAGAAGTCTTTTCTCTGTGACTAGATTGCAAACTCATTATGGAGATGTCCAAGTCTTCATGACACAGAATGTGTGCACTGGATTGAGTATTTTGTAAAATGATGAGGGACTAATGAACATCTTTTGAATAGCTTCAGTCCTATCTCAATGATTCTTAGCCTTCCAGGCTTAATTCAAATGTGTCATTAGGAAACCTTTGGGCATTCAAGTTGGGCTAGGTACCCATGAAGTGGGTCCTCTAGCATTTGATTATTCTCACATCATGTTAAAATTATTGACTCTGTTTACCTAATCGAGGCCTCCCTAGTGGCTCAGTCAGTAAAGAATCTGCCTATGATGCAGGAGACCTGGGTTCCATCTCTGGGTTGGGAAGATCCCTGGAGAAGGAAATGGCAAGACATGCCAGTATTCTTGCCTGGGAAACCCCATGGACAGAGGAGCCTGGTGGCCTACAGTCCATGGGGTTGCAAGAGTCAGACACAACTTAGCGACTAAAGCACCACCACCACGTCTAACTGACTTTCAGCTCATCAAACTCAGGAGTTGTACTTTGACTTCTTCTTGAATGGAATGCCTGAAGAAAAGGTTCTCAGTTGGTGTTGTGAAGGAAATTGAACTCGGTTGCACATGTTTTCCTGTTTTGGAGGGAGAATCTGTGGTAATTCCAAAGGTTGATGATTTTCTCAGCAATTCTTCTTCCAACATCCCCCTCTTCCTTGGATCTGTTCAGTGTTTCTTTACCTTCTTTGATTGATTTGTAGGACAGGCTAGGTTCAACTCTAATGAAGTAATTTTTATTTTTACACTATCTCTGTGGATTGCTCCTATAGATAATTCACTCAGGCTCTCACTTCATTTTTTGTTCCTTTATTCAGATATGGAAATGTTTTATGCCTCCCAGAGGGTGAGAAAGGCTCCAGGTTATTAAAGTTGGTCAACATAAAACTTTGGTGACTGTAATGGGCGTGATTATGCCGTGTTGTTTTCTGGGAGGGATTTGTAATTTTAGAAAGCCATTCAATGTATGCTTAGCTCTTGATGTGTCCTTCATCATTTTTATGGCCCTTCCCAGATATTTTCTTTTATTTTAATTTACTATCCATTGATTTTTCTTGCCCTCAAACATTTCGGTGCCATGTTATTGGAATGCAGCTTCAAGAGTTCAAGGGTGGGTCAGGGCTTTCCCCCTATCAAAGAATGAGATTGATAGGGGTCCTTCCCACAGGGTAGCAAAGAGGTCCAGGGTTGCGGAGCAAGGCTGGGTTACCCAGGGCAGCCAGAAGCAAGGTACCCAGTTGGGAGAAGCAGAGCAATCTATCTTCCAAGTAGCCTGTTTTCTAGGCTATGAAAACATGTTTGGTAAAAACACGGTGCGAGTAAAAAGGTGAAGGGAGATCGGAAGTCATGGGTGAAAGGAGCCACCAACACTACCCATTTAACTGGTGCCTCATATAGAGACAGGTGCAGCATCTTAAAGATGCCAGTAGTTTGGATGGAAGATACAGACAAAAGTCCTTGTTTATAGGATTTTTCCTTCACCCTGTAACATTTTGCCTCCACTCTGTAACACTTTCCAGCCCCTGGAAACTTCCCTGGAATGGGATTGTACCATCCATGGAGAGAGTAAATATCTCAGGCGGTCATGCCTTTTATGATTTTTCTCCAACATCTATTTCCCATTCATTTGGATTTTACTTAAAAAAACCCTCAACCCACAGACTTAACACGCCTGTATTTCTTCTGTGTGGTATGTGAGCCTGTGGGATAGCTATGAAAATTCAAATAGAAAACACGTGCCCAAGCTCTGCAAACAAGAGATGGCAAGACCAAATTGATTCCAGTACCATGCAAGAGACACCTCCATCAGAACTCAGCCCTAAATGCTGCCTCTGCATCCGCCATTCCTGTTGTTGTGGCTTCGACCCTCCGATACACCTGCCATGTGTTATGGAGTTGTAGCACCAATGGGAAAAGTACAGTTTCCATACAGTTCAGCTCACAGCACTTCAGCACTTCTCCTTTCATGCTAATGCTGGCATAGCCACCCAAAGAGTAAATCCATTCTTTCAATCCAGATGGACCACAATGCCGTATTACTTTTTTTAAGATTAAAATCTTACAGAATGGTTGCTAAACAACAGGTAAGCCTTACACTCATTCATTACAACCTTGGTAAACTACCACAATCAGTTCAAACTAGCTATTTCTTTTTTCTTTTTTTTGGTCTCATTGTGCGGTTTGCAGGATCCTAGTTCCCTGACCAGGGATCTAACCTGGGCCCCTGGAAATGGAAACACAGAGTCCTAAGCACTGGACCTCCAAGGAATTCCCCCAACTAGCTATTTCATAAAAGATACAAATTGAAATCTAATTACTGAAAACTGTGGACTGAAACCCAAGAACCTTGATTCAACGTGTCTCTTGATCTTATAATGGAAGTGAAAGAAATGGAAAACTCATGGCTGTCCACAGGAAGCATAGTGTGTCAAGTGATTCAGTGCACATGTTCTGCATGCAGACAGTGTTGGGCTCTGTGAGGACAACAGGCGTGTTTAGATGTTGCTTCTGGCCTCCAGGAGCTCACAGTCCAGTGAGGGAGATATTCAAGGGCACCATCTGCTGATACCATATGATGACTTCCACTCCTTTTGGAGGCATCACTGAAATATTTCTGTGTTCCAGTTCCATTTACTGCAATGAGGTATTTCTTCTCAACTCAGTCACTACTGTAATTGAGCCATGAATTCCCAGGAACTTGAAATACATTCAAGAGATCAGTCCTGATTACTGTCAGCCTGCAGAGAAAACATAAGAGATTCTGAGCTGAGGCCTGCATTGGTCCTGTTCACTGCTGTAGTTATTCTCAGAGGGAGTTGCCCCTCAAAATCAGGCTATTTCTTGGGATGTGGCCTGACCATTGCAGTAAGTGTTACAGAGTCCCAGACCCAGTCACAGAGACCAGGTGTGCCTGTCTGCTGAGAGATCAGGCAATCAAGTGCAAGAAATACTAAAAATATAGGGACTTTCCTGGTAATCCAGTGGTTAAAAATCCATGCTTCCACTGCAGTGGGTACTGGCTCCATCCCTGGTTGGGGAACTAAGATTCAGCATGCTCTGTGATGTGGCCAAAAAATAAAAACCAGAAACACTAAACTTATAAACTTGTCTTCACTCCTCTGCCATTGGTGGCTAAAAAGGGATAACACTGTCTTCAGTTTGGAGTTCACAGAACTGAGAAGGTGTTTTGATGTGTTTCCATATTAATATTTAAGACCTTCAGTTTTCTAGAATTGTTGGGATGGAATTTCTGGGAACTTTTTACAAAAATACAAATATTGGAGAAGTTGCAAAATTGGAGGAGATAGCCCTAAGTTCAGCTTTGATTATATTGATTCAGGGGCCCCATGAATTGTTTGAGAGCAAATTTGGGGATGGCATTTAAATATAAAAGCCTGAAGTTATAAGATGTAAATTTGTATATCATCATATTATTATCAATCCCACATTGAGGATGAGGTTAAATAACTTGCTGGAATCTCTCCTTTATCTTACATGATCTCTCTGGCTAATTGTTTCTCTCTTTCAATCATTTCTGTGTGTCTCTGCCTAGAATTGAGTTTTGTTCCTAGAGATGCTCAGTACAATTTTTTCATATACCCCTGCTGCTGCTGCTGCTAAGTCGCTTCAGTCGTGTCCGACTCTGTGCAACCCCATAGATGGAAGCCCACCAGGCTCCCCTGTCCCTGGGATTCTCCAGGCAAGAACACTGGAGTGGGTTGCCATTTCCTTCTCCAATGCATGAAAGTGAAAAATGAAAGGGAAGTCGCTTAGTCGTGTCCGACTCTTAGCGACCCCATGGACCATAGCCTACCAGGCTCCTCCATCCATGGGATTTCCCCTAGGGCTCCCTACATAGTCACCTCAGACCCACTTAAAATCAGCTGGCAACTCTGGTCAGTGGGAGTGTTTCTGAAAATGTGAGCTTTCTGATGTCTGTACTCCCAGAGACAGCAGATGAGGAGATGGAGTGGTGAGATTGCTAATTGCATTTACTGGACCACACGCCTTCCTGGGCTCTCAGGGGAATACATGCTTCCAAGAAATATGAGGTTGGTCTGAGGTCCAAGGGCACTTAGACAATGGAGAAAACAAGTCCCCTAGGTTGTAGTGAATGCCTCTGCCCATCTCAAGACCTAACCTGCTATTGCCATACTATGTCTGAACAATCAGTGTCTTGGGATACTTGTATCTAGATTTCATATATATCAATTTAAGACTTTTTTCCTTAGTTTGGGTGAATAACTCCCTGTTCAGAGATTTTACGCTCTTAATGTGAAGTGGATATGGGCATCTGAATTTGGAAACTGAAGACCAGGCTCTGTTTGGTGTTTCTGACCAAAGAAACATGTGACTTGGGTAAGTAACTGTAATTGTCTGAGTTCTGTTTTCTTTACTCTTAACAGGGATTGACACTACCTACCTGCTAGGGTGGTCATGAGGGTTCAGTGAAATGGCCAGTAGGAAAGCACATGCTACACATTCATTTAAAAATATCTGGCTGATGTTAGCAAAGCCCAGTCCACCAAGGCTTCTTCCTGTCTTCAGTTGGAGAATATCTTCTTATTTCACACTTTACCCCATCTTTGGATAAATTAAATTCAACTCTAGGCCAATTCTTCTGGTAAGTAGAGAGGATATAAAGCTTTATATAGAATATCTATTCAAGAAATTTATAATCCAGGGATATACTTCCTGAAGCATCTTTTGAAAAGTTGGGCTCCATAGAGTATTAAGCATTTAATGAAGAAAAAGATTATCTTATTAAATATTTGAAAAATTCAGGGTTCAATAAAATCAAACATGCTCTTTATTGTAAGACTTGTAGGGCTTTAATGTGCATTTATTAGGGTTTTCCTGTTGGCTTAGATGGTAAAAAAATCTGTCTGTAACTCAGGAGGCCTGGGTTCCATCCCTGGATTGAGAAGATCTCCTAGAGAAGGGAATAGCAACCCACTCCAGTTTTCTTGCCTGGAGAATTCCATGGACAGAGGCGCCTGGCAGGCTACAGTTCATGGTGTCTCAAAGAGTCAGACATGAATGAGTGACTAATACTAACTAACTTTTAGCCCTGAACAAACATTTGTCAAATAAAGGTTATTCAACAAAAGTGTATTGTATATCTCCAAGGTACAGGTAGGATTTTCTGACTCCCGAGTGTCTCTCCTTGAAACTTACATCTGAACTATTTTATTGTGAAAAATATTTTAGGAAGGAGGACAGAAAGAGAAATCAAAACATTCTTTTAATATTCCTCTTTTTTCTTTTCAAGTTGTTCTTGTCCAAGGTCTGGACTTCTGCCTCAGTTTCCCTGTGTTCATTCCTGTTTCCTGAAGACATGTAGACACAGTCCTATCTGCTGGTTGAAAAACTTTGACAATCCTTCTCATTCTTGCTAGGATTGCTTTCTAAGAGCTGTGTCCTGTGTCAGACACCTCATGGACAGACATTCTGCTTCCAGTGGACTGAAGTTCCAAACCATGAAGCTAGTATTCACCAGAATTTGAGAATCTCTCATTCATTAGATTGTATCTTAAATGTTGCCTTCCAGAAGCATGCCTGAGTTAGCTGGCCTCTTCTTGGCAATTATGATGAAACTAGTTGCCATTTACCAAGGAATTATGTTGGGCCAAATCCTGGGTAAAAGTATTTGCAATACCTTATACTAGGTTGAACCACACAGAAATACTATTTTTTTTATGTAGGTCAAAACAGTTAAATACTGGCAATTGTGTGGTTCCACCTAATATCACTTAATTTTTACAACATTTCTATGAGCTAAACCTTAGCTGGGCTGGAACAAAACACACGGGCATTGTGGTAATTGAATGATCTGTGTCCTTTCAAAATGATCATCTTTAAATGTCTAGTAGTTATAGGGTGGTTAAAGGAAAGATGAATGAAGTAGATAAAGGGGATTCCTGTTAACCATGCAAGCCATTCCCCCTTTACAAAATAATTAAGCTGTAACCCAAGATTTCATAAATAATTCTGCTAAACAAAAGTCCTTCTGTTAACCAGACACACCTGTCTTTAGAAAGCAGCTTAGCAACTATTTAATATTGCCTCCCCACAGCCTCCTCCATAGCCAACAATTGATTAAAATATTCCTTCTTGCCACATATTTCACTCTTTGTGAAAGAGGTTCTGGAAAGTACATTTTTCTCTTACCTCATTTCACCTTCATTAATGTTTTGATGTAGTATCATGGCTATCTGCCTAGAGGGATTAAGAGATTTTACCTGGCTCTGGGTGTAGTCTCCCATTTTTTGTGGGGAACTCAAAACTAAGTGGGTTAATGAATTTGTTAGAGTTCATACTCCAGCCAGTATGTGCTGGAACTGGGATTTGAACTCACATCTGGCTGACTCCAAATCCAGTTGTCTTAACCATGCTAGTGTCCAGCTCTGGCTGCCTCGAGCTATTGTTTCCCTAGCTAAATTAGATAAAAACATGGTCTTAAGGATGTGGCCAGCCTAGACTTAAATACTGCTTTGCCACTTACTAGCTGCATCGTGCATGCTCAGTCATTCAGTCGTGTCCAGCTCTTTGCAACCACATGGACAGTAGCCTACCAGGCTTCTCTGGAATTTCCCCAGCACGAATACCAGGTTGCCATTTCCTACTGCATGGGATTTTCCCAACTCAGGGATTGAATCTGAATCTCCTACATCTTCTGCATTGGCAGGCAGATTCTTTACCACTAAGAATCTGGGCCACCTGGGAAGCCCCGCTAGCTGCATAATGGGGTAAATCACTTGACCTCCCTGTTTCAGTTTCATCATCTTAGAATGCAGATAAAGATGTATCCTCTAAGATATTATGAAGAAATCAAATCAACAAAATTAGAAATGAAAATGGAGAAATCACAACAGACAACACAGAAATACAAAGGATCATAAGAGACTACTATCAGCAACTATATGCCAATAAAATGGACAACTTGGAAGAAATAGACAAATTCTTAGAAAAGTATAACTTTCCAAAACTGAACCAGGAAGAAATAGAAAATCTTAACAGACCCATCACAAGCACAGAAATTGAAACTGTAATCTGAAATCTTCCAACAAACAAAAGCCCAGGACCAGATGGCTTCACAGCTGAATTCTACCAAAAATTTAGAGAAGAGCTAACACCTATCCTGCTCAAACTCTTCCAGAAAATTTCAGAGGAAGGTAAACTTCCAAACTCATTCTATGAAGCCACCATCACCATAATACCAAAACCAGACAAAGATGCACAAAAAAAGAAAACTACAGGCCAATATCACTGATGAACATAGATGTAAAAATCCTTAACAAAATTCTAGCAAACAGACTCCAACAACATATTAAAAAGATCATACACCATGACCAAGTGGGCTTTATCCCAGTGATGTAAGAATTCTTCAATATTCACAAATCAATGTGATACACCACATTAATAAATTGAAAGATAAAAACCACATGATTATCTCAATAGATGAAGAGAAAGCCTTTGGCAAAATTCAACATCCATTTATGATAAAAACCCTCCAGAAAGCAGGCATAGAAGGAACATACCTCAACATAATAAAAACCATATATGATAAACCTGCAGCAAACATTATCCTCAATAGTGAAAAATTGAAAGCATTTCCCTTAAAGTCAGGAACAAGACAAGGATGCCCACTCTTACCACTACTGTTCAGCATAGTTTTGGAAGTTTTTGCCACAGCAATCAGAGCAGAAAAAGAAATAAAAGGAAAAAGATTGGAAAAGAAGAAATAAAACTCTCACTGTTTGCAGATGACGTGATCCTCTACATAGAAAACCCTAAAGACTCCACCAAAAAATTAATAGAGTTAATCAATGAATATAGTAAAGTTGCAGGATATAAAATTAACACACAGAAATCCCTTGCATTCCTATGCACTAACAATGAGAAAACAGAGAAATTAAGGAAACAATTCCATTCACCATTGCGATGAAAAGAATAAAATACCTAGGAATAAATCTACCTAAATAAACAAAAGACCTATATATAGAAAACTATAAAACACTGTGGACATGGAACAACAGACTGGTTCCAAATAGGAAAAGGAGTTCGTCAGGGCTGTATATTGTCACCCTGTTTATTTAACTTATATGCAGAGTACATTATGAGAAACGCTGGACTGGAAGAAACACAAGCTGGAATCAAGATTGCCGGGAGAAATATCAATAACCTCAGATATGCAGATGACACCACCCTTATGGCAGAAAGTGAAGAGGAACTCAAAAGCCTCTTGATGAGAGTGAAAGTGGAGAGTGAAAAAATTGGCTTAAAGCTCAACATCCAGAAAACGAAGATCATGGCATCCGGTCCCACCACTTCATGGGAAATAGATGGGGAAACAGTGGAAACAATGTCAGACTTTATTTTTCTGGGCTCCAAAATCACTGAAGATGGTGACTGCAGCCATGAAATTAAAAGACGCTTACTCCTTGG
>NW_011494529.1:3019618-3020328 GCF_000754665.1 Bison bison bison
GATCAATGGAACAAAATAGAAAGCCCAGAGATAAATCCACATACCTATGGACACCTTATCTTTGACAAAGGAGGCAAGAGTATGCAATGGAGAAAAGACAATCTCTTTAATAAGTGGTGCTGGGACAACTGGTCAACTATTTGTAAAAGAATGAAACTAGAACACTTTCTAACACCATACAGAAAAATAAACTCAAAATGGATTAAAAATCTAAATGTAAGATCAGAAACAATAAAACTCCTAGAGGAAACCATAGGTAAAACACTCTCTGACGTAAATCATAGCAGGATCCTCTATCACCCACCTCCCAGAATATTGGAAATAAAAGCAAAAATAAACAAAAAATAAAAGCAAATTAATCTTCAAAGCTTTTGCATAATGAAGGAAACTATAAGCAAGGTGAAAAGACAGCCTTCAGAATGGGAGAAAATAATAGCAAATGAAGCAACTGACAAAGAATTAATCTAAAAATATACAAGCAACTCCTGCAGCTTAATTCCAGAAAAATAAGCAACCCAATCAAAAAATGGGCCAAAGAACTAAACAGATATTTCTCCAAAGAAGACATATAGATAGTTAACAAACACATGAAAAGATGCTCAACATCACTCATTATCAGAGAAATGCAAATCAAAACCACCATGAGGTACCATCTCATGCCAGTCAAAATGGCTGCTATCCAAAAGTCTACAAGCAATAAATGCTGGAGA